>NC_069667.1:9334014-9644810 GCF_027244095.1 Hemicordylus capensis
ACAAACGGCCGCCCCGAAGAAGCCGGGACTGCGGAGGAGGGAGAGACTGGCTGAGGCGGCGGCAGAGCTGCCGCCTCGGCCATTAGCGGCGGCAAAGGACCGAGCGCCAGGAGCCACCAAACATCTTGGGTGGCCAGAAAGAGCCGCCCCAGGAAGACAGGAATGGGCCCGGGCAGCGGAGGGCCCAGCCAGAGCCGCGGGCCGCGGCGGGTGGCGGGCCCGCCAGAGCCCTGGGTGGCTGGCCCGGCCGGAGACACGGGCCGTGGTGGGTGGCAGGAGGGGGAATGGCGGCGGGGGTCCAGACCGGCCCAGGGAGACGAAAATGCTGCCGCTGCCGAAGTCCCACCCTCCCTCCCTCCCAACTTCCGAAACCACCTTACCCCGGCCCGTGACAGTTGAGGAAAGGAAGAGCTCAATTGAAGAGGGAAAGAGGAGCTCGCAAGCAGTGCTCCTCCCTCTACAAAGGCTCTGCCCGAACTGGCGCTTTAGGCGGAAAGGACGCAAGAGGCGTCCTTTCCGCCCCAAGCGCCAGTTCGGAAAGAGGCTTTGTAGAGGGAGGAGCACTGCTTGCGAGCTCCTCTTTCCCTCTTCAATTGAGCTCTTCCTTTCCTCAACTTTCACGGGCCGGGGTAAGGTGGTTTCGGAAGTTGGGAGGGAGGGAGGGTGGGACTTCGGCGGCAACGGTGGCGGCAATACTTTAAAAAAAAAAAAAGGAGAGGAAAAGGCTAGCGCCCGTTATTATAACGGGCTTCAAAATACTAGTTTACCATAAAACAAACAACATCTACAGCCCTGTTGCCAGACATACATCATAACTTCAAATGGATCAGTAAAATAAGACAGCTCTCCAATTGCCTCAAATGGGACACTTCTGAATAGAGAAAGAGGAGAAAGCAGAGTGTGTGTGTGTGTGACCTTCTACAATCCGTGTGGTCTCTTTGGAGCAAGACTCTCAAAATCATATTTCTTTGTGTAGGCCTTCTATCAAGAGTGAGGTAGAGACACATTCATGGATCTCTAAATGGAGTCCAGTGACTAACGGGTGGATTGCAACGTGATAAATCTGCTTATCTTCAAGGTGTCGCAAGACTCTTTTGCTGCTCTCTTGGAATTAATGGGCCAGGCAGACAAGTTGCAGCCAAGCAACACCAGACATCCACATCACCTTAGCAACAGCAGCACAAGTCCAGGACTGCAAGCCCCTTTTGCCATGCTTCACTTCTGCCTCCCTTCCATAACCTCAGAAGCTTTGGCTTGTGACAAAAACTGCGTGAAAGAGAAGGTCTCATCATGCAGCATCATTGTTGGGCAACCCCATCCATGCCTGGAGATTAGCCTGGAGTGCTTGTTGGAGCGCATATACTGTAGACCTATTAACTACTACTACTAATATTGTATTAGTACAGCTTTTCAGCCTTGCCTATACAAGGAGGATAAGGACAAAAGAACAGCCTTGTGGAATGAGACCTATCTGGCCCAGCACCCTGTTTCCCACAGTGGCCCAACAGATGCCTTGGGAAGCCAAACCACCAGGAAGTTTTTCACACCCGGCTTTTAGTTCACATCTCCTCTGCAATGGAGGAGATTTACTCCATTACTCTGCAATGGAGTAAATTTGGCCATTCACATATCAGCCAAATTTACCCCCAAGTCCAGGGTAAGTGCGAGCAGAGGCGTGTCTAGGGGAAATAGCGCCTAGGGCAAGCACTGAAATTGCGCCCCCTGTCAGAACATCTGACACCCATCTTTAAGATAACTTTACCATATCAGCTGAAAAATACAAGTCAGGCTTGTTCATCTTTTAATATTTCAAAAACTTTAGCAGCGGATGTAGCCAGACAAAAAAATGCTGGAAAACTACAAATTTCAGTATGCTGGGGCCATGAAATACCCAAATACTATGTGGAGGTGTAACTGGAAAACTAAACAGAACTGCCTGTCTAAATCTCTACTATGCATTGTAGCATCACTATTACATCAGTTTTAAAAATAAATGGAGAATTTGGCTTTTCCCAGATACTCTGAAAATAATTAAAGGATATGCAGAGTAAACTGTGTCACTGCTTGGAATATATTCTAGTATTTTAGAAAGAGAGAAAGAAACTCTCTATACATAGAAAAATGAGAGAAAAATGAGAGAAAGAGAGCAAGAAACTCTCTATACATAATGCCAAACTGAATATGTGTACAGTGACTTATAGTAATTTTTTAAAAAAAACACATTTCAACTGTAGCCTCTTCGGGGGGCTTCCAAAAGGCCTTGGGGGGTCTGCAAAGGTTCCCCCTCCCCCCACTGGCTTCCAGGGCCTCACAGGGATCATTTGAGCATGTGCGGTGGTCATTTTTAAAAATATATATATATTTTAAAATGGCCGCTGCAAACAAAATGGCCACAGTGCATGCTCAAATGGCCTCTGTGAGGCCTGGCATGGCCTAGGGCCTCACAGAGGTCATTTGAGCATGTGCAGTGGCCATTTTGGTTTTGGTGGTCTTTTATTTTTAATTTTTTAAAATGGCACCCCCTTCAAGTGGTACCCAGGGCACGTGCCCTGCCTGCCCTACCCTAGATACGCCCCTGAGTGCGAGCTATCGGGGAGCACTTCACACACAATTTGGGTTTTTTATTGTGCGTTAAGAGTGTAGCCAGATTTATATCCGGAGTTTTAAAATCCACATTTTGCATTGGGAGGGGGCAACTTTGAACTTGCAGTAAAGTCTAAAGCCTGCTGTCTAGGAAAGCTCCAGGAGATGGAGGCATGCCACCTCTCCTGCTGTCGCTCCCCTGCAACTGGTAATCAGAGGCAACCTACCTCTGATCCTGGAGGTAGTCTCTAGCCATCAAGATTAGTAGCCAGTGATAGGACTTGTCCACCATGAATTTGTCTAAACCCCACTTAAAGCTATCCAAGTGGGTGGCAATCACCACATCCCGTGGCAGAAAATTACACAGATGAAGTACGTGCTCTGTGAAAAAGTATGTTCTTTTGTGAGTTTCAGGAGCAACCAAAACTGCAGGGCTGCCTCCAACAACCCTGTGAGGCAGTGAAAGCTACAGCCTGCTGCAGCTTTAAACCAAGGACTAGGCACATTCTGAGGGGAAGTGTTTAGCTCAGCATGAAGGTTCTGCTCAGCTCCCATGGTGAAGAGGAGAGCTGAATGGACCTTGATGTCCAGATATAGCCTACCTCTTGATACCAGATTCCAGGGATAAGAACCTCCAGAAGCAGTATACCTGATGCCAGGATTCACCAACAGGGGAAAGCCATAGGCCTCATGCTCTGCTGATTGGCCATTTCGGTGGGGGGAAATGCAGACTAGAAGGATTTTCTTTGGCTGAACCAGACCAGTTAGGACTGCAGTACTGGGCATACCTTGAAGTAATATCCCAGTGCACTCAATGGGATTTACTTCTGAGTAGACATGCCTACAGTTCTGCCTTGCATGCCTCCTCCTCCTTATCCTGAGAAGCCAGTTAAGCAAGCACATCCATTAATAATCACTGACACCCTCGCCGATTCATCCCTGCTGTTCGACAAGGAAAGCTATTTCTCCTTTACAGATGTATTTTCAAATATTCAAATTGACAGGAATATAGCATTTGAGTTGGGGGGACCAAGTAGGACTTCCAGTTAGAGTGGCCATGCCCCCCAAAATTCTGGGTTTCACCCAGATTTTAAAGATCTCACCCAGCTTGCTTAGCCCACCCAGATTCTCCCAGATTTCAGCTTTCATTTAAAACAAACAAACAAAAAAAGCTTAGCTCCAGCCCTTGTAGAAGTGGAGTTGTGGAGCAAAAACGAGCAGTCACTCTTCTGCTCAGAAATTATTTTCTGGCCAATTTACATAATAGGCAAATTAGGCGCCTGGATTTGGAAAACCAGAATAGGGCAACCCTACTACTTCCAGTGTTCTTTTGTGTAAGGCCTCAATGAATTCTTGTTAGCGGGTTAATGATGGAAACAAGCCCTCTCCCTATATTGCATGGCCCAGCAGCCAGTGGCAGCCCCCATCGACTCTAAGGGCACCTCCTTCCCCATCTAATTGTTTAGTGGGCCTGCATGAAGCTTGGGCCAAAGCGGAATACTCTGCACAATCCTACCATTCTCAGCATGCAGTGCTTCACTTTGCCCAGGGCCAAGGGTGTGTGGAAGGGGTCTTTAAAGGAAACAGAGCCCTCCTCGCACCCCTGCACCACCTTGGTAGGTGTGCATGGGGTGCCGGGAAGTGTAGCCCTTCCCAGCACTTTCCTCCCAGAGCTTTTATCAGAGGGCTCCTTTTATCAGAGGGCTCCTTTTATCAGAGGGCTCCGTCTCCCAAGGGCCCTCCCAGCACCGAGAAAAGCACAGTACTGTATGGAATCCATGGGAAATGGCTCCTGCACAAAAGGTTGTTTGCCAAAGTGCCCCCCACCCCACTTGAAACACAGTGAAGATCACTGATGCAGGCAGTTCCATCAGTAGTAGTTGTGGTTTTTTGTTTTTTGTTTTTGCTCCTCTTCATATCTAGAAGCAAAACAATGAAAAACAAGCAGAAATAGATATAATTCGATGCACTGTGCAGGGGGTTAGAGACCTCCAAGGCCCCTTTCGACTCTAGGGAACTCTAGGATTCTATAAATTTATAGAGCATGCAGAATCTAGCTCTTTTGGGTGCAGAATTCTGATCAGAGGCAAGCATGTTTGATTTTTTGTTTTGTTGCTACCTCGAAGGTGGAAACTCCACCTACCTGGAGGGCAGACATGCGGCTCTGCTGGTTGGGAATGACCTTTAAGGAGACCGTTCCCTTGGTTTCTTTCTAGAGGATAAAGAAAAGGGAGAGAATCAAACTCTAGAGCACCCACGGAACCCAGGACTCTGCCAAGTGTTCGTATCGTGAATGTGGCCAGTTGCTTCTGAAAGCGAGAGAAGGCGAGGGCCATGGCCCTCTTTACAGCCAGCTGCTGGAAACTCAGCTTCAAGCATGAGTCAACAGCAGCTGCTTACAAAACAGGATCCAGTATTTCGCCCCTCATCCCCACCTCCAAATTTTGTTGGACACAGTGCTAGCGGTTCCAAGGAGGAGGGAGAGAGACAGTGGCATAGCCACCACTGGGCAAAGGTGACAGATGCCCTGGGGCACTGGGGGACACCACTGGTGGGGATCGCCCCTTCTCCAGGGCACACTCCTTTGTCCCCCTCCCACCCACAACTGTCTGGGAGTGTGAGGCATGGGCCCTCATCCACTCCCAGCCAGCATTTTGCTCAACAGCTGGGTGCTCTCTTTCTCTTCCTTGCTCTGAGTGGAAGAAAGCACCCAGCCAGAAAACAAAGCACCAGCTGGGAGCAGGGAAGGTGCCATGCTTCCCCCCTTCCCCATTCTGGCCATGCCCCCTGTGTTGGCATGCATCTGATGCCGATTCAAGGGGGCAGCAGCAGCCTTCCCCCTCATCGCAGTAGCAAGCCCCCTATGCTACGGGAGAGAGATTAAGACTAATAACCCTGGTCGCCTGGAGGCTAGGAGAGATGATTCAGGGTCACACCAGACATGATGTGAGTGAGCAGCAGTGGGATCACCTGTCTCTCCTCTAAAGCAGGGAAGGGGAGGCTCCAATCTTGACTGGAGCAGCAGTGCCATGCGGGAGGGTTTAGCCCAGGCCTGCTCAACTTAGGCCCCCCAGCTGTTTTTGGACTGCAACTCCCATAGTCCCCAGCTACAGTGGCCAGTAGCCAGGGATTATGGGAGTTGTAGGCCAACATCTGCAGGAGGGCCTAAGTTGAGCAGCCCTGGTTTAACCTTATACCATTTCCCCGATCTCACCCACCCCCCAGGGATTTCCAGATGTTGACTACAACTCCCATCATTCCCTGCTGCAGTGGCCTTTGGCTGTGGACAATGGGGGTTGTAGGAATCCAACATCTGGAAACCCCTGAACAGGGATGTGGACTTGTTTGCCTGCACACAAACACAGCTACTATTAGCTTGGCTGGCAGTGGGGGCCGGGTGTGGGATACAAGCACAAAACAGGTACCGGCCTTTCCGCCAGAGCAGGGCTGATTGTAACTTTACAGAGAGGATTTCAATAACATTAAAAAAAAAAAAAAACTACAGGGAGAAAACAGCTCTCCCTCTCACACACAGCGTGGCAGCCCTGAGGAAACCTGGAGCCCCCCACAGCTTCTTTTGTGTTATTTATTTAAACAAATCAGGGGAACCAGGCCACAGATCTTCCGAGGGCTCTCCCAGGTCAGAATTGGGGGCAGGGTTTTCTGAACTTGGGTCCCCAGATGTTGCTGGGCAATCACGGCACAACCGGAGGCAGGGTGCAACATGATGCCTTGCCCTGTGCTGGTTGGGGCCAGCCCCCTTGCAAGCTCAGGAAGGGGCACCGGAGGCAAGGAGGGAGGAAGGTGGCCAGCAGCCTCCTCTCCTGTTTCTTGCAGGCTTTGCAAGAGTGTGAGGAGAGGCACTCCTTGCAAAGCTTACAAGGGACAGCTCAACCCCAAAGAGCTGCTTCAATGGCTGCGGAGGAGGCACCACGCTGCCCTGCTGGCACAACTACTACGACAGACATTTACCGTATTTTACGGACTATAAGACGCTACCGACTTTAAGACGCACCTTAATTTTAATCCAGTTTTTCAGAGTTTTAACATATTAAACTGTTAAAACATATAAGACGCTCCTGAATTTTGGCGGATATTTTTTGAGGAAAAAAGTGAGTCTTATAGTACTGCTTCTCGACAAATGTTTCCAAAGCAGTTTACGTAGATAAATAATAGATAAACAAAATGGCTCCCTGTCCCCAGAGGGCTCATAATCTCAAAAAGAAACATAAGATAGACACCAGCAACAGCCACTGGAGGGATGCTGTGCTGGGGGTGGAGAGGGCCCCTGTCCCCTCTAAGGTGTGCGCATGTGTGCGCGCTCACAAGTTTTTGGATATCCGCTGAGTTCACTTTAGATCCCGCTCAGGTTGAACCAGGAAGGCCCCTTTCTGAATGCAGGTGTGCACACACTGCCTTGATACTGCTGCTCAGAACAAAACTCATTCCTCACAGAGATGAAAGAAATTAGAGGGACCACTGGATAGGGCCCGTTGCTCTTCCTCTGCTCAATAAAGATAATTGCCACTTTTTAAAAGCGCCTCTTTCCCCAGTTAGCAGGGAGCACCTCAGTAACCTGCCACCCAAGGTGATTGCCTCACCGGGGAGGACAGCTGGTTTTATGGGAGCAAGCCTGAAGCGTCCCCTTTGCTAAGCAGGGCCCACCTTGATTTGCATTTGGATGAGAGACTACAAATGAGCGCGGTAAGATATTCCCCTTAGGACAGAGCTACGCAACTGCCGATGTTGGCCTACAATTCTAATAATCCCTGCCTATTGGCCACTGTGGCTGGGGAATTATGGGAGTTCGAAAACAGCTAGAAAGTCAAAGTTGAGTGGCCTTGGCTTAGGGGATGGGGCCAAAGCTCAGTAAAAGAGTATTTGCATGCCAAAGGTCCCAGGTTCACTCCCTGACAGCATCTCCAGGTAGGACTGGGAGAGACACCTGCCTGGAGCCTTGGAGAGCTTCCAAGTCAGTGAAGACAATACTGAGCTAGATGGACCAGTGGTCTGACTCCATATAAGGCAGAATCATATGTTCCTTGAAAGGGCCCATCCCTGAGGACAACCACCCTTGGAAGGAAGGCCAGGTCCCTCCTTCCCTGCTCTTGTACCTACCAACATCTTCTGCAGCTGGTCTACAGAGTGGTTGGTGACACTTTCCCCATTGATTTCTAGGATCTCATCCCCCATGTGAAGGGAGCCTGCCAGAGTAGAAATAAAATTAAATTAAATTAAAATAAAATTAAAATGTTTAGCATTGATATAGTGCGTTTGTCTGCTCAAAGCACTTTACATAGATTATGTTACTTTAATCCCTACAGTAACTCCGAAAGGGAAGCCAGTCTAATGGTCTCCGTACTGCAGAGTTGGGACTGAGATGGAGGGAGGGAGCTTGCTTTAGGACAAAGCCATCTCTTCTCCAGCCAAAGTCACTCACCGATATGGCTTTCTACTCCGCAAAGGGCTTTGGATGAGCTCCCTGTCAAACTAAGAGCTTCTCTAGCTCTGGCTGCTTTTTAAAAAAACCCTCAAAACTAGAAAAATGTGAAAGCCTGGGGGGAAAACCACCCCTGAAAAACGTTTTTTCCAGGGAAAAACCAGAGGAGGGGTTTCCTGGAGGGGGGGAGATTTTCCCCATTACACACACACGGCCTTCACATCTCTACTCAAGACACACCTGTTTAGTAGGAGGCTTTTAGTTAAAACTTGTAAACGGTTTAATTGTTCTTAACTGGTAAAACTATTCTAGCTGGATTTTTTAAAAAAAAGTTAAGTCATAAATACTACCTAGAGATACATATATCAGGTGGTATATAATATGATAGATAGATAGATAGATAGATAGATAGATAGATAGATAGATAGATAGATAGATAGACAGAAGCAGCAGCCATCAGGACGAATCTCAAAAGAACTGGTTTTTACCAGGAGTAAAACCAGGTAAAATGCCACCTAATGGCGCAGCGGAAATGTCTTGACTAGCAAGCAAACCAGAGATTGCCAGTTCAAATCCCCGCTGGTATGTTTCCTAGACTATGGGAAACACCTATATTGGGCAGCAGCGATATAGGAAGGAAGCATCATCTCATACTGTGTGGGAGGAGGCAATGGTAATTGTAAGGTATTACTATCCTCTTATTACAGTGGGGGAACTGAGGCCAGGCTTTGTTCCCTAGTACTGCTAGCTTCCTCCCCTTGCCACAACACCCAGGGAATGTCCTTTTCAGTAGGGATGTGCACGAATCAATTTTTTAAATTCAATCTGTACTCAAATTGAGTCACTCCCAATTTGTTTTGGGTCCGAATCTGCCCCCCCACCGCCATATCAGCCCAGGTTCGATTTGTTTCTGAACCCAAATAGATTCAGACAAAAAAAGGGGTTCCAGGGATGAAAGAGTGGGGTGGGTGGTAGTGCCCAATGGGTGGAAGCTACCACCCACATTTCAAAGAAATGGGGCAAAGGAGTGATTTTTTTAAAATTGATGATTGCACTTCTTTAAGCTTTTTCCCATAGGGAATAATGGGGAATTTCATCAGCCTTAGTTATAACTTCACGTGGGGAACACCAGGGTGGCCCAGTTATGGTGGGTGTACTGCCCAATGGGTAGAAGGGAGCTACCAGCTAGATTTTGAAGAAATTGGGCAAAGGGGTGATTTTTAACAATTTTTTTAATTTGGCATGAATTTGTGGCAGACTTAGGGCAGAAAAGGGGTTTGGAGGGCAGAAGAGTAGATCAGGTGGTAGTGCCCCAATGGGTGCCCACTTCCACCCAGATTTCAAATAAATTGGTGAAAGGGATGATTTTTAATTTTTCTCTGACGTTTGCACTTCTTTAAGCTTTTCCCCATAGGGAATAATGGAGAATTTCAGCAGCCCCATAACTCCACTTGAGGGGCACCAGGGTGGCCCAGAGCGGGTTGTGGTGTAGTGCACATAGGGTGCCAACCACCCCGAAATCAACAAGCCCATGGGGCACTGGGTTTTATTGTTTTCAGTGTCTGAGGTTCCGGAACACCTCAACTTCCACACATTGGGCACTACCACCCAACCCAATTTGGCCACAAAATGGATGTCCAAATCTCCAAATTTTGGGGAGTCTGAAACTGGGGTGATTTTTTTTTTAACCCGAATCTGGGCAATTGAGCACAGGGGTGATTTGTTATGTCTACAAATCACCCGAATCAGCCAGATTGGGGTACAAATCATTTTGTACCTGAATCAATTTGCACATCCCTACTTTCCAGCACCATGGAAGGAGTCAGACCAAGGCCAGTGAGTATTTCCAGCCCCACCCTCCAAAGCGCAGAAAATGCTTGCTATTGTCTATGAGTAGAAGAGAGTTCAAACATGTTGGGTTCAAAAGTGTACAAAGGCTGATACACATTACTCAACAGGATAAGCAACCTATAAAAGCTAAATTTTCCAGATCCTCACAGGAAGAGTACATTTGCTCAAAACACATTCGGATTTACTATTCACTCAGGGGTGGGAAGTTTGTGTGCACATGCATGGGGCGGGGGCACAGTTCAGTTGTAGAATGCCTGCTCAGCACAGCAAAGGTCCCAGGTTCAATCCTGGTATTCCAGCCTGGTAGAGCTGGGAACGAACCCTCTCTGAAACCCTGGAAAGCTGCTGCCAGTCAGAGTAGGCTTCACTAAGCTGCTACCAAGTCAGTGCAGACAATCCTAAGCTAGATGGACCAAGTTGAAGTCAGCTTCATACTTCATTTTTTAAAAAGAAGAATGACCACATGAAGAATAAACTTCACCACAACTTCTGTGATAAAATGAGCTTTGTAGAATGAGCCCTCAAGGCTTATTTCACAAAGCAAACAGACTCTCCCGGCTTGGGGCAAAGCACTCAGTTCTACTGGAACGGAATTGGGCAATTGAAACTGTACTTAAGTTGTCGGCTCCTTGATCTCTGAAAGCACAGATCTTCACTGGCTGACATCCAGACTAGATTACTGCAGAGCAGTCATATTGAAATGAAGTAGTCCTTTAGAGTAACTCTTGAGGAGTACAATTAAGTAAGTGTCTGAATGTCAGCCACTGAATTGCATCAGCATCACCAGCCCTGCCTCTTTTCCCAACCTTAACATATCTTTGTTCTAAGGGCAAATGTGAATGTCTCATGCCCATCCATCCCTCTAATGGGGAAGAGAAAAGTTAACATTGCCATGGGTCTGACATCTCAGCAGATACTGAGACAGGGAGAGAGAAATCTCCAGTTCTGATTATACTAGGCACTAATTTGAAAGGAAGGATGAAGGGAAGGAAGGAAGGAAGGAAGGAAGGAAGGAAGGAAGGAAGGAAGGAAGGAGTTCTGTAGCCCAGGGATTCTCAAAGTTGGGTTCCCAGATGATGTCGAACTATAACTCCCATCATTACGGCCTTTGTGGCTGGGAACCATGGGAGTTGTTGTACAACAGGTGGGGGACTCAGGTTTGAGAACCCCAGCTGTGGCCTAAATATCTGGTGCTTGCTCCTGGAAAATGTTTCATATGTTGTTGTTAAGGTCACCTTCTAGTCTTTACCTTGCCTGTGAATCATGCCTCCATGGAGGATCCTGGCCAGATCTCACATGTCGTGGTGCAAACCATGTTCCCCGGTCACTGCTTGTTCATGGTGGGTGCATCTGAACTTACATGGCCGCTTTAACTGGGGCAAGCTGGTCACTTGCAGCATTCAGGGCAGCATCACAATGCATGCTGCGGGTGCTTTGGGAGCGTGGCGGAGAAAGTGAAGAACTGCTTCTTTTAGCACAGAACTGAAGGCAGACTCTCTGGATGGCCAACACAGAGCTAGTTTGGGGAGGAAAGCTGGTCTTGTGATAGCAAGCATGAATTATCTCCTTTGCTAAGCAGGGTCCACCCTGGTCTGCATTTGAATGGGAGACTACATGGGAGCACTGTAAGACCTTCCCCTTAGGGGATGGAGCTGCTCTGGGAAGAGCACATGCCTGCTTGCATGCAGGAGGTCCCAGGTTCCCTCCCCGGCATCTCCAGATAGGGCTGAGAGGGACTACTGCCTACAGCCTTGGAGAAGCCGCTGCCAGTCTGTGCAGACAGCTCTAAATTTGATGGAGCAATGGTCTGACTCAGTATATGGCAGCTTCCTATGTTCCTATGCAACAGTGAGTTTCTGGGTGCCCACCATGCTGGCTGTATTCATGGAGAGCACAAAGCTGCTCGCTTCCTCATCCTCTTTGTCATTCACTGTATCCATCCGTCCATCCACCCATGGGGAATGGTTTCAGAAGCATTTCGTACTATTGTTTCCCTCTTCCAGATCCAGTTATGAAAGTGACACAGAAGAATGGATCTTGAATGCAAAACTCAACAGCTCCTTGGCTTAGTCAGGCAAGACCAGGATGGAGAATCACCCATGGGGGGTGGGCCAGCAAGGGGGGTGGGCCAGCAGGGGGTGTGAGGCAGGCGCTATCTGACAAAACCAAGGCAGAAGCTTCCAGAAAGCCTCCCTTGGTCTTCCTGGGGTGTCCTCAATGGACCCAGCACCACCATTATGCTGACAGTTGACCTATGCAGCCATTTGGTGCCAAGGACATTTCTCTTCTTACACGCAGGCTGTCAGAAAATGGAGAGCAAGGAGGAAAGGAAGCAAAGGAGAAGGAAAATGGGCTGGATGCAATTGGAGGGGAAGGTGAGAAGCGGTTTGGGGATGTGCTCACTTCCATGGTGTTTCAGCATCCCCAAAAAAGCACTCCCTGGAAAACTGACCACCTCCATCCTATCCTGTGCCTGTTTTTCACAGGGGAAAGCAGGATAATAATAGTTGTTACTACTACTACTACTACTACTACTAACACTACCATCTGCTGCAGCCAGAGGCTGGGGAGCTGGGGAGCTCCACCAGTTACATCTGACTGTTCTCCGTTCCATGGCAGTAAGCAGGCCAGGCCTTCCCCCACTTGCCTTAATCAGGAGAGCATCAAAGCCTGGTGGCATCTTGTTGACAAAACCTCTCTTGACTGGACAAACCCACCGGTCAAGATGGAAGGGACTTAGCAAACAATGGGCAAGAAGCCTCTGCAGGGTCAGCACCAGCTGATGGGCTGGTCAGTTCAGCAACCTCAGAGCTTGGTCTAGGCAGATTCCCTGGCCCCAGTTTCCCACCTCAAAGCCCCAGCCTGCCCGCCCTCAGCTGACATCTATGGCTCCTGGCTGTGTGTGGCTTCCAGGCGGACCCTCACACACACCTCCGCTTAGGCTATAACCAAAGGCTGTGATGGGGGCTTGTTGCTGGAGCTGAATAGCAAACAAGCTGATTTGGCCCTCTTGGACCACCAGCTCCTCCTCTGCTCCAAAGAGGCTTCTGGGAGGGCCCAGAGCTCAGTTGTCAAGCCCCTGCACTAAAAGCAGAAGGTCCCAGGTTCAATCCTGCAAAAAAAGTGAGGGGGGGGGGGAGGAGACAGTTTTATGAAATGGGCATCTTGGGTGTTGCCATTTCTGTGTGATAACACCTGCCTTTATTTTAGGTTGCCCACCACAGCCACCCATCCAAGCTGAAACCCAGGCAGATGTTGCAGCAGCCAAGAGTGGTAAGCAGGATGAGGAGGCCAGCACGGCCCAGTTTGTGTGCGTGCGTGCGTGTGCGCGCATGCGCACACGCGCGCACACACATGCAGAGTTTCCTGAGTCCTGCCTTTTCCTCTTCTCTTGCAGGTGGCCCAGAAGGCCCAGGCACAACCCCTGCAACCCCGCTGCCTGCTGAAACCCTGGCCCCCAAAGATGCCCAGCCTGCAGGGGGGCTCTTTCCCCTCTCTGCCCCTGCCCCGCTTTTCTCTCATCCAGACGTGAAGGTCTTAACACAGAAGCTGGAGGCTGTGAGGGAGTTTCAGAGCCAACATCACCGGGAGCGTAAGCATGAAAGCAGGTCCACCCTCCTCCCCATGTACGTGGCGTGTAAGCTGCAATTCCACAGGAATTCCTAGGCAGAAAGAGCACAGAGCAAGGTTATGGCCACAGAATCCAGCTTCCTGAGAACCTCGGCTCATTTTTTTAAAATGAAAGCATGTTTCTAGCCCTTAAGGAGGTTGCAAAGATTGGCTTCAAAAGGATGTGATGGGCAAGAGACCTGCTGAAATCACAGAGGCCAGAGAGATGGTTGCAAAAGAGATGGTTGAGGTTGGAGCTTCACTGTCCTTGTTCCTCCCCAGACCTAGAAAAGAGCAAATAAATGGTGAATATAGCAAGCATTTCTCCAACAAGGGTGATGGGGGTATAGTTCAGTGGGGAAAGTTCCTGCTTATCTTACAGAAGGTTCCATGTCCTTCTGTAAACCCTACCAGAAGATGCTGTCTCTGAAACCCTGGAGAGCTTCTGCCAGTCAGTGTAGACCAGGGTTGCTCAACTCTGGCCCTCCTGCAGATGTTGGCCTACAACTCCCATAATCCCTGGCTGTTGTCTGGGAATTATGGGAGTTGTAGCCCAAAAATAGCTGGGAGGGGCCAAAGTTGAGCAGCCCTGGTCAACTTTTGAGTCCAGGTGCACTAAAAGCCAGATTCAATAGAGGCAATCTCAAATATGAATATATTGTGCAAACTAAGAGAAATCATGGCTCCATTTCACCACGTCGAACGCAGAATCCTGTTTTTCTTGTTGCAGAATTGGGATTACCTGCTTGCCAGGGTAGAGTTTCAAGTGGGGCAGTGGGGGACATGTGGAATCTAGGCAGCTAAAGCTTCACACAAGTCTTGGTGCTCTCGCTTGCCTACTCATTGCAGGCAAAAGGGACCTTCGCAGTTGCCGTGACTGCCTCAGATCCATCAGGACAATCAGGGACCACCTGCAGACAGTCAAGAGCAGACTCTCGAAAGTAGAGGCAAGGCTGGGCATCCAAGTCCCACTGCAGGAGCTGGATCCAGAGGACCGCGAGGAAGAGGAAGAGAAGAGAGAGCAGGACCCCAGTCCTCCCGACCCAGAAACACAAGAGCAAGAGGGTGTAGACAGCAGGAAAGAGCATCAGAATTAGAAAGAGTTGGCATGCGGTGACGGGGGGCAGGGGGGACAGGGCTCCTGCTGATCTATAAATGTGTACAGTGCCTGTGAAAAAAGAGGTGTGCTTTCTGTTTTGGAGATCCTCCTGGTTTTCTATTCTGGTGTGCCATCGTTATATGTCTCAGTTGGAAGACTGCTCTGTGAAGAGCAGACACATCTTGGGGAGGTGAGCAAACTTTTCTAAGCAGCTAGCCTTACCCCCCTGCAAACTAACTAACAGGAGGAGGGGAGATTTTCAGGGGCTGGTTTCTCTTTAAGGGATAAGTCCGTGTGTGTGTGTGTGTGTGTGTGTGTGTGTGTGTGTGTGTGTGTGTGTTCTTTGCCAGGGCTAGCATTTGCAAGGGTTAGCATTTGCAAGGACTAGCAAATTCCAGTGTTTTTTGTTTGTCACTGCCTGGAGGGGGTGGAGTCAGCTAGGGCTGGGGGAGGCCCCACATTCCTTTGACATTCCTTTGACTCACATCCTGTGTCTCAGTTGGAAGACTACTCTCTACACAAAAGGTGTAGGACCGAGAGCAAAGCAAACAGAGAATAGCGAACAGGGATAGCAAACAGGTCATTGGAGTTTTGCAGGAGTTTAGCGGGAAGTGTGCGGGCGAGCCTGAAACAAGCCCTTGTGATCACTAGAAGTCTGGTGGAGAAGAGAACTTAAGTACAAATCCCTTCCTCATATTCTTGGGAAAGGCTGTTTGGACAGTTCAATATCTGACCATTACAGCTGAGACCTATCCTTCTAATAAACTATCTCTAAATACTATAAACAGCCAACAAAAATAGGGTGGGAGGGTGAGCCTTTCCTCCCAAGGGAAAAAGCCCGGGGACCGAGGCTTCAATGCCAAGGCTGGGCAGGGCCTTCTGGCTCAGACACCTAGTCCTGGAGAAGAAGAGGAAGCCTGCTGGGCTGGGTCGGTCTGTCCCTCCCAGGAGGGCCCTGAGGAAGCCACAGGCTGGGAGCTGCTGGGCAGATGGGAAGGCCGCAGCCAGGGGCAGCCAGTGGGAGCAGCAGTTCAGCTAGACGGGTCGAGGGACTTGCGCTTTTCTCTTCTGTATTGCTGGGCTCTGGGTTGTTGCCTCACTTCAGGCAGACCCTTCTCTGCCCATGGTTCTTCTTCTTGCATGCCTTTTGCTTCAAATCGGATCATAAGAAGTCCTTGTCACTGGGATGTGCTGCTCTTCACTCTGGGTCTGCCTTTGGAGGCCTAGGACTGCTCAGCCTTGGGCGGGAGGCTGGTGCCAAACCCTTTCACCTCCCCCAGGAATCTTCTGTGGAAAGAGGGGTTTGCCCCACTCCAAACTAAAGTGAGTGGTGGTGGCAGCCTCCCGTGAACCTCTTGCAGTCCAGGATTTGCCCCAGGGGACTCGCCCCTCCTCCTCTGGCTCTGGCAGGAGTCCTGGCCGTGGTGGCCCCTATCTTTTCTATGGAGGGTATCCTTGGTGAATGGTTTTCTCATATTCATATAGATATAAATATAGATATAGATATAGATATAGATATAGATATAGATATAGATATAGATATAGATATAGATATAGATATAGATATAGATATAGATATAGATAGATATATATATGCTGTTTGGATTTATCTGCATTTTACTTGGATTACTTTTATGACCATGCGTTCCCTATCTTTTATAAAATGAGTATATAGATTGTGGTTCCAGACTGTCAATACATTTATATTTGGGATTTATATTAATAAATCCCCCCCTCTTCTTTATTGAGTTAACAGATCTTGTTCATCAAGTTTCCTCATCTAATTTGCACAGTGGCAGCCTCCTTCTCCTGAAGGGGTGCTTTCCTCCCTCAAGACCCCTCTCTCCACAGACCCCAGCCCACTATCCTTTTAGAGAGAAAGATCAGAATCTCTCCTCTACAATCTTCCCACCAGGAACAGTTGCATCCCAACTGACCTTAGCCATCACAGGCTCCTCCTGGAATCCACTGCCCAATCACCACGGTGCTTCTGCTCGGTTACCTCCGATTGGTAAAGCACTGTGTGGGTGGGGCTTGCCACCTATGCCCTTAGCCTTTTATATAGATCGATTTTTAATCCTAATTTTTCGACAGTATCTGTCTCCTTTGAGGTTTTATAGTACAATATGCCACTAGGGCCCTAAAAAACATTCTCCCGATGGACCAACATGATGTAGCCCATCAGGTTTGGAGAAGGGGAGATCTTTCTTCCATGATCTTTCTTCCACGATGAAGTGATGCATACCTTGGCGGCTGTTGAAAAATGACCCCCAGATCAAAGCACCCAATCTTTGACAGAGTGATGCTCAGATGCATATTCTCTACTCATCCTTAAAGCTCACTTGGTGACTTGCAGCCAGATATTCTCTCTCTCACTGTTGTCAGAATAGACAACAATCATAAAGGCAGAACCATCTAGACCAGCCTGAAGGAAGGGCAGGATATCAGTGGCATAAGAAGATGCACGTCTGTGCACATGCCATATACCTATTTATGTTAAGTATTAGCCAGATTGCGGCCTCCAATGGAAGCATCACATGCACTGTGCGTGCCAAAACAGAAGGAAAAGTCAACTATTTGCAATCAGTTTAGGCAAAATATATCTATGTCCACCAATTGGGATTTCAAACCAGGTAGCAGATTGGCAGACACATCAACGTTCTGTCTCGCCCAGCACCGCTCAGCTCTGGCCGGTGGTAGTTTCTCTTTCCTCAAGCAATGACTCCTGGATCTTTTCCCCTTTTCTTGATCTAAAATTGCCCCTCAAGCTTCGATTAGCCCTGTGGGGCACAGAGATATAGTTGCTGCAGCAGCAGCAGCAGCATCTCATCTCCATTTCTGAAAGAGTTGGAGTGCTCCCTATGGAGGCCTAACCGGAATCCCTGTGGGCAAGGTGGCCTCAGAATTGCCAGCAGATAAGTTGGTTTCACAGACCTGTGAAGGAAAAGGACTCCAAGGGGGCAATTCACCCAGAACTGCTCCAATGTAACTCCTTGTAGTGGAATGTTCATGGACTCAAGGGCCAGCTTACAGGCAATCAGCTGGGCAAAGCTAATGGGACTCAGTGGATGAGACAGAGAGCCCGGCTTGTGTCAGCAGTGCAGGGAGAAAGTGAAGTAAAAGGTAGAAAAAATGCTCATCTGTGGGGTGGGTTTTTTGGTGTGTTTTTTAAATTCATCTGCAGTCTCACATTCTATCGTGCAGTTCTGAATTTTCCTTTCCAAAAGCCCTGGAGAAGAATGGAAAAGATGCCCTAGATGGAAAAAATGGTAATAGTCCATGCCCCTGCCGCTAAACATCTCACCTGGCTCAATCCAATCCATGGCAGTTTGTGGGGGGGAGGTGATCTGGCCTGGAAGATCAAGGGAGGGAAAGTCTCCCCACCCCAAAAGATGAGCTCAGCGGGGCAGAGGATTTGGACACTGCCCTGGATTCTGGCGGGTAATTTTGTCCAGATTCAGCAGGAGAAGCATTGGGCAGGAAATCCCTGGGATCCCTGAGTGGGAGAAACACCTGTGATGAAGGCAGACACCAACATTTGCCTCCATCATGCACTTGGGGTTTGGTTCTGGGTTAATAAACACAGGCCTGATTTCATTGCTCATGTGCTTTGTGGTAACGACATCTTGGTCATTCTAAAATAGAAACTGCTTGTGTAAAATAAATAAAAAATAAATAAAACCTGGAATACAGTACCAAGGTTGCCTAAATGCCATTGGTAATGGGGAGAAAAGCAGGAGAAACGGCCATGCACCCTAAGAGAGGGGAAATGAGGGGAGGAACTAGCTATATCAATGACCATGAATAGCAAGAACACATCATATATCAGGGGTGGGGGAGGCTGTTACAGTGTCTCCCCAGTCCTATTGAGAGCATTCAAGGCTCCAGCCAGTGTGGGGCAGGAGCCTGGTTTGGAGAGGGAAAGACACTTCTGGAGGAATGGTGGGCAGAGGATATCTTTTTCTCTTCCCACCCTTCCGAAACCTTCCCCGAAACCTGGCTGAGCAGGGTGGAGTTCTGTACTGCCTGGAGCCAAGAAAGTCTCTAGGTGTTTGCAAAAGACCGGGAAGGAGGGCACTGAGTGGATCACTTCTGGATCAGTGAACTCCTGTTCCGAGGCCAGCACAGAGAAGGCCCCGTCCTGCGCACATGACAATTGAGCTTCAGCAAGTGTTGGCACATGGAGCAAGGCATTCCAAACAGACCTTGTCCACTGCGAAACTTCACGCGGGAGAAGGCAGTCCTTCAAGTCACCAGGGCCCATAGATTGTTGCTGTGTCAGATGGGTGTGGTTCAGTATTGACCAGGAAGGAGGAGGGGGTGGGGTCAGAGCTCAGTGGTAGAGCACCTGCTTTGCATGCAGAAAGAACCAGGTTCAGATCCTGGCTTCTCCAGGTAGGCTGGGGAAGGCTCCTGCCTGGAACCTTGGGAAAGCCACTGCCAGTCAGGACAGACCATACTAAGGTAGAGGGACCAATAGCTGGGAGATAGGCTGTAGCTCAGTGGTAAAGCATCTGCCTTGCCTTGCATGCAGAAGGTCCCAGGTTCAATCCCAGGCATCTCCAGGTAGGCTGGGGGAGACTCCTGCCTGAAATCTTGGAGAGCTGCTGCCAGTCAAGATGGAAAACACTGAGCTGGAAGGGCCACTGGTCTGGTAGGGCAGCTTCCTCGGGGTGAGTAGGCAGGCCAAAGACCGGAGAAACCTTTGTTGCTGAGAAGTGTGAAGGAACAGCCCTGGAGCCGTCGTCTGTACTGAGCGAGAGAAACACGATTCCTCATCTGCCCTCAGCTGGCCAGTGTCATCACTTCTCCCCAACCTGCATTTCAAGTTGAAGAGAGTTCCAGGAATCATCACCACCATCACTACCCGCTGGAATAGCCAGCAAGATGTTCCTGATTGCCTTCTAGAGTCCATTCCTCTCTGGTTATGGTGTTTTGCCCTAAAGCAGGAGTTCTCAAATTGAGGTCCCCAGACATTGTTGGGTTACAACTCCCATCATCCACAGTTAAAGTTTCCACAGGTTATCTGGGGTTCTCAAACTCAGATCCCTAGATATCCAGCAACATCTGGGGACCCGTCTGGTGTTCTTTGAGAACCCCAGCCATAAGAGATTGGGAAAGGCATTCTTCTGGAGGAGGCAGCTGCTGAACCGAAAATCTCCCATGTTCCATCTGAAAAATGCTGTCATGAGTGGCAGGAGAGCAATAAGATCTTGTGGTTCGGCATACCGATAAATAGCAACGTTTCTTTTCAAACAGGGGAGTCATCCCTTTGAAATCTTTCTCAGGCTCGTTCACACAATTCTGATTAGGGAAGGACAAACATCAGAGCCTTTTTTGGGGAGCTGTGTGGGCTCCTGTTTTGTGACTGTGCAGTGTGGGGAAACGTCAAGATCAGAGGGGGAGGACCTGATCGTCTGAGAGGGAGGAGCTGGCTCGGAGGGCGCTGTCCTACCCAGCATGTGCGAGGTAGGAGGAAATGCCGTCGGACCCAGCTGCTCTCTCCCAGACAATCACTCTCCTCCTCCGACCTTGCCCAAGATGACAAAATGGGAGGGACACAGCTCCCCAACCAGGATAGGACACTAATAATAAAGATCTGGATGGGTCCATGGTATATTTACCGAGGAAGTCAAAGAGCTGGACATGGATGGAGGAGAAGCAGATCTCCCTCCCTATTGAGCCTTGAATGTAATGGACGAAGTTGCGTCGGCCCAAGCCTGCCTCACAGGGTGGTGGTGATAATAAAAGGCTAATGACACTCTGAACTTCTTAGAGGGAGGACAAGAAGCAGAGAAGTGGGGGGTTCTCAAACAACCTATTTTAGGGTCCTAGGCAACTCAGGAGGGTCCTGTCAGCAGGGCAGGGGCCTTACCTGACACGCCCAAGGAGCGGAGAGGGTCAGGGAGGATGGGAGGCAGACGGAAACAGAGGGTGGCAACCATGGGGATTCTCTGCTGCTCACCAAGCCGAGGCCCAGCCCGGCAGCCGCACTTCTGTGGCTGGTGGGCCAGGGGAGAGTTCCCTCCCGGGAGAGACCTGCTAGAGCTCATCTCGTGAGGGACCCAAGCAGTGCCCTTGCTGTGCTGCCCCTGGCTTTCTGGGCAGCGGAGGAGCTGGGTGGTTTTCATGGGATGGCCAACTAGGGACTTCTACAGAGCACAGGAGACTCTTTGGGGCACCAAGCAACTCTTTTTGCATTTGTTGTTGCATCTGAAGTTCTGGGGGGCAGGTGGAACGTTTTGTTGCCTCAGGACACTTTGCTCTCAGGAGAAGCTTCTCTTCCTGCCTCCCTTCCCCGCTGGCGTCCAACTGACCATCCACCCATCCACTGGGGAAGCCAGAAGGGAGGTTCTGCCTCAGTGGCAGGTTGCAGAGCCGGGTGATGCAGGAGCACTGATGGGTGGGCCTGGCAGGTGCAGCTTGCTTCGCTCAGGTGGTGGGAAGTTAACATTTAGCTAATTAACCTCCTAATGGCGCAGCAGAGAAGTAACTTGCCTAGGGAGCCAAGAGAGCAGACCCCTCCCCGTCAAGCCCCAGCAGCATCACACAGAGCGCTGGGCAGTGCTGTCCTTCCCACAGAGGTCTAGGCCAGTGTGCTGGGAAGGATATCCCGTGGTCTCAGAGCTCTGTCTGTGCCTTCCAAAGTGCTGCTGGGCAGGCCTGGACAGGGAAGGCCCACAGCCCCTGTCCCCCTCCAGCACTGCATCATGGGGCTGGGAAATGGCTCTCGCACTGGAGATCTTTCACCCAAGTGGCCCCACCAGGTATACCTTCCAAGAGGCTGTGGTACATCCTCCTGACGCATGTTTGGCTTTGCTTTATTTCTCCTTACAGGTATATCCTACTCCTCCTCCGAGGAGCCCAGAGCGATGTCCATGGTTATGTTGATCCTCACAACAGCCCTGCAAGGTAAGTGAGGCTGAGAGAGAAGGGACTGGCCCAAAGTCCCCACTGAGTTTCATGGCCAAAGGGTCTTCCCAGTTCTAGTATGACACGCTAGCCACTACACCGCACTGATTCTGCTACACCGTTGTCAGGCTCTGCTCTAATGCAGAGTATCCAACAACTGCTTGAGAAATAGACAGACACCTCCCATATGGCGGGTGAATTAATTGGGTGAATTAGGAACCCTTGCTTATTTGCTAGGAAATGTTTCTGTGAGCAATTCTTTGGGAAGAGAGCAGGAAAGCTTAGATGCCATTGTAAATATACAATGGCATCTATTTATTTTATTTTTATTTATTCCTTACATTTCTGTACCACCCCATTCAAAAAATTGGTGGTTCACAATCTAAAAAACCATTAAACCATTGACACAATGAAAACAATTTTCAAAATACAGATACAAATGCTAAAACCCGAAGTTTTACAAGCCTACAAGCCTGGCTAAACGGGTATGTTTTCAGGTCCTTCTTAAAACCATTCAGAGAAGGTGAAACTCTAATTTCATTAGCAAGAGCATTTCAGAGTTCCAGGGCAACTCTAGAAAAGGCACAACTCTCTATATGCACATGGAAGCTTGCCTGCAAAGTTCTGAATGGTAGCAACAATGGAAATTAATGTCGAGACATCAACAAATCACTGTCAATAACGGGGTGAGGGTGGAGGGGGTTGGCAGATATAATCCACTTGCATCAATACACTCTCTCTCCACACACACACACCTTGCCCCAAATGTGGCTGGAATTCTAGCAATTGCCCTGTTATCTGCATGCAGGGGAGTGTGTACATGCAAGATGTTGAGCTCTGAATAACCACCGTGGGCTCTTTGCCTCTGGAGGCTGAATATGCCCATGTTGCCAAACGGAGGGGCCTCGGGAGATCTCCCATGCTTCCTGGGCCCTTTGACTTGGGTGGCAGTCCACAGTTGGAGAGGGAATATAAAATGGCACAGCACCCAGCTAGTGAGGCACCTTTAAAAAGAGAACCGATCTCACCCAAAGTGTCGCTATAGATATAAGCAGGATGTCAGTAGGAAACTGGGAAATCCGTAGATTCAGTTTTTCCATTTCTCATCGTCCCTGACCGGCTCTTCTCAGCCAGTGCAGCTCTGATCCTCCAGGTACTGACCAGGCTTTGAACCTTCCAGGCACAGAAACAAGAGAAGCGGCCACGTGGAAGAGCCTTCTGTGGAGTGCCCAGCCCTGCTGCCCAAAGCCAGATGCTGGCCTGTAAGTTGAATGGAACTCTTCCATTCCTTGTGGGAAGGAGAGAGGACCCGAGAGGGGGATCAAGTACCAAACAGTAGAAGCCTGCAGGGGCCTTTCCATGGGATACGTCCCAGCTGCTTCAGCCTGAGGATGGGCTGTGGGGGTCTCCATGCCTGGGTCCAGCAGGGAAGCCGCCTCTGCTCCGAGAGGGGGTCCTCCTAGGGCTGCAACAGGAGCCTGGCTGGGTCCTGCAGGGGGCAGGAAAGCAAACAGGGAGATGACCAGAGAAAGATAGGAGATGCAGAGATCAGAGAGGAGCTGGACCCCTTCCTAGGAACAGGTGTGAACATGCATCTTGGTAGATGGGGAGGCATTGACAACCCTAGGGCTGTGCCGTTGGAGGAGAGAAAAGTGGGAAGCACCCTCTTGCTATGCACTGGAGAAAGCGTGATCTCCACCTGCAGTGCTCAGCCAGCCTCCGGAGGGGGTGCAGCGCAGCAGGAGGGGCTGGGCCTTTGCAGCCCCCGGCAGAGAGTGCCCAGTGCAGGGATGGGCAAATTATCCAGCCCTCCAGCTCTTGTTGAGCTACAACTCCCATCCCACCCAGCCACAAGGTATTATAGTTCAGCAACAGCTGGGGGGCCAGATTTCCCCTCCCTGGCCCAGCGTCGGGGCAGAAGAGCAAGAGAGGCGCTTGTGATCTGGCTCTGTGAGGCCCAGGAAGCCCGAAGGGGCCCTTGCTTGACATTGCCTCCCTTATGATGGGGATCTGGAATGCTGAGCCTTTGCCTGACCGTGTGGTGGGGATCTTTCTTTCCGAGTTTATGAAGTCTTTTGAGAAAGAGAGAGGTGGGGATCCTTTGTCCTGCAATGAAGCTTGACTGCTTTCCCACCGGGTGCCTAGGGCAGAGGTTGCCAGCCCATGGGACTCCAGATGTTGCTGGACTACAATTCCCATCACCCCCAGCTTCAATTGATTGTGGCTGCGGAGGATCAGAGTTGCAGTTCACTTGCAGTCTGGAGTCCCACAATTTGGGAACCCCTCGCCTCATGGGTTCTTGCCTGGATGCACCCACATGGACACCGTGGGGCGTCTTGGCCTGGGCCAGCATCTCCATCTTCCTCATCTTCAGTTGGGTCTCCAAGACCAAGGAGGAGTGTGGGTGCACAGAGGGCGAGTTGCCAGCTTGCACAATTGCTGGCATCACACAAGATCAGAAGTGATCATGTGGTGGTGGCACGTCTGTCAAGACGTCAGCCTCGGGTTCCCATTTCCCGTGTCTGTAGAGCTGGAGCCAAAAGGAGATCGCCTGAACTCTGGTCTGAAACCAGCCAGTTTCTTGTCTGTCTTCGAGAGTGTGCTGCTTGTACAGTTATGCCAAGTCGGGTTTACAGCTATTAGTTCAGTGCCAAAGGGAAACTTCCTCAGTGCTTTCCTGGCATGGAGGGGGGGTGGGGCAAAGGGGCCGTTTTTGATTCTGCCGCAGTTGCCCCAGGACAGGAGAGCTGGCCATTGTCAGGCAGAAAGGAACACAGTCAGAAGGTGTCCTGCTTACAAATGCCACCTTGCAGATTCTTCCCATGTGCAGAGGGAGATTTTCACAGGTCTTGCATGTGCACTGAAGGCAAGAGAATACAGGACCAGGGGAATGAGCCAACTTCTCTTTTCTGAAAAGCAGCCCAAGAAAAAGAATGGAATCAGACAGAAGCAATCTGTGGCTTCTGCCTATAGGAAGGGGTTGCTCAGTGTGCAGATCTCTCTACTTACCAGAGTGAGTCAGTTTTCCATTTCAAGCTCCTAATTAAATGGCACCAACCTGGGTAATTGTGGGGTCATCATTAGCTATCAACACTTTTTAGCAGACACCTCCTTGATGGCGGCCTGTCCCCAACTTTGGGAAAGCATCACCATCCTGCATTTCTGGTGTGTCAGGCTTGCTCTTAAAGACACAGGAGCATGGCTAAGAAAAACAGTTGGCCACCCTAACTGGCAGTGGTGTGCCCAGGGGGCAGCTGGTAGGCCTGTGGGTCCTCTGGGCTTCCACAAAGGTGGGACACTCTTTGTTAATCTAACCCAACTCTGTGCCAAGACTAGTTGGATTCTGCACCCATAGAGATCACATTAAGTCAGTCCAATACCATGCATTTATTTTGTGTGATTTCAGTGAAAGTATATGAAGTACCTAAACAATGTGACAGGTTGCAGAAAAGTGAAACAGGACAGGGCCCAGCTGCCAGGCTCCACAACTGTGTCAAACTCAAATCCCCACCCTCACCCCCGGTGAGAGATGTTGGAGTGGTCACTCATTCTTTCCCATGTCACCTCTTCTTAAGGGACCCCAAGGCTCCAAGAGTACCTTTTCTACCTCAGTTCCAGCACCCCAGTCCACAGCCTCTGCTGCCAGCAGTCAGCATCTCTCCCCTCCCAACTGTCTCTGCCTGGCCAGCTCCCATCCCCCCATAGAACAGAGCTGGGAGTTCCGGTGTCCATGGAGATGGAGAAATGCAAAAGATGCTCCAGAAGACAGTTGGCCAACTTCAGCCTTTCTGATCAGAAGTGAAGATGGCCTTCTGCCTCAGGGCTTTGGCTTTGGCCATTAAACAGCCCATTTCATATGTCTATGACCATGTCTTCAAGAAAATTGGAGTTTTAGCACAGAGACAGGTAAGGAGGGTCCCATTTTGCCAGGTGAACCCCGGGTGTTGGGTCAAAAGAGGTTTCTCCTGGTTTTTTTGTTCAGTTGTTCTTTTCCTAAGATCATTTCATGCTGGACATCAGCCAGTCCTTTGGATGCCAAGCAGGTTGATCTGTGTCTAGTAAAGGGGCTGTGGCCGAAGAGTGGGAGGGGCTAATGCTAAATGGGCCAGGTCCATGGGCCAGGTCCAAGGGGAAAGAAACCGGTCTATTGGCTTAGCTTCAGGAGACAGTCTTAGAGGGGGTCTGAGATGGGGTTAGGGGCAAAGCCTTGAGTGGAACGAAAGGTTCTCTTGAGACTGTGAGACTTCACACAAGCTCATCAAGCTACAACTCCCAGGTCTCTTTGTGGGGAGCCATGATTGTTCAACTGCTATCAAAACCCAGTTGCTGATGCACATATAAGCAGGACCAGGACGACGATAGTTATGACTATGCCATCAGAGCAAAAGAAGATCCTCGCTGGATCAAGCCTTCGGCCCATCCAGTCCCGCACCCTGTTTCCCGCAGGGGCGCTCCAGATGTCTTGGGAAGCTGCCCCTCTCCTGCTGTTGCTCCCCTGCAACTGGTGTTCAGAGTCATGCTGCCTCTGAGCTCGGAGGGAGCCTGTAGCCATCAGGACTAGCGGCCATGGATACTAGCATTGCTGGTCATTGACCGTAATAGAGGTGTGACTGGTAATCAATAGGCATATTCTCCATCAATTTGTCTAAGCCCCACTTAAAGACATTCAAGCTGGTGGCCGTCATCACCTACTGTGACAGAGAATTCCACAAGTTGATAAGGCGCTGTGTGCAAAAGTACTTGCTTCGGTTGGCCCTAAATTTCCGGGCAATTGGTTTCATGGGAGAACCCCTGATTCTAGGGTTGTGAGAGAGGGAGACAATTTCTCTCTGTCCACTCAGCAGGTGGCTTTCCAAGGGATTATTTACCAGCTTGTTCAACCTGTGGACAGGATGCTGAGGTGTGGCCTCTGGATGCCAGCCAGGGGTCTGGGTGTGATTTCATCACTGTGCTGATGACCCTCAGGGGATGGGGGCTGTAGTTCAGTGCTGGAGCATATGCTTTGCATGCAGGAGCTCCCAGGTTCCATCTCTGTCATCTCCCAGTAGGGCTGGGAGAGACTCCTGTCTGGAAGCTTGGAGAGCGGCCGCTGCCAGTCAGTGTCAGCAATACTGAGCTAGATGGACCACTGGTCTGACTTGGAAGAAGGCACTTTCCTATGTGGCTGTGTTCCCAGCTCTAGCTCTAGTGGCTGCATCTGGCACTTTCTAGGCTGTGGTAATCCTCTGTCTTAGGCCAGATATAGGAACCATCAGCGAAATACTCCCATGATCATTCCTGTAATGTACAGGTGAAACTCGGAAAATTAGAATATCGTGCAAAAGTCCATTAATTTCAGTAATGCAAATTAAAAGGTGAAACTGATATATGAGACAGACGCATTACATGCAAAGCGAGATAAGTCAAGCCTTAATTTGTTATAATTGTGATGATCATGGCGTACAGCTCATGAACACCCCAAATCCACAATCCCAGAAAATTAGAATATTACATGGAACCAAGAAGACAAGGATTGTAGAATAGAACAATATCGGACCTCTGAAAAGTATAAGCATGCATATGTATTCAGTACTTGGTTTGGGCCCCTTTTGCAGCAATTACTGCCTCAATGCGGCATGGCATGGATGCTATCAGCCTGTGGCACTGCTGAGGTGTTATGGAAGACCAGGATGCTTCGTTAGCGGCCTTCAGCTCTTCTGCATTGTTTGGTCTCATGTCTCTCATCCTTCTCTTGGCAATGCCCCATAGATTCTCTATGGGGTCAGGTCAGGCGAGTTTGCTGGTCAATCAAGCACAGTACACTGTATACTTTTCGGAGGTCCGATATTGTTCTATTCTACAATCCTTGTCTTCTTGGTTCCATGTAATATTCCAATTTTCTGGGATTGTGGATTTGGGGTTTTCATGAGCTGTACGCCATGATCATCACAATTATAACAAATTAAGGCTTGACTTATCTCGCTTTGCATGTAATGCGTCTGTCTCATATATCAGTTTCACCTTTTAATTTGCATTACTGAAATTAATGGACTTTTGCACGATATTCTAATTTTCCGAGTTTCACCTGTAGCTGAGATTTCATAAGTGGGTCTGTGTCCTTTTCTTGATTTCTTTTAGAAGTTGACACAAAGTGAGGAAATGCAGGTTTGTGTTGGCCACTAATCAGCCTGTTCTTAACCTTCTCGCTACAGGACACTGAAACAAATTCCACAGAGGAAAGGAGTGTACTGAGGAGCTCGGTCTGCAGAATACTACAAGCAATGGAAGCCATTAGGGTAAGGTTTGGGAAACCCAGCCACTCCTAAGAGAAGAGGGGGAGGACCAAAAGAGCTTTAATGGAGGACACACTCAAGAGCTGCTCTCATGGCCATCCGCTTGGTAGGACAAGCTCCCAGACAGTCTCTGGAGCTGTACACCCTCCCAATCCCAGTCACATACGAATCAAAAACAAGATCCGAGGAGAGGGGGAGGAACCGGTGGGAGGTGGGCGCTGACCCTGGATAGTGTCATTCTAGCCAGGACCTTCATCCAACATATTACCAAAGTCATAGGAAATGCCTTCAAAGAACCGGGAAGAGTCCAGACCTCAAACCAGCAATCTTGACTCTTTTCCAAGCAGGGACCATTTTGGCAGAAACTCTTCAGTGTGAGAGTCATTTCCCACTGTGCTGACCTCTGCACAGTCCTGTGCTTTCTACAGTGCTGGGAGGGCCATTTCAGAGAAATGGAGCCCTCTCTAAAGAGCTCTCTGGGGAGGGCTGCACTTCCCAGCACTCTGAGCACCTTCCAAGGTGGTGCAGGGGCTCAAGGGGATTACTTTCCCTTAAGGGAGCACACGCAAACACACCGCCGGTCCTGCACAGATGGCAGCACTGTACTGTGGGAATGGTCATCCGCACATGGCACAGGGGGACTGTGCAGAGTATTTGGCTTTGGTGGAAGCTGCGCACAGTCCCACAGACACATGGCACATGGGGTGAATGGAGCCTGACGCTAAAGATGCTTCCTGACTGCCCCAGGAAGCTCTGAGGGGAAGCAAGATTCTGGCAGGACCTTGGATAGCTCTGGCAGGGACCCTTGAACTGGAGGGGGAGACCAGAGCAGGGCAGACATTGCTTCGGCAATGTGGACAAGCGCACTGCAGGCTTAGATGTCTTGCAGGCTAATTAGGGTGGCTGGCTAGCATAACAGTTTTGCACTTGTGCAGCCTCTTTCCAGCAGCGCTCTGCTGCTGCTCTGGATGTCAGAGCAGAACATGAATAAGTGCATTTTCGGTCCTCCAGGTACCGAGCCTGAGCGTTGGCCAAAAGAATCTCCCTGTTGCGTGCTGAGACCTATACTCGTACGCAAGTCATTCCTGTGCATACCCTGTGGAAGAGGGATGGGAATTGGAACACGAGGGATGGACTGCATCCTCAGGCTATGGAGAGAGTGCTAGATCTGCCACCCATTCCACTTTGCCAGGGGTTTCAGTCAAGCGGAGCTACCTGGTTCTAAGCTGTGGGGACTTGACAGTTAAGGGACATGACAGTTAAAGGGACACGACAGTTAATCAGAAGAGAATCCCACCTCTCCTTTTCACCCTGGGGTGGGGGGTGCATCACAGCCAAAGCTGCACACAGGCCAAATAAACAATGTGTCAGGGTTAAGGCTAGACAGGCACATTGAGTTGGTGGGGACTGCCGCTGAAGAACACTGGCACAGGCAGACGAGCAAGATTCTGGCAGGAAGATCAAGACCTTGGATAGCTCTGGGGAGGGACAGTTGCACTGGGTGGGAAACACCAGCGCAGGCTAGATTTGCTTCAGAAAAAGGCTTCAATCTCTTGCTGGCTAGCACAAGAGCTTTGCACTTATGCAGCATCCTTCTAGTAGCGCTCTGCTGCTGCTCTGGATGTCAGCCGCCATCTGAGGAAATGCATTTTTGGTCCTCGGGTTACTGAGACTGTGCTGAATCTTTCTGTCTCAGATCCAAGAGCCTCAGGTCGCCCCAGGAATGGGTGCATCTTGCCGTGGGAGTCAACATCGCCCTAAGGAACCTGTCCGCCACATGCCGACACCTATCCGCGTATGTTTTATGCAAGTCTTAAGTTCCCTATGGAAGAGGGCTGGGGCTTGGACCCAAGGGGTGGACTGCATTCCCGGGCCATGTAGGGAGTGCTAGATCTTTCCCCCATTTCACTTGTGCAAGGGGTTCCAGTGAAGCGGCAGCCATCTGGGTCTGAGCTGTCGGGATGTTCTAACACTGAGTCAGGAATAGGGCAAGACAGGCAGAGTTACTCGGAAGAGATCTTTTCTCCTCCTCCTGCTCCCCCGCCCCGCTCCACTGCTGGGCATCATGACTATTCCAGTGCACATAAAGAAAAGAAACAGAAGGATGCTACAGAGAGAGGCACTGCCGTATCTGGCACTCTCCCTCTAGCATGCAGGGTTGAGTTGGCCACTAACTGGCCTATTGTTTACCCCCTCCTGACAGGTTACTGCAAAAAACGCCACAGATGGATGGTGCGGGCTCAGCACTTCGACCTACAGAATACTGCAGGAGATGGAAGCCGGGAAGGTAATGCTTGGGAAACACTGCCATTCCTAACAGAAGAGGAGAGTAGGGGTCTGCACCAAACTGGTGGGCCCAGTTTGATCTCCTTTACACAGTTTAATCTCCTTTACACAGAAATTTAATCTCCAGTTTAATCTCCTTTACACAGAAATCTCGCATTACTGTGAATAAATTACAAGGGTATAAACAATCTTGTACCACTTCATCCCAATGTGAAATCAATAGTAAAACTGATGCCCCAATATCTCTATAGAAATGATCCACCGAACAGATTGAGTGAGGTGAGGCAGGTGGAGGGATCAGATGGACATCAGGCTAAAATGGAGGGTGCTGGTTGGGGTTAGGTTAGCTGGTTAGCATCTTTACCCCTGCCCCCACTCTCTTAGTCACACCATGTGGATTCTCTAAGGCTGACCTCAGAAGGGTCTTGGCGCTTTTAAAAGTGGGGAGGGGGTTGGCGCCCCACCTGCTGCTTTTGTTGAGGTCCATAGCACAGCAGGAGCTCTCCTCATGCCTTTCTTCTCACTCTTGCATCCAGTATAGGCCAAGAGTGATGCCACCACCAAGATTGCGCCTAGCAGCATCACCCGCACCAAAGCGCCAGCCTGCACCCTCAGTTGCAGCCCTGCCCAGCACTGCGACCAAGAAGGCCCATGTTGCGGTAAGCACTGCCCCTCCAGCACTGTTGAGCCAAGACTGGACATAGCGCCCCATGTTTCAAGCAAATGTGTCCAGCTGTGGGTCCCAACTGTGCAGGAAAGACCATGTCCCTACACCTGACTTCGCTAGCTGGCCCCCATGTCTGCTGTCAGACGCAGGGGGCAGGGCCAGGGTGCCGCCGCCAGCCTCCCTCCATGCCTGCACTCAACGCTCTGCCGAAGCTGCATTTGGTAGGAGAGTGCTGCAGGAGGTACTCCCTCAGAAGTAGTCCCAGATGCTTCCCACCCAGGTTCATCAGCTGTGGCGTGGGCACAACAGTCGGCAGCAGCAAGCAAAACATTTTCTTTGATGGAAGATCTTGAATCCCATGGTCTTCTCAGAACTTCAGCCTGCTATCTGGTCTTTAGCACCCAGATGTCACCTTCTCATGTTTCTAATGAAAACATGTCTGTAACACTTCCAAAGACTTGGGCAGTATCCATGCCACAGACTGAAAGTGGTTTAATGAGCATCCTCCCTTTCCAGGGAATCTTGGGCATAGTTCGTTCTGTCTGTCTTGGGCATAGTTCGTTGGGCATAGTTCTGTCTGTCTGTCTGTCTGTCTCTCTCTCTGACAGACAGATAGACAGACAGACACACACACATCCCTACCTCCATCTACATCACATCAGCCCACCGGAATAGCACTGCCTCAGGCAGCTCTAAGGGGGAGCAAGATTCAAGACCTTGGATAGCTCCAAGCAGGGACAGTTGAACTGGAGGGGGACACCAGAGCAGGCTAGACATTGCTTCAGCAATGTTGACAAGCCCACTGCAGGCTTTGATCTTTTTCTGGCTAGCTAGGGTGGCAGGCTAGTGCAAGAGTTTTGCGCTTGTGCAGCCTCCTTCCACCAGTGCTCTGCTGCTGCTCTGGATGTCAGCCACCAGCTGAGAAAAGGCATTTTCAACCCTCCAAGTACCAAGTCTGTGCTTAACCTTCTGTTACAGGTCCCAGAGACTTGCCTTCCCCCAGGACTGGGTGCTTCTCTTAACATATTTGAGCCAAAGGAACCCTCTGATCACATGCTGAGACCTTTCAGCATATGTTTTATGCAAGTCTAACATTAATTAAGGAAGAGGAATGAGGGTCGGAACCTGAGGGGGGTGGGGAAATGAGGAAATGCAGGTTTGAGTGGGGCACTAATTGGCTGTTTGTCAACCTTCTCGCTACAGGTCACGGGAGGGAAAGGCACAGAGGGATGGTGCGGGCTTGGTGGCTGCTCCTCTCGAGTTCTCCAAGCCCTGGAAGCCATGCAGGTAATGTATGGGAAACAGTGGAATTCCTAACTGAAGAAGGGGAAGGGTCAGACAAGCTCCCGGCCAGTCTTAGGAGCTGTGTGCCCTCTGGAGCCCCAGTCATGTACAAATCAGAAACTAGATCAGAGGAGAGGGAGAGGAACCCGTGGGAGGTGGGTGCCGACTCAGACAGGGTCATCCTACCCAGCACTTTCTCCCAGCATATGACCGAAGTAGGAGGAAATGCCTTCAGAGTCCCAGGAGGAATCCAGACCTCAAACCAGCTTTTTTTAAAAAAAAATTAAAAAGAGATCCTTATTTAAAAACACCAGACACCATTACAATACATTTCTAAAAACCATCATTAAAAAGAAAGGGAAGAAGAGGCCCAAGCCGATGACTACAAAGCATTGAACACAGAATACTCTACGATGTCATTCTTGGTCATTCTTAAACAAATACATCTTTGCAAACATGAATGGATTGGGTTGTCCCCTCCTTACCATAATATTTATAGTTCAAAAATAAGAATAGATGCTGCTTGATCATAATACAAGATTGGGCTGGAATTACACCTTTAAAGAATAAGTCAGTTTTGGGGGCTGTTGCTAGATAACAGAGTTTGTTATCCCGATCCTCTAGGGATAACTCTCCCTCTTTCCAATGTCTGCCTATGATTAATCTAGTTGCTAGCAACATACAGGACAGTAAATCTTTAGATTTCAATGTCTCTAATTCTCCCCCCCAAAAAACAACAACTACTACTACTACTAAGAGTGCCAAGAGGGGATCTGGCTGAATCTCTGAACAGTGACTTGTGCCATCTCTATAAAAACCAATTTCTAGAAATTCCCAACTCTTGGACAAGTCCACCCTAGTGATAGGAGGTCCCTGTCGCCTTACAATCATTGCTCCAGCATTTAGCACACATTCTCTTTTTATTTTTATTTATTTATTTATTTATTTATTTATTTATTTATTTATTTTTGCATTTTTATACCGCCTTTCGTTAAAAGATAGCCCCAAGGCGGTTTACAAACGTTAAAAACATACAATAAAAACACAATAAAAACATCATGCTAAGAGTATAAAAACATAAAAACAAGCATAAAACAATACAACAAATAAAAACACCCAGAAGCAGAAGTAAAAACGATTATGTAAAAGCCTGGGTAAAAAGCCAAGTCTTTACAAGCTTTCTAAAAGCCGTGATGGAGCCCGAGGAACAAATGGCCACTGGGAGAGCATTCCAGAGTCTGGGGGCAGCAACAGAGAAGGCCCTGTCCCGAGTGCACGACAACCGGGCCTCTCTCATTGTCGGCACCCGGAGCAGGGCCCCCTCAGATGTCCTCGTCAAGCGGGCAGCAACCCTTGGGAGCAGGCGGTCCCTCAAATACCCCAGGCCCAAACTGTTTAGGGCTTTAAAGGTCAAAACCAGCACCTTGAATTGGACCTGGAAACGAACTGGTAGCCAGTGCAGCTCTTTCAAAATGGGGGCTCTTTCAAAATCTTTGCAATGTGCAGCTCTTTCAAAATCTTTGCAATGTGCGCTAATCTCACCAGAGTCATGTACCATCTATGGACTATTTTAATATAATTTTTCTCGATTTGGGCTGAGACAGAATCTACAGATTTACGAGTCCTTTCTCTCCCCACTTTTCTTTCATGAAAACTCTTGCCAGATCCATCTCCCTGACAAGTTTCAGTCTGGTCAATGGTATTAATTCACATTTTAACAGAGTCGGATAGTGCTTGGATATTAAACCTTTTGCTTCATAGCCACTTTCTGTCACCAGCTTCTCAAACCTGGTCAGGTCTCTACCGGCCACAGATAGCATCTGGGGCAAAGACAGAAATGCCTTCAGTTGTATCAGCTGAAACCACAACCCACTCTGCTCTATAAAAAGTGATTGTATTGGATCGAGTGTCCTAAATTCACCTTTATGGTATCCACCTCTCAATCTCACTAACTGATTCTTTTTCTTCTGCCAATTATTTTTTATAATTTAGGGAAGGAATGTTACTGGGTAAGTGGGGAATTAAGAGATGATAAACGAAATATCAATTTCTTCCAAATCATCAGTGTCCCTTTTTAAAAGGCCGGTTAGGGATTGAGTCCAGGGACTAACTATAATGTGAGCTTGATAACGCTAATACAATCTCTTCCCATTGGATACTTTTCGATCAGCTGGATCAAATATGACCATTGTAATGGATCAAATTTATGTATTTATTATTGTTAAATTTCTATACTGCCTTTCATTAAAAAAAAACCTTAAGGTGGTTCGCACAAAAGTTAAAACAAGGCTACAAAAATTACACTAATTAAAAAGCAGCTAGAAAAGAAAATACAGATGTGATTAAAAAACAAGATTAAAAAACAAAGATTAAAAGAATTAAAGAAGAAAAAACAAGCACAATATACTGTAGCCATAAAAGATACAAAGCAGCAGCAATAGGAACAATCGTATAAAAGCCTGGGTGAAAAGCCAAGATTTCACACGCTTTCTAAAAACTGTGATGGAGACTGAGGAGTGGATAGCATTCCAGAATCTGGGGGCAATGACTGAGAAAGCCCTGTACTGCGTGCACGACAGCCGAACCTCCCTCTTTGTCAGCACGGGGAGCAGATGACCTCATCAAGTGGGCAGCAACCTTGGGGAGCAGGAGGTCTTTCAAGTATCCAGGGCCCAAACGATTAAGGGCTTTAAAGGTCAAAAACAGCACCTTGGATTGGACCTGGAAACAAATTGGCAACCAGCGCAGCTATTTAAAAAATGGTGTGATGTGATTCCAGTGGGCAGCTCCAGATAAAAAAGGAAAATAGGAAGCTGCGATATACTGAGGTGGGTCTCACAATGGGTGAGACCCACCTCCAGAGGGTTTGCGGGGAGAGCGGGCTCCAGTCTAACCTATCAGATCAATTCCACATTGCCTTCTGTCCTATAAACTGATATTCCTAGTAGCTGTCACCTCCGCCAGCAGAATGTTGGAGCTTGAGGCCCTATCTGTCAAAAAACACTTATGCATATTCTCACCAGACTCATTCAGATAGATGCCGGAGCCTTCAATTTTTCACAGATCCCAGGACGTCCTCCTGTCTTCTTTCTGTCACAAACCTTCACATCCGTTGGAGCGTGCATGGCACAGCCCAGATGTCTGAGGATGCTTAAAGACCTAAATCCAACATACTGAGCACTGCCGGTCTTCATGTGCCTTGTCCGTGTCGTATCTCCCTACTTCCATGGGCCAGAAGGCCTCAAAAGTTACTATTGCCAAGAGGATCAAAGCCTGCATATCATATTGAAAATACCAAGGCCCCTCTCCATTGCTCAGCTCATTCGACCAGGGCAAGGGCAGCAACTGTTGGCCTCTCACTCCCGTCAACAGCATCTCATAAACCTAATAAATAAACCATAAATCTCACCTAAAACATTTCCTCAGAGGAGCCACGCTGTTTTTGCCAACTACCATAGACTGATTCCTGACATGGAATCTCCACAACATCTGGACACTACAAGGCCCTCCAGTCTAACCTATCAGCTCAATTCCACGAACCTATCAGATCAATTCCACAGATCAATTTTAAATATCATGTTGAAAATACCAACGCCTCTCCATAGCTCAGCTCATTTGACCAGGGAAGGGGCAGCAACGGCAGCCTCCTCTACAAACGCTCCCCTTTCCGAGATATATAAAGCAGCGACCTAATCTTACCGGTCTACTTTCACAAGACATTACAAGATGGACAGTCAATGCTCTGCCAAAGCTGCATTCGGTAGGAGAGTGCTACCGTCGGTACTCCCTCAGCAGTAGTCCCAGGTGCTCATCAGCTGTGGCATGTCCCACAAAACATCCTCCTTCGCAGCAGGGAACAGGGCTATGGTCACTTACAGTGAAGGCTTCTTGCTGCTCCTGGATATGAGGCTATCCCGGCCCACCCACTTGGGCAGTCCAAGTCTACTGCAGGGACTGCCTTCTGTTCCTTCACATTGTTTCTAAATGGATATTTCCTCTTCTCCCGACTTGCCTGTACAGAACTGGGGCCAGTGGGGTGGGTATCCTTCCCAGGCCTGTTTAATCCTTCGAAGCTAATTTGCATAGTCCTGCCTCTGGAGCAGCAGAGATGTCCTCATATCCAGCAGTAGGAAGGATCCTTCATGGCAAGTAACCAATCTTTCGTGCCTTAGCTGGTGAATTGCAGTTTGTTCCTCCAGGGTCGAGAGAAAACACATCTGGCAGGTGGAGGGATCAGATGGACATCAGACTGAAAACTGAGGGTGCTGTTTAGCGTCCTTTGGGGAAGCGATACTGGGAACATGTTGGAGATGATGTTGATTATGATGAATTTCATGCATATACCTCATTCCACCTTGGCTAGTGAATGGCTCTTTTGTTCCAACAGGGACCAAAGGAAAAGGCTCTGCACCCACAAGTCATCATTAACAAAAATAGGAAAGAAGGCCGCTTCCAGATATTAAAGTGCCTCCGGAAGCTGGATGAGGTGAGGCAATCAGAAGCACACAGACCCGACATGGAGAACCCAGTTCTCTGGGACAAGCTTTCCCCTGAGCTCAGCTTCTTTGCTGAAGTATGTGGGTTATCTAGGGCAGAAACGAGGGGGGTCTTGGCCTGGGTGCTGTTGCAATTGGGGCTGGGCAGGTGTAGATTGGTGTCCCCCAGCTCGTCCTCTCCCAGTCCCAGCTGAAAAGCCCCACGTCCACCTCTTGAGCAGCCCTTGCCTCCACTGTCTCAGCTGAGAAGCGGGAGAAAAGGAGCTCTTTGCAGCTTGTCTGCTGCTTTCATTGCGGGCCAGGAGAACAAGCAGGAGAGAAGGCGAGCAGGGCAAGTGGCTGAGGGGCCTTGGGGCTGGGCAGGGGGCAAGGGGGAGTCACGTGAGGTGCCTCTGGGAGGCTCCTCCAGGCAGTGGGGCCCCCAGACAACTGTCTCCCCTTGCCCGATCGTTGTTACGCGTGTGCCCCTGCCCCGTCCTCTCCCAGGCCCAGCTGAAAAGCCCCACGTCCACCTCTTGAGCAGCCCTTGCCTCCACTCTCTCTGCCCCTCGCCATCACTGCAGCCCCCCCTGGCACTCCCCATGATGTGGGAAGCTCTGCCCCTCCAGCACTGGTGAGCCTAGTCTAGGTAGACTACTAGCAGCTTCTCCTTGACCAAGCTGACGTGGCCTTCCCCATGGATCAGATGGACCTCAGGCGGAAAAGGGAGGGTGCTGCTTAGCGTTTTCTCCAACCCACTCTCTTAGTCAAACCATGTGGGCGCTATAAGGCATATCCCAGATGAGAGCAACTGGCCCTATTCATCCCCAGCACAGTATCCCTCCAGTGGCAGTTGCTGGGGTGTATCTTATTTATTTATATTTATTTTACATTTTACATCCCGCACTTCCTCCAAGGAGCCCAGAGTGGTGTTTCTTATGTTTCTGTTTTAGATTGTGATCCCTTTGGGGACAAGGGACCATCTTTCTTTATATCTGTGTAAACCCCCTGTGGAACCTTTTGTTGAAAAGGGGTCTATAAATATCCATTGGATTCTTATTTGTAAGTCACGCCACATGTTTTGGAGGCCCAGGATGCAGCAGGCACCCTCCTCACGCCTTTCTTCCTCTTCTTGAATCCAGGAGACTCCGCAGAGGCCAGGTCTGCCAACCAGCCCCAGACAATCAACACCACCACAGCCCCTGCCGGCTCCTCCATCAGTTCCTGTCCCATCCAGCACTGCAGGCTCCTTCGAGAGCCCTGGATATGTGGTAAGCACTGCCCCTCCAGCACTGCCAGCCTAGACTGGAAGTAGCGCCCCATGTTTCAAGTGAATGTGGCCATCCACAGCCCCCCACCCACCCCACACTCATGCCGAAAGCCCAAAGCTCAGTGATAGACTGGCTGCCTTCTCTGCAGCAGGTCCAAGCTTACATCCCTGGAAAAGGGCAGAATCCTGTCCAGTCTCTCACAGGGACCCATGAGGGCTTATGTGCTTTTTGGAAGAATGTCCTCCTGCCTTCTTTCTGTCCCAAACCTTCACATCCGTTGGAGCGTGCATGGCACAGCCCAGGTGTCCGAGGATGCTTAAAGACCTACATCCAACACACTGAGCACTGCCAGTCTTCATGTGCCTTGTCCGTGTCGTATCTCCCTACTTCCATGGGCCAGAAGGCCTCAAAAGTTACTATTGCCAAGAGGATCAAAGCCTGCATATCATGTTGAAAATACCAAGGCCTCTCCATAGCTCGGCTCATTCGACCAGGGCAAGGGCAGCAACTGTTGGCCTCTCAATCCCGTCAAGAGCATCCCATAAACCTAATAAATAAACCATAAATCTCACCTAAAACGTTTCCTCAGAGGAGCCACGCTGTTTTTGCCACCTACCGTAGACTGATTCCTGACATGGAATCTCCACAACATTCTGGACACTACAAGGCCCTCCAGTCTAACCTATCAGCTCAATTCCACAGATCAATTTTAAATATCATGTTGAAAATACCAACGCCTCTCCATAGCTCAGCTCATTTGACCAGGGCAGGGGCAGCAACGGCTGCCTCCTCTACAAACGCTCCCCTTTCCGAGATATATAAAGCAGCAACCTAATCTTACCGGTCTACTTTCACAAGACATTACAAGATGGACAGTCAATGCTCTGCCGAAGCTGCATTTGGTAGGAGAGTGCTACAGTCCGTACTCCCTCTGCAGTAGTCCCAGATGTTTCCCACCCGGGCTCATCAGCTGTGGCATGTCCCACAAAACGTCCTCCTTCGCAGCAGGGAACGGGGCATTGGTCACTTACAGTGAAGGCTTCTTGCTGCTCCTGGATATGAGGCTATCCCGGCCCACCCACTTGGGCAGTCCAAGTCTACTGCAGGGACTGCCTTCTGTTCCTTCACATTGTTTCTAAATGGATATTTCCTCTTCTCCCGACTTGCCTGTACAGAACTGGGGCGGGTGGGGTGGATATCCTTCCCAGGCCTATTTAATCCTTCGAAGCTAATTTGCATAGTCCTGCCTCTGGAGCAGCAGAGATGTCCTCATATCCAGCAGTAGGAAGGATCCTTCATGGCAAGTAACCAATCTTTCGTGCCTTAGCTGGTGAATTGCAGTTTGTTCCTCCAGGGTCGAGAGAAAACACATCTGGCAGGTGGAGGGATCAGATGGACATCAGACTGAAAACTGAGGGTGCTGTTTAGCGTCCTTTGGGGAAGCGATACTGGGAACATGTTGGAGATGATGTTGATTATGATGAATTTCATGCATATACCTCATTCCATCTTGGCTAGTGAATGGCTCTTTTGTTCCACCAGGGACCAAAGGAAAAGGGTGTGCACCTACAAGTTGTCATTAACAACAATTGGAAAGAAGGCCGCTTCCAGATATTAAGGTGCCTCCGGAAGCTGGATGAGGTGAGGAAATCAGAAGCACACAGACCCGACATGGAGAACTTTCCCCTGAGCTCAGCTTCTTTGCTGAAGTATGTGGGTTATCTAGGGCAGAAACGAGAGGGGTCTTGGACTGGGTGCTGTTGCAATTGGGGCTGGGCAGGTGTAGATTGGTGTCCCCCGCCCCGTCCTCTCCCAGTCCCAGCTGAATAGCCCCACGTCCACCTCTTGAGCAGCCCTTGCCTCCACTCTCTCTGCCCCTCACCATCACTGCAGCCCCCCTCCCTCTCCCCGTGATGTGGGAAGCTCTGCCCCTCCAACACTGGTGAGCCTAGTCTAGGTAGACTACTAGCAGCTTCTCCTTGACCAAGCCGACGTGGCCATCCCCATGGATCAGATGGACCTCAGGCGGAAAAGGGAGGGTGCTAATTAGCGTTTTGTCCCCCCTACTCTCTTAGTCAAACCATGTGGGCATATCCCAGATGGGAGCAACTGGCCCTATCTATCCCCTGCACAGCATCCCTCCAGTGGCAGTTGCTGGGGTGTATCTTATTTATTTATATTTATTTTACATTTTACATCCCGCTCTTCCTCCAAGGAGCCCAGAGCGGTGTTTCTTATGTTTCTGTTTTAGATTGTGATCCCTTTGGGGACAAGGGACCATCTTTCTTTATATCTGTGTAAACCCCCTGTGGAACCTTTTGTTGAAAAGGGGTCTATAAATATCCATTGGATTCTTATTTGTAAGTCACGCCACATGTTTTGGAGGCCCAGGATGCAGCAGGCACCCTCCTCATGCCTTTCTTCCTCTTCTTGAATCCAGGAGACTCCGCAGAGGCCAGGTCTACCAACCACCCCCAGACTATCAACACCATCACAGCCCCTGCCGGCTCCTCCATCAGCTCCTGTCACACCGAGCACCGCAGGCTCCATCGAGAGCACCAGAGATGTGGTAAGCACTGCCCTTCCAGCACTGCCAGCCTAGACTGGAAGTAGCGCCCCATGTTTCAAGCGAATGTGGCCATACACAGCCCGCCCCCCCCACCCATGCCAGGAAAGCCCAAAGCTCAGTGGTAGACTGGCTGCCTTCTCTGCAGCCGGTCCGAGCTTCAGTCACTGGAAAAGGGCAGAATCCTGTCCAGTCTCTCACAGGGACCCATGGGGGCTGGACGTCCTCCTGCCTTCTTTCTGTTCCAAACCTTCACATGCGTTGGAGCGTGCATGGCACAGCCCAGGTGTCCGAGGATGCTTAAAGACCTACATCCAACACACTGAGCACTGCCAGTCTTCATGTGCCTTGTCCGTGTCGTATCTCCCTACTTCCATGGGCCAGAAGGCCTCAAAAGTTACTATTGCCAAGAGGATCAAAGCCTGCATATCATGTTGAAAATACCAAGGCCTCTCCATAGCTCGGCTCATTCAACCAGGGCAAGGGCAGCAACTGTTGGCCTCTCACTCCCGTCAACAGCATCTCATAAACCTAATAAGTAAACCATAAATCTCACCTAAAACGTTTCCTCAGAGGAGCCACGCTGTTTTTGCCACCTACCGTAGACTGATTCCTGACATGGAATCTCCACAACATTCTGGACACTACAAGGCCCTCCAGTCTAACCTATCAGCTCAATTCCACAGATCAATTTTAAATATCACGTTGAAAATACCAACGCCTCTCCATAGCTCAGCTCATTTGACCAGGGCAGGGGCAGCAACAGCTGCCTCCTCTACAAACGCTCCCCTTTCCGAGATATATAAAGCAGCGACCTAATCTTACCGGTCTACTTTCACAAGACATTACAAGATGGACAGTCAATGCTCTGCCGAAGCTGCATTTGGTAGGAGAGTGCTACAGTAGGTCCTCCCTCAGCAGTAGTCCAAGGTGCTTCCCACCCGGGCTCATCAGCTGTGGCATGTCCTACAAAACATCCTCCTTCGCAGCAGGGAACGGGGCATTGGTCACTTACAGTGAAGGCTTCCTGCTGCTCCTGGATATGAGGCTATCCCGGCCCACCCACTTGGGCAGTCCAAGTCTACTGCAGGGACTGCCTTCTGTTCCTTCACATTGTTTCTAAATGGATATTTCCAAGGCACCATTAACAACAATAGGAAAGAAGGCCGCTTCCAGATATTAAGGTGCCTCCGGAAGCTGGATGAGGTGAGGAAATCAGAAGCACCCAGACCCGACATGGAGAACCAAGTTCTCTGGGACAAGCTTTCCCCTGAGCTCAGCTTCTTTGCTGAAGTATGTGGGTTATCTAGGGCAGAAACGAGGGGGGTCTTGGCCTGGGTGCTGTTGCAATTAGGGCTGGGCAGGTGTAGATTGGTGTGTGTCCCACCCAGGGGCGTAGCAAGGTTGGAGTGGGCCCAAAGACGAGATTTCAAAATGCCCCCCCCTCAAAGTCCAGGGCCTCCGCACACCCGAGGCCCCCAAGGATTTAAGTCTGATATTTCAAAATAAGTATGCAGCCTGGAAAGACATTTCACTGAATACACACACGCACACGTCACAATATATAGTGATATACATTGAGTACTCTACATCTGTGCTACTTTTAATGCCTAGAACACACTAGAAAGACAAATTATTAAAATGGCCCCCTTGCTGCAGATTAGCAAAGGAGACTTTCAACCATGCAGGGTGAGCCTATGTTTGTTTTCTCAGAATTCTGAACAAATTCAGTCAAGTTCGATTCCAGGAGGTTTTTCACATGAGGCTTTTAAAGCGCTTTAACGCGCATCTCCTCTGGAATGGAGGTGCTGCATTCACATGTTGGCCAGATTTACCCTGAAGTCCCTGCAACTTATTGGAGAGCAGTTCACACACAAGAAAAATAAAATAAAATAAAAGGACAACACATGCTTCACAGTTCTCACTCAGACCTTCTGGGTTGCAAAACAACTTGAACATAAGTGCATTTATAAATGAATGAATGAATGAATGAATGAATGAATAAAATAAATATAATACTGTTTGTTCCAATAGTTTTTGTAATTTTCTGCCATGAAACAAACCACTTATAGGACTTTTTAGATAGTTTTTTTTAAGCCAGCAAATTTTCCAAGCTGTTTTAAAATAAATAGTCAGAGACTTGTCAGTCCCACCCACCCCCCATAGCAAAGCCCTATGGCAAGCAGATGCCTATATATCCGGGGGGTGGGTGGGCGGGGAAGGAAACCACAAAAAGGAGTTCACACTCTACCTTGCAAATGCTGGCCTGGGTTGGGCAGGGCAGCAAGGGGTCTTCTGCTGCAGAGAACAGTGGTGGCCACTCTGGCTGCCTCCTCCTTCCTGGGTGCTTGGGCCCTACTGGAGTTCAGGCTTCACAGAGGCCTACACTGAGGCCTCCGTGGAAGCCCCGGCCACCCGCCGATCAGCTGAGAAGAGGGAGAAAAGGAGCTCTTGGCAGCTTGTCTGCTGCTTCCATTGCGGGCCAGGAGAACAAGCAGGAGAGAAGGCGAGCAGGGCAAGTGGCTGAGGGGCCTTGGGGCTGGGCAGGGGGCAAGGGGGAGTCACGTGAGGTGCCTCTGGGAGGCTCCTCCAGGCAGTGGGGCCCCCAGACAACTGTCTCCCCTTGCCCGATCGTTGTTACGCGTGTGCCCCCGCCCCGTCCTCTCCCAGGCCCAGCTGAAAAGCCCCACGTCCACCTCTTGAGCAGCCCTTGCCTCCACTCTCTCTGCCCCTCGCCATCACTGCAGCCCCCCCTGGCGCTCCCCATGATGTGGGAAGCTCTGCCCCTCCAGCACTGGTGAGCCTAGTCTAGGTAGACTACTAGCAGCTTCTCCTTGACCAAGCTGACGTGGCCTTCCCCATGGATCAGATGGACCTCAGGCGGAAAAGGGAGGGTGCTGCTTAGCGTTTTCTCCACCCCACTCTCTTAGTCAAACCATGTGGGCGCTATAAGGCATATCTCAGATGAGAGCAACTGGCCCTATCTATCCCCAGCACAGTATCCCTCCAGTGGCAGTTGCTGGGGTGTATCTTATTTATTTATATTTATTTTACATTTTACATCCCGCACTTCCTCCAAGGAGCCCAGAGTGGTGTTTCTTATGTTTCTGTTTTAGATTGTGATCCCTTTGGCGACAAGGGACCATCTTTCTTTATATCTGTGTAAACCCCCTGTGGAACCTTTGTTGAAAAGGGGTCTATAAATATCCATTGGATTTTTATTTGTAAGTCACGCCACATGTTTTGAAGGCCCAGGATGCAGCAGGCACCCTCCTCACGCCTTTCTTCCTCTTCTTGAATCCAGGAGACTCCGCAGAGGCCAGGTCTGCCAACCAGCCCCAGACAATCAACACCACCACAGCCCCTGCCGGCTCCTCCATCAGTTCCTGTCCCATCCAGCACTGCAGGCTCCTTCGAGAGCCCTGGATATGTGGTAAGCACTGCCCCTCCAGCACTGCCAGCCTAGACTGGAAGTAGCGCCCCATGTTTCAAGTGAATGTGGCCATCCACAGCCCCCCACCCACCCCACACTCATGCCAGGAAAGCCCAAAGCTCAGTGGTAGACTGGCTGCCTTCTCTGCAGCAGGTCCGAGCTTACATCCCTGGAAAAGGGCAGAATCCTGTCCAGTCTCTCACAGGGACCCATGAGGGCTTATGTGCTGTTTGGAAGGACGTCCTCCTGCCTTCTTTCTGTCCCAAACCTTCACATCCGTTGGAGCGTGCATGGCACAGCCCAGATGTCCGAGGATGTTTTAAGACCTACATCCAACACACTGAGCACTGCCGGTCTTCATGTGCCTTGTCCGTGTCTTATCTCCCTACTTCCATGGGCCAGAAGGCCTCAAAAGTTACTATTGCCAAGAGGATCAAAGCCTGCATATCATGTTGAAAATACCAAGGCCTCTCCATAGCTCAGCTCATTCGACCAGGGCAAGGGCAGCAACTGTTGGCCTCTCACTCCCGTCAAGAACATCCCATAAACCTAAAAAATAAACCATAAATCTCACCTAAAACGTTTCCTCAGAGGAGCCACGCTGTTTTTGCCACCTACCATAGACTGATTCCTGACATGGAATCTCCACAACATTCTGGACACTACAAGGCCCTCCAGTCTAACCTATCAGCTCAATTCCACAGATCAATTTTAAATATCATGTTGAAAATACCAACGCCTCTCCATAGCTCAGCTCATTTGACCAGGGCAGGGGCAGCAACGGCTGCCTCCTCTACAAACGCTCCCCTTTCCGAGATATATAAAGCAGCGACCTAATCTTACCGGTCTACTTTCACAAGACATTACAAGATGGACAGTCAATGCTCTGCCGAAGCTGCATTTGGTAGGAGAGTGCTACAGTCCGTACTCCCTCAGCAGTAATCCCAGATGTTTCCCACCCGGGCTCATCAGCTGTGGCATGTCCCACAAAACGTCCTCCTTCGCAGCAGGGAACGGAGCATTGGTCACTTACAGTGAAGGCTTCTTGCTGCTCCTGGATATGAGGCTATCCCGGCCCACCCACTTGGGCAGTCCAAGTCTACTGCAGGGACTGCCTTCTGTTCCTTCACATTGTTTCTAAATGGATATTTCCTCTTCTCCCGACTTGCCTGTACAGAACTGGGGCGGGTGGGGTGGATATCCTTCCCAGGCCTGTTTAATCCTTCAAAGCTAATTTGCATAGTCCTGCCTCTGGAGCAGCAGAGATGTCCTCATATCCAGCAGTAGGAAGGATCCTTCATGGCAAGTAACCAATCTTTCATGCCTTAGCTGGTGAATTGCAGTTTGTTCCTCCAGGGTCGAGAGAGAAAACATCTGGCAGGTGGAGGGATCAGATGGACATCAGACTGAAAACTGAGGGTGCTGTTTAGCGTCCTTTGGGGAAGCGATACTGGGAACATGTTGGAGATGATGTTGATTATGATGAATTTCATGCATATACCTCATTCCATCTTGGCTAGTGAATGGCTCTTTTGTTCCACCAGGGACCAAAGGAAAAGGCTGTGCACCTACAAGTCGTCATAAACAACAATTGGAAAGAAGGCCGCTTCCAGATATTAAGGTGCCTCCGGAAGCTGGATGAGGTGAGGAAATCAGAAGCACACAGACGCGACATGGAGAACTTTCCCCTGAGCTCAGCTTCTTTGCTGAAGTATGTGGGTTATCTAGGGCAGAAACGAGGGGGGTCTTGGACTGGGTGCTGTTGCAATTGGGGCTGGGCAGGTGTAGATTGGTGTCCCCCGCCCCGTCCTCTCCCAGTCCCAGCTGAATAGCCCCACGTCCACCTCTTGAGCAGCCCTTGCCTCCACTCTCTCTGCCCCTCACCATCACTGCAGCCCCCCTCCCTCTCCCCGTGATGTGGGAAGCTCTGCCCCTCCAACACTGGTGAGCCTAGTCTAGGTAGACTACTAGCAGCTTCTCCTTGACCAAGCCGACGTGGCCATCCCCATGGATCAGATGGACCTCAGGCGGAAAAGGGAGGGTGCTGCTTAGCGTTTTGTCCCCCCTACTCTCTTAGTCAAACCATGTGGGCATATCCCAGATGAGAGCAACTGGCCCTATCTATCCCCTGCACAGCATCCCTCCAGTGGCAGTTGCTGGGGTGTATCTTATTTATTTATATTTATTTTACATTTTACATCCCGCTCTTCCTCCAAGGAGCCCAGAGCGGTGTTTCTTATGTTTCTGTTTTAGATTGTGATCCCTTTGGGGACAAGGGACCATCTTTCTTTATATCTGTGTAAACCCCCTGTGGAACCTTTTGTTGAAAAGGGGTCTATAAATATCCATTGGATTCTTATTTGTAAGTCACGCCACATGTTTTGGAGGCCCAGGATGCAGCAGGCACCCTCCTCATGCCTTTCTTCCTCTTCTTGAATCCAGGAGACTCCGCAGAGGCCAGGTCTACCAACCACCCCCAGACTATCAACACCATCACAGCCCCTGCCGGCTCCTCCATCAGCTCCTGTCACACCGAGCACCGCAGGCTCCATCGAGAGCACCAGAGATGTGGTAAGCACTGCCCTTCCAGCACTGCCAGCCTAGAGTGGAAGTAGCGCCCCATGTTTCAAGCGAAGGTGGCCATACACAGCCCGCCCCCCCCACCCATGCCAGGAAAGCCCAAAGCTCAGTGGTAGACTGGCTGCCTTCTCTGCAGCCGGTCCGAGCTTCAATCACTGGAAAAGGGCAGAATCCTGTCCAGTCTCTCACAGGGACCCATGGGGGCTGGACGTCCTCCTGCCTTCTTTCTGTTCCAAACCTTCACATGCGTTGGAGCGTGCATGGCACAGCCCAGGTGTCCGAGGATGCTTAAAGACCTACATCCAACACACTGAGCACTGCCAGTCTTCATGTGCCTTGTCCGTGTCGTATCTCCCTACTTCCATGGGCCAGAAGGCCTCAAAAGTTACTATTGCCAAGAGGATCAAAGCCTGCATATCATGTTGAAAATACCAAGGCCTCTCCATAGCTCGGCTCATTCAACCAGGGCAAGGGCAGCAACTGTTGGCCTCTCACTCCCGTCAACAGCATCTCATAAACCTAATAAGTAAACCATAAATCTCACCTAAAATGTTTCCTCAGAGGAGCCACGCTGTTTTTGCCACCTACCGTAGACTGATTCCTGACATGGAATCTCCACAACATTCTGGACACTACAAGGCCCTCCAGTCTAACCTATCAGCTCAATTCCACAGATCAATTTTAAATATCACGTTGAAAATACCAACGCCTCTCCATAGCTCAGCTCATTTGACCAGGGCAGGGGCAGCAACAGCTGCCTCCTCTACAAACGCTCCCCTTTCCGAGATATATAAAGCAGCGACCTAATCTTACCGGTCTACTTTCACAAGACATTACAAGATGGACAGTCAATGCTCTGCCGAAGCTGCATTTGGTAGGAGAGTGCTACAGTAGGTACTCCCTCAGCAGTAGTCCAAGGTGCTTCCCACCCGGGCTCATCAGCTGTGGCATGTCCTACAAAACATCCTCCTTCGCAGCAGGGAACGGGGCATTGGTCACTTACAGTGAAGGCTTCCTGCTGCTCCTGGATATGAGGCTATCCCGGCCCACCCACTTGGGCAGTCCAAGTCTACTGCAGGGACTGCCTTCTGTTCCTTCACATTGTTTCTAAATGGATATTTCCAAGGCACCATTAACAACAATAGGAAAGAAGGCCGCTTCCAGATATTAAGGTGCCTCCGGAAGCTGGATGAGGTGAGGAAATCAGAAGCACCCAGACCCGACATGGAGAACCAAGTTCTCTGGGACAAGCTTTCCCCTGAGCTCAGCTTCTTTGCTGAAGTATGTGGGTTATCTAGGGCAGAAACGAGGGGGGTCTTGGCCTGGGTGCTGTTGCAATTAGGGCTGGGCAGGTGTAGATTGGTGTGTGTCCCACCCAGGGGCGTAGCAAGGTTGGAGTGGGCCCAAAGACGAGATTTCAAAATGCCCCCCCCTCAAAGTCCAGGGCCTCCGCACACCCGAGGCCCCCAAGGATTTAAGTCTGATATTTCAAAATAAGTATGCAGCCTGGAAAGACATTTCACTGAATACACACACGCACACGTCACAATATATAGTGATATACATTGAGTACTCTACATCTGTGCTACTTTTAATGCCTAGAACACACTAGAAAGACAAATTATTAAAATGGCCCCCTTGCTGCAGATTAGCAAAGGAGACTTTCAACCATGCAGGGTGAGCCTATGTTTGTTTTCTCAGAATTCTGAACAAATTCAGTCAAGTTCGATTCCAGGAGGTTTTTCACATGAGGCTTTTAAAGCGCTTTAACGCGCATCTCCTCTGGAATGGAGGTGCTGCATTCACATGTTGGCCAGATTTACCCTGAAGTCCCTGCAACTTATTGGAGAGCAGTTCACACACAAGAAAAATAAAATAAAATAAAAGGACAACACATGCTTCACAGTTCTCACTCAGACCTTCTGGGTTGCAAAACAACTTGAACATAAGTGCATTTATAAATGAATGAATGAATGAATGAATGAATAAAATAAATATAATACTGTTTGTTCCAATAGTTTTTGTAATTTTCTGCCATGAAACAAACCACTTATAGGACTTTTTAGATACTTGTTTTTAAGCCAGCAAATTTTCCAAGCTGTTTTAAAATAAATAGTCAGAGACTTGTCAGTCCCACCCACCCCCCATAGCAAAGCCCTATGGCAAGCAGATGCCTATATATCCGGGGGGTGGGTGGGCGGGGAAGGAAACCACAAAAAGGAGTTCACACTCTACCTTGCAAATGCTGGCCTGGGTTGGGCAGGGCAGCAAGGGGTCTTCTGCTGCAGAGAACAGTGGTGGCCACTCTGGCTGCCTCCTCCTTCCTGGGTGCTTGGGCCCTACTGGAGTTCAGGCTTCACAGAGGCCTACACTGAGGCCTCCGTGGAAGCCCCGGCCACCCGCCGATCAGCTGAGAAGAGGGAGAAAAGGAGCTCTTGGCAGCTTGTCTGCTGCTTCCATTGCGGGCCAGGAGAACAAGCAGGAGAGAAGGCGAGCAGGGCAAGTGGCTGAGGGGCCTTGGGGCTGGGCAGGGGGCAAGGGGGAGTCACGTGAGGTGCCTCTGGGAGGCTCCCCCAGGCAGTGGGGCCCCCAGACAACTGTCTCCCCTTGCCCGATCGTTGTTACGCGTGTGCCCCCGCCCCGTCCTCTCCCAGGCCCAGCTGAAAAGCCCCACGTCCACCTCTTGAGCAGCCCTTGCCTCCACTCTCTCTGCCCCTCGCCATCACTGCAGCCCCCCCTGGCGCTCCCCATGATGTGGGAAGCTCTGCCCCTCCAGCACTGGTGAGCCTAGTCTAGGTAGACTACTAGCAGCTTCTCCTTGACCAAGCTGACGTGGCCTTCCCCATGGATCAGATGGACCTCAGGCGGAAAAGGGAGGGTGCTGCTTAGCGTTTTCTCCACCCCACTCTCTTAGTCAAACCATGTGGGCGCTATAAGGCATATCTCAGATGAGAGCAACTGGCCCTATCTATCCCCAGCACAGTATCCCTCCAGTGGCAGTTGCTGGGGTGTATCTTATTTATTTATATTTATTTTACATTTTACATCCCGCACTTCCTCCAAGGAGCCCAGAGTGGTGTTTCTTATGTTTCTGTTTTAGATTGTGATCCCTTTGGCGACAAGGGACCATCTTTCTTTATATCTGTGTAAACCCCCTGTGGAACCTTTGTTGAAAAGGGGTCTATAAATATCCATTGGATTTTTATTTGTAAGTCACGCCACATGTTTTGAAGGCCCAGGATGCAGCAGGCACCCTCCTCACGCCTTTCTTCCTCTTCTTGAATCCAGGAGACTCCGCAGAGGCCAGGTCTGCCAACCAGCCCCAGACAATCAACACCACCACAGCCCCTGCCTCCTCCTCCATCAGTTCCTGTCCCATCCAGCACTGCAGGCTCCTTCGAGAGCCCTGGATATGTGGTAAGCACTGCCACTCCAGCACTGCCAGCCTAGACTGGAAGTAGCGCCCCATGTTTCAAGTGAATGTGGCCATCCACAGCCCCCCACCCACCCCACACTCATGCCAGGAAAGCCCAAAGCTCAGTGGTAGACTGGCTGCCTTCTCTGCAGCAGGTCCGAGCTTACATCCCTGGAAAAGGGCAGAATCCTGTCCAGTCTCTCACAGGGACCCATGAGGGCTTATGTGCTGTTTGGAAGGACGTCCTCCTGCCTTCTTTCTGTCCCAAACCTTCACATCCGTTGGAGCGTGCATGGCACAGCCCAGATGTCCGAGGATGTTTTAAGACCTACATCCAACACACTGAGCACTGCCGGTCTTCATGTGCCTTGTCCGTGTCTTATCTCCCTACTTCCATGGGCCAGAAGGCCTCAAAAGTTACTATTGCCAAGAGGATCAAAGCCTGCATATCATGTTGAAAATACCAAGGCCTCTCCATAGCTCAGCTCATTCGACCAGGGCAAGGGCAGCAACTGTTGGCCTCTCACTCCCGTCAAGAACATCCCATAAACCTAAAAAATAAACCATAAATCTCACCTAAAACGTTTCCTCAGAGGAGCCACGCTGTTTTTGCCACCTACCATAGACTGATTCCTGACATGGAATCTCCACAACATTCTGGACACTACAAGGCCCTCCAGTCTAACCTATCAGCTCAATTCCACAGATCAATTTTAAATATCATGTTGAAAATACCAACGCCTCTCCATAGCTCAGCTCATTTGACCAGGGCAGGGGCAGCAACGGCTGCCTCCTCTACAAACGCTCCCCTTTCCGAGATATATAAAGCAGCGACCTAATCTTACCGGTCTACTTTCACAAGACATTACAAGATGGACAGTCAATGCTCTGCCGAAGCTGCATTTGGTAGGAGAGTGCTACAGTCCGTACTCCCTCAGCAGTAATCCCAGATGTTTCCCACCCGGGCTCATCAGCTGTGGCATGTCCCACAAAACGTCCTCCTTCGCAGCAGGGAACGGGGCATTGGTCACTTACAGTGAAGGCTTCTTGCTGCTCCTGGATATGAGGCTATCCCGGCCCACCCACTTGGGCAGTCCAAGTCTACTGCAGGGACTGCCTTCTGTTCCTTCACATTGTTTCTAAATGGATATTTCCTCTTCTCCCGACTTGCCTGTACAGAACTGGGGCGGGTGGGGTGGATATCCTTCCCAGGCCTGTTTAATCCTTCAAAGCTAATTTGCATAGTCCTGCCTCTGGAGCAGCAGAGATGTCCTCATATCCAGCAGTAGGAAGGATCCTTCATGGCAAGTAACCAATCTTTCATGCCTTAGCTGGTGAATTGCAGTTTGTTCCTCCAGGGTCGAGAGAGAAAACATCTGGCAGGTGGAGGGATCAGATGGACATCAGACTGAAAACTGAGGGTGCTGTTTAGCGTCCTTTGGGGAAGCGATACTGGGAACATGTTGGAGATGATGTTGATTATGATGAATTTCATGCATATACCTCATTCCATCTTGGCTAGTGAATGGCTCTTTTGTTCCACCAGGGACCAAAGGAAAAGGCTGTGCACCTACAAGTCGTCATAAACAACAATTGGAAAGAAGGCCGCTTCCAGATATTAAGGTGCCTCCGGAAGCTGGATGAGGTGAGGAAATCAGAAGCACACAGACCCGACATGGAGAACTTTCCCCTGAGCTCAGCTTCTTTGCTGAAGTATGTGGGTTATCTAGGGCAGAAACGAGGGGGGTCTTGGACTGGGTGCTGTTGCAATTGGGGCTGGGCAGGTGTAGATTGGTGTCCCCCGCCCCGTCCTCTCCCAGTCCCAGCTGAAAAGCCCCACGTCCACCTCTTGAGCAGCCCTTGCCTCCACTCTCTCTGCCCCTCACCATCACTGCAGCCCCCCTCCCTCTCCCCGTGATGTGGGAAGCTCTGCCCCTCCAACACTGGTGAGCCTAGTCTAGGTAGACTACTAGCAGCTTCTCCTTGACCAAGCCGACGTGGCCATCCCCATGGATCAGATGGACCTCAGGCGGAAAAGGGAGGGTGCTGCTTAGCGTTTTGTCCCCCCTACTCTCTTAGTCAAACCATGTGGGCATATCTCAGATGAGAGCAACTGGCCCTATCTATCCCCTGCACAGCATCCCTCCAGTGGCAGTTGCTGGGGTGTATCTTATTTATTTATATTTATTTTACATTTTACATCCCGCTCTTCCTCCAAGGAGCCCAGAGCGGTGTTTCTTATGTTTCTGTTTTAGATTGTGATCCCTTTGGGGGCAAGGGACCATCTTTCTTTATATCTGTGTAAACCCCCTGTGGAACCTTTTGTTGAAAAGGGGTCTATAAATATCCATTGGATTCTTATTTGTAAGTCACGCCACATGTTTTGGAGGCCCAGGATGCAGCAGGCACCCTCCTCACGCCTTTCTTCCTCTTCTTGAATCCAGGAGACTCCGCAGAGGCCAGGTCTGCCAACCAGCATCAGACTATCAACACCACCACAGCCCCTGCCTCCTCCTCCATCAGCTCTACTCCTACCCAGCACTGCAGGCTCCTTCGAGAGCGCTGGATATGTGGTAAGCACTGCCCCTCCAGCACTGCCAGCCTAGACTGGAAGTAGCGCCCCATGTTTCAAGTGAATGTGGCCATCCACAGCCCGCCCCCCTCCCCCCACTCATGCCAGGAAAGCCCAAAGCTCAGTGGTAGACTGGCTGCCTTCTCTGCAGCAGTTCCAAGCTTACATCCATGGAAAAGGGCAGAATCCTGTCCAGTCTCTCACAGGGACCCATGAGGGCTAACGTGCTCTTTGGATGGCATGGCATGGTTCCAGGAGTGGGTGTCAGAAGATGAGCAGGGAGCTCCCAATCCGAAGATGAGGGCAGAGGCATCTCTTCAGGCCATTAAGGGGGTTCTTGACCCACCCCACAGTTGCCATTTGCACAGCCCTGAGCTAGATTGCCAAGCAATTTAGAAGCAGCAGAAGGCTGAATTGGCCAATTCATGGAGGACAGGTCAATCATAGCTACTAGTCTTGTTGGCTATATGCCTCCTCCGGGCTCAGAGGCAGGATGCCCCTGAGTAGCAGTTGCAGGGGAGCAGTGGCAGGAGAGGGGCATGCCTTCACCTCTGGCTTGTGGGCTTCCCAGAGGTACCTGATGGCCAGTGAGGGAAACAAGAGGCTGCACTTAGATAGGCCTGGAGCCTGAACCAGCAGGGCTGATCTATTGCACCCTCCCAGTGTTAGCATGTCTTTCCTTAAGGACATCCCCTGAGAAAGAGAAGGGTCACGGAAGACCTAATCAGTGTGCATAAAGTCACAATTGTGATAAAAGTCATTATCAGTCATCAAAATTCTGTTTAGGGCGACGTCCTCATCTCTCCTCCCTCCCCCCCTTTTAGGATAAGAACTGGAACAGGGGAAGGCCAGATAACGCAGGAGGAGGCCCAATCAGATGTGCAGCGAGGTAATTTTGGAACCTGGCCCTAAAGGCTTTTGGACACCCCCCTCCACTGCAAATTAAGCATCGTCATGTTTGGCCGGGCAACCACACTACCCGGGAGAGACTAAAGAGGATTTGAGGGCCCCCAGGGGCTGTGGAGGCCCTGGTCTTTGTCTCGGGAATCCAGGGGTAAGAGTGCCTCTGGGCCCTAGGTAACTTTGTTTTAAGTGGAGGTGAGTCCGAGTCCGTTCCAATGGAATGAGAGGAGAGTCATTCGAGAAGTGTCTTGTGCGCTGGCTTCAGCTCTTCTGGCACACTCACCTCCCCTTGAAGCAACTCTCTGGATCAGTGGACCTTGGCTGTGCCTTCCATGAGAGGTTTTGTGATTTTTAAAGCTCAGCCACAAAAAGAAGGTGGGGGTGGGGGGATATGAAACACAGACAGAGCTTTGGTCCACCATCCCTGACTAGAGCAGCTCTTCAGGGGCGCAGGCAGCAAAAATAGTTTGGCCTGGGGCAGAAATCACTTATGGGGTCCTCTGTGATGAGTCAAGATGGTTCAGGCCGTGCTGGAATGAGAAGAGTCTCTGTGGCTGGACAAGGGTTCTGGCGTGGCTTCTCCCGGACCCACCCGTTTCCCGCATGGGGGAACCATTCTCGTTTCGGGGTGCCTTCGGACTACTGAACATTTCCCACGCTCTGCCATGGGAAGGGGAACAGGTTGGTTATCTCCATGGAGATGTGGGAACTAGGCCGAAGGCCTCGCCAGGAAAACCATGGGGCTGGAATCGGTTCTTTCCTGGATCTGAACAGGAATTAGTCATTCTTCACTCTAGCTGGGTGGAATCCTGCAGAGCAAACTCTGTCCAGCCTCAAGAACTGATTCCTTTCCTCCTCTCTCTTTTGCAGGTTCAAAGCGAGGAGAAGCTGGCCACAGTGATGCCTTTCAATGTTTGTACTCCACATGATTATTTATATTATCTATATTATTTAGTATTATTTGTATACATTTATGAGTGCATAGAACTGGACGAGTGTGTCTTGGCAGCATGCAATCATTCCCTCATAGGTTGACAAGCTGTCTTTATAAGGATCTTATTTCATGCCCATTATCATGGGCTGTCTGTTGGAGAACTAAATAGCAGCGCTGAATTGTGCAGAAATGTACTTTGCTCTGCTGATACGGAATTGTTGCAGTATTGGATTGTCAGTTTGGTTGTTACAGAGAATCCTGAACTGTAATTGGTGGTGGTTGCTCTAATGGTATCTTGCCTGTATTTCTACCTCTAGCAATGGACATTCTGGGCTGGATTTAAATACCTTGAGCCTGGGCAAATGCATAAGTCTTTTGAGAAAGAAACCTGGTTTACTTACACATTACTTCCTCATTCTGAAGAGGTGGATCATTGCCCTTGAAGGTGGTCTTTGTGGGTGCGAAGCCCCTATGGGGTTGAGGTGCTCTTCAAGGTGTTTTGGAATTGGACCCAGGACACCAATTACTACTGGGATTATTTTGGTCTTTTTCTGCCACAGCCTTTCAGTTTCAATTTGTAGATCTTTGTATTTTGTGATTTTTCTCTTTCTTTTTCTTCTATTCTGCTGTCACCTGGTATTGCTATGTTGATTATTTTGACTTGTTTTTCTTTCTTCTCAACTACATTAATATCTGGTGTATTGTGTGGCAGATGTTTGTCTGTTTGTAGTCGGAAGTTCCATAATATTTTTGCATCTTCATTTTCTACAACTTTTTCAATTTTATGGTCCCACCAACTTTTGGCTACAGATAGCTTGTATTTTTTGCAGATATTGTTGATGTTGTTGTTGTAATTTCTTGTTTACACAGCCATACAGGTGTTATTGGCTGGTTTGTTGTCTCCAGAGATCAAGTCCTTCCTAAGGACCTGGGATGGCTGGATTTTATTATCAATATTGTTGTGGTTGTTATCGTCACAGAACATAGGCTCTTCCCAGTAAAGCTGTTTTTTGTAATTGGCTGATGGTGATTTCTGTGGCCACTATGGTTTTGAGGTGCTCTTCAAGGTGTTTTGGAAATGCATCTAGGGCGCCAATTACTACTGGGATTATTTTGGTCTTCTCCTGCCACAGCCTTTCAATTTCCTTTTGTAGATCTTTGTGTTGTTGTTGTTGTTGTTTGTTTCATTATTATTATATTCATTCATTCATTCACACAGCCAGACAGGTGTTATTGACTGGTTTGTTTTATCCAGACATCGAGTCCTTCCCAAGGACCTGGGATGGCTGAATTTTATTGTCAATGTTGTTGCTGCTGTTATAGATATCGTCGCAGAATATAGGCTGTTCCCAGTAAAGTTGCTTTTTGTAATTGGCTGATGGTGATTTCTGTGGCCCCTATGGTGTTGAGGTGCTCTTCAAGGTCTTTTGGAACTGCACCCAGGGCGCCAATTACCACTGGGATTATTTTGGTCTTTTTCTGCCACAGCCTTTCAATTTCAATTTGTAGATCTTTGTATTTTGTGATTTTTTTCTATTTCTTTTTCTTCTATTCTGCTAGCCCCTGGTATTGCTATGTCGATTATTTTGACTTGTTTTTCTTTCTTCTCGACTACAGTTATATCTGGTGTATTGTGTGGCAGATGTTTGTTTGTCTGTAGTCGGAAGCCCCATAATATTTTTACATCTTCATTTTCTTTAACTTTTTCAATTTTATGGTCCCACCAATATTTGGCTACAGGTAGTTTGTATTTTTTGCAGATGTTTCAGTGTATCATCCCTGCCACCTTGTCATGCCTTTGTTTGTAGTCAGTCTGTGCGATCTTTTTACAGCAGTTGATTAGGTGGTCCACGGTTTCATCTGCTTCTTTACAGAGGCGGCACTTGCTGTTTGTTGTTGATTTTTCGACTTTTGCTCTTATTGCATTTGTTCTTAGTGCCTGTTCTTGTGCAGCCAGTATTAAACCCTCTGTTTCTTTCTTTAAGTTGCCATTCTTAAGCCATTGCCACTTGGTGATGTCTGATTTTCCAGTTATATTGTGCCAATATTGACCATGCAATGGCTTATTTTTCCATTTTTCTGCTCGGTTCTTGACTTGTTCTTTCTTGTAGGCCTGCTTTGTTTCATTGGTGTTGAATAGTTTCTTGTTCTTGACCATTTGAAGTGCATCTTCTTCACTGTCCTTGATATATTCTGCAAGGCCTCTTTTCTCCTCCTCTACTGTTTGATGGACTTGAAGCATTCCTCCTCCACCTGAGCGGCAAGGGAGGTATAGCCTATCTACATCACTGCGGGGGCGCAGAGCATGATTGATGGTCATAATTTTCCTGGTCTTACGATCTAGCATCTCTCACTCTGCCTGGGTCCAGTCTATTATTCCTGCAGTGTATCTGATAACAGGTATAGCCCAGGTGTTTATGGCATGTATGGTGTTCCCGCCATTGAGTTTGGACTTGAGGATTTTTCTAATGTATTCACTTCCCATTTTTCTTTTAACTTCAGTGTGTGCAATGTTATCAGCCTGGAGAATGCCCAAGTATTTGTAATGTTCTTTCTCTTCCAGGTTCTTGATGTTGCTTCCATTGGGCAGTTCTATTCCTTCTGTTTTTGTTATTTTCCCTCTGTTCATTATTAATGCAGTACACTTGTCTAGTCCAAACTCCATTGCTATATCACTACTGTGATATAGTGTTTAGTGTTTAGCAGTGATTCGATTTCTGACTGGGACTTTCCATACAACTTCAGATTGTCCATGTACAGCAGATGGTTTATTTTACTTGATGTTTTAGATGTTTGGTATCCAAGGCCTGTTTTTTTTAGTATTTGTGAGAGTGGAGTCATGGCGATTACTATTAATAATAATAATAATAATAATAATAATAATAATAATAATATATCCAAGTCTTAGCTTGTAGAAACCTACTGTTTGTTTACATCTACTCCTACTTGTGTTGATATGCTGTTGCTATAATGGAACTGCATTTGACCTGACCACTGTGAAAACTCCTTCTGCTGCAATATGTTCACATATTTGAAACAGCACTAGGACCAGAGGACTTGATTTGCTTGTACATTTGCTTGTTATGGAGAATCCTGAACTCTAATTGGCAGTTGTTGCCTTCATGGTCTCTTGCCTGTATTCCTGCCTCTAGGAACGGGCATTCTGGGCTGGATTTGAATACTTTTGAGCTTGGGCAAGTGCACAGGTCTTTAAAGAAAGAAACCTGTTTTACTTCCACAGAAAGGATCAGTGTGAGGAGATGGATCGGTGCCCTTGAAGACAGTCTTTGTGGGCGTGAAGCCAAAGAGGGAGAAACGGAATTCGACCCTATTATAGCATTGACCTGAAGCCTACTTAATTTCTCAAATGTTCATGCCTTGGTTTTATATACTTGTACAGTATCTCTCCATATATTATTAGATATATTTATTATTATAGATACCAAAGCCTTAACTTGTTCAAACCTATTATTTGTTTATGTCTATTTCTACTTGTATTGTATTCTTACTTCTGTCCGGAAGCTTACTTAATTTCTCAAGACATGTTCATGCCTTGGCTTTAAATAGTTGTATCCCTCTTTATAATATAACTAGTATTTTTAAGCCCGTTATAACAACGGGCGCTAGCCTTTTTACCCCCCTTTATGTGTTCTTCATCTTTTTTTTCTTTGTGTGTGTGTGTGTGTGTGTGTTTGTTTGTCTCTCCTGTCCCACCCTCCCTCCTGCCCCACACTCTGTCCTCTCTTCCTCCCCCTCCCACCCCGCTCACACCCTCCCCTTCCTGTCAGCCTCCTGCCCCAGTCCCTCCTGCCACCCTACTCCCTCTTGCCCTTCCCTTCCCCCTCCCCCTGCCTAACTCCCTCTTGCCCTTTCCCCTCCTCCTGCCCCACTCCCTCTTGCCCTCCCCCTCCCCCTGACCCACTCCCTCTTGCCCCACTCCCTCTTGCCCTCTCCCCTCCCCATGCCCCACTCCCTCTTGCCCCTCCACCCTGACCCACTCCCTCTTGGCCCTCCCTCTTCCCCTCTGCCCCACTCGTTCTTGCCCTCCTCCCTGCCCCATTCCCTCTTGCCCTCCCCCCTCCAACCCTCCCTCTTGCCCTGCCCCCTCCCCCACGCCCTCCCCCCTTCCCCCTCTCCCCTGCCCAGAAGAGTCTTGCGCTCCCCCCCCCCAACCTGGCAACTTTACTCACTGTTTTGAACGCGATGGAGAAAGGAGCTCGCAAGCAGAGCTCATTTCTCGGGCAAGCCTCTTCCCGGACTGTTGCATTGGGCGTAAAGGACGCCCAGCGGCAGTCTGGGCAGTGTCTTTGCCGAGAGAGGAGCTCTTTTTGTGAGCTCCTTTTTCCTCGGTCGTCGGGGTTGGTTCTTCTTTGGGTAAGGAGGTCTCGGGCAGCTGGGTGGGCGGTTGGCGGCGGCGGCCGCAGAGGCATTTTCCTGGGCCATGTTGGCCCTTGTTCATGTGTGGGGGAGCGGGGAAGGCGGGATCGGGCTACTGGGAGGGCGGTTGGCGGCGGCCGCCGCGGTGGCATTTTCCTGGGCCATGTTGGCCCTTGTTCATGGGGGGGGTGCGGGGATGTCGGGCTCTAGTGTGGGGAAGTCGGGCCCCAAAGTTTCCCCCCTGGCCGGCTTTAGCGGCGACGCCAGGCCTCGGCGGCGGCTCCGCCACCACCTCGGCCGGCTTCCCCCGCCGCCTCTTTCCCCTCCGCCTCTTTCCTATCTTCGCGGCGGCCGCTTCTGGCCCCGCCGTTTCCCTCGCCGCCTCTTCCCGGCTTCTTCTGAGCAGCCGCTTCTGGCCGCCCAAGATGTCCGCCGGGTACCGGCGAGCGTGTCTCCCTTGCCCTGTTCTGCGCCTGCGCTTCGCGCAGGTGCAGAACAGGGCAGGGAGGCACGAACACACGCTTGATGCCCGTCCACGGACGGACACCAAGCGTTTTATTAGAGATGATGACATATATTGATTGTTATATATACCGTAATCTTAAATTGTGCAAACCTACTTGGGTTTGGGGGGTATTGCTATGTATATGCTCTTGCTATGATGCAACTGGGTTCGACCGGGCCATTGTGAAAACTCCCAAGAAAATAGGTCTCAAGACATATTCATGCTCTTTTCAGAAGCATTTTCTTCCACTGTCTGTTTCCTTTGGGGTTTTATACTACAGAATGTCACTAGGGCCATAAGAAACATTCTCCCGATGGACCGACGCAATGCAGTTTGGAGTTGGAGGGAGCTTTCTTCCATATTGAGATGATGCATACCCTGACTGCTGTTGGAAAATGCCCAGCAGGCTGTTAGCACTTCTTTGCCCCTTGTGTGTCTGCACCGGAGCACTCTGGAATCAGACGCTTTTCTTCCTCTCTTCTCTTTTTATTGGCAAAACAAAGACCCCCAAATCCAAGCACCCAATCTTGGGCAGAGTGAGACTCAGGTGCGTGTTGTCCTTTGGGAAAGTTCCCAATGGTGTCTTTGAGAAGCCCTGGAAAGTAGCGCAGAGCCGTCCCTGGAGGTGTGTGGGGCTGTGGGCAAACAGGAACATGTGGGACCTCCTTCTCTAGCTTTTGCGGGGCCCTGGGCGAGGGCAGTTTTCAGGAGCCCCTATGATGTAGCAAGATTCAACTTTTTTAAAAGTTCATGCCAGCCAATCTTTGTAGCCAACCACTACTCTGCTAAAATGAAGGATTTCCAGCATCTTGTTCTCCTGAAGCCAATACCCCACACAACTGAGAGCCCGTGTGGGGGAGTAGGTAGAGTGCTGGATGAGACCTTGGGAGACCTGGGTTCAAATCCTTCTCTCCTCAGTTATAATACTCACTGGATGACTTTCATCCAGATACTCTCTCTCTCTCATCCCAACATACCTCACAGGATTGTTATCAGAATAAAAGTGCGGTGGCAGAACTGTGTACACCATCCTGAAGGAAGGGCAGGATATCAGTGGCATAAGAAAATACATGTCTGTGCACTTGCCATATACCTATTTATGTTGAGTATTAGCCACATTGCGACCTCCAGTGGAAGCTTCACATGTGCTGTGTGCGCCAAAACAGAAGGAAAAGTCACCTGCTTGCAATCAGTTTAGGCAAAATATATCTATGTCCCCCAACTGTGGTTTCAGACTAGGAAGCAGATTATTATTTAACATTTTATATCCAAGTGTGGCCACACCATAGTTTTTTATAAAGGCATTATAATATTAGCAGTTTTATTTTCAATCCCCTTCCTAATGATCCCTAGCATGGAATTGGCCTTTTTCACAGCTGCTGCACATTGAGTCGACACTTTCAACCAGCTGTCCACCAGGACCCCAAGATCCCTCTCCTGGTCAGTCACCAACAGCTCAGATCCCATCAGCGTATACTTGGTTGGTGGTTTTCATCCCAATGTGCATCACCTTACACTTGCCAACATTTTACCGCATTTGCAATTTTGTCGCCCACTCCCCCAGTTTGGAGATCCTTTTGGAGCTCCTCACAATCCCTTTTGGATTTCACTACCTGGAAGAGTTTGGTATCAACTGCAAATCTGGCCACCTCACTGCTTACTACCCCTGCTTCTAGATTAAAAAATTAAAAAGCACGGGTCCCAGTACAGATCCCTGGGGGACCCCACTTCTTACTTCCCTCCATTGCGAAAACTCTCAATTTATCCCTACCCTGTTTCCTTCCCGTCTTTCAACCAGTTAGCAATCCACACAGGTACTTGTCCCCTTATCCCCTGACCGCTAAGTTTCCTCAGGAGTCGTTGATGAGGAACTTCGTCAAAAGCTTTTTGGAAGTCCAGGTAGACTATGTCAACTGGATCACCTTGATCCACACATGTGTTGACTCCTCCTTCTCCTCTGCTGCTGAGGGTCTCCCTGGAGCTGCCCACGGGGGCCAAGGCAGCCCCCGCGATGGGCTCTACCCCCTCCGGGGGAGAAGACCCGGCTGACCCCCTCCCCCTCGCAGACTGAACGACGCCGCCTTTCACACATAGAGAGGCTGAGCGTGATGAGCCAATCCAGAAGCGAAACGGATCGGGCGGGCGGGCGGCGGGCAGGTAAGATGACCCTCTAGTAACCAGAGGACTCTGTGGGTGCCGCCAGGAGTCGAAATGGTCTTGACGACAGCGGCACACTTTACCATTCAAAAAGGAGGGGGGGAGTAGGACACCTGACGAGGGAGGGGAGAATGATGATGACAGACACGTGAGCGTATCAGATGACCCGACAGGGAATGCGGCGTCAGCGTCAGGAGAGCCCACCCGCAGGCCCCGCCTCCTCCTCCCCGCGCCCCCTCCGGCCCCGCCCCTTGCGCGCGGTGCTTGTCGGGAGGGAGGGGCGGAGAGGCCTCTTCCGGCTGGGGCTGGTGGCGGGCAGCGCGTGGCGCGGGCAAGAGGGCGGACGAGCCAGGTGGGTAGCGTGCTCGCGCGCGTGGGGCTGAGGGTGACCCCGCGGGCGGGGACCGAGGCAAGGGGGGGGCACGCTGGGCGCGTGGAGTGGGCCCCCCGCGCTGGCCTGAAGGTGCTGGCAGGCCCCGCTGCGTGACCCCAAGGGGACAAGAGGGATTCCCTCTTCCTCCGCCCCCGAGAAGCCGGGCGGGAGAAAAATCTCTAGGGTTGCCCGAGTTTCCCTCCTGGAGCCTGGAAGCCTTCCAGTCTAGACGGGGTGAGGAAAAGCCGCTGGCTGGCTACCCAGGAACCGGGGGGAGGGCATCCTCCTCCGTGCTGGGAAGGAGGCAGGCCCTTTCTTCTCTGGTGGCGCTGCTTGAAGACGGGGCTGCTGGGAGTGCACTCCGTGCATTCTCAGAGGCATTTTCTATGGAGGTACTGTATAAGATCTTTTTGTTGACTTTTCCTGCTTCCACTGACAGCCCCTCTTTTTTCCCTCCAAAAGTCTGTCTGAAGCCACGACTTGGTGATGTGGGGAGCCTGAATGCATTGATCTTTGGGGGAATGCCCTCGGCCCCATCTCGGAGGTGTTTTCACCTCTGCATGTCTGCACACATTGATTTTTCTGAGTGCAGCTCTGTGCTTAAAATAGGAATGTGTAAAAGAGCACATTGGGTTCTATACTCTACATAATAATATACTCTGATTCCTTCCTCTCAGTCAGGGGATTAACAATTTTTTGTGGTTGCTTTTCGTGCTGCTAGAATACTGTTGCATGTAGATTGCTTTCATGGGTGGTTAGACTGGGTTTAAATGTGGCCTGGGTGAGCATAAAGAACTTGCCTTGTGCATTTGCACATGTCTTCTTTAAACTGGGCCCTTATCTGCTATGTATTGCAAGGGTGGCAAGCCAGCACCTGCGGTGGCCAGAAATCCTTTCTGTGTACCAACTGCAAATGTTTAAGCAAAACACTGCTGAATGCGTACAGGTAAGTTCTTTTTGCCTGCATGTGTCACGTGTTGGACTTTAGCTACAGAGAATAACTAGCTGCGGTTAATTCCTGCCCTGGAGCTCATTTGCCTGTCCTTCAACTCCACGGTCTTGATCTTGCATAATTGGAGCACTTGTTGGTTCTTCACAGCCTCTGCCAGGCAGTGTGTTCTCTAATTTTTTTCATCAGTGTGCGGAATGAATTTTCTTCTAGGCGTCAGTATCAAGGCAGTGTATGCACATGTGCATTCAGAATGGGGCCTTCCCGATTCAGTCCAAGCAGGATCTAGAATTAACTGTGTGGATATGAAAAGTGAGCGTGCGCACACCTTAGAGGAAACACTACTGCTCTCTTGCTCTCCAAATACTGAGTGGTGGGGGCAGTATTGATGGCAAAAGCCTTCCGCTGAAAATTCTTCCCTTCTTGGTATCTCCAAGTATTGTCAGTTTGAATAGCTCAGGAAAAGGAAGACTGCCATTGTAGTAATAGAGGACAGATGGTTAGGCCTGGATTTGTCGGGCAGAAAAAGCAGAGCTAGTGTTGACTGCCATGTCTTCAGTTGACAGCTGGTCACCTGCCACCCCAGCAGAAGTTCTGGTTTTACTATAAAGCTGTTTTCTTTTTTCTTAGCTCTTCCGCCATTCACTGTGCCAGGGTGATCTGCAAAACCAGCCTCATCTCCCAAGGGCTAAATCTGGCACTTTATTCCTCCCTGCCACTCGTCCCACTCCAAATGACTGCACAGGCTTCTAAAAAGGGTTCTTTTGTTGTATATGGAGACTACACAGTAAAAATGAAGTCTGTGTAGGCCAGGCTGGTATTTATAAGAGCAAAGTGGTGTTCTTGGTATAGGGCATAATCGTAAGACTTAAGTTGACCTGCTACAGAGTGGATAGATGAGCTAGATGGAAGGTACATCATAAGCGCATGGGGAAGAAGGGTGTTTTTGTGAGGGTGAATGTTAAGAAAGAATTGAAGGGAGGGAAATGGGGAAAATACCCCCCCCCCCCGGAAGTGGGAAAATGAAAGGGGAAAACCTAGAAAGCATCTCTGACTTTTCTGAGCTGAAATAGGCGGTGGATATCTGTAGTCCTGATCTTCTGCCGTACCACCCATACCCTCCTTTCCTGCACTGCCCTATGCTGCAATTTGAATTCTGCATTGCTTTCTTACACTGTAGGAGGCAATAGGTTATCATCCTCTACTTGCTCCTGATAGACAGGTTAGATCCAGATAGAAGGATCAGGTAACAAGAAGTCTGGCCTCCCTCCCAGCAGGCATTGGGAGCAGGATCCCCAGTTCTGTTCCTGTCTTGCTTCCATCTGGCCTCCAGTAAGTGCTAACTTTCTCTTTTTCTTTTTCTTTTTTTACATAGGTTCTGTTTCCAAGAAACACAAGAAGAAGAAAGAAAGAAAATCTTTGCTAGCTGAAGATGTTGCTGTGAGTTTGCCTTAGTTTCCTTACTGTGCATATCCAGCTGCACTTAGGGCAACATCTTTTAACAGTCCTGTTCTCTTAAGTGTTGCCAGTTTTAAAAAAAAAATTGTTGTCTGAGCTTCTTGGGAAGATGCTGTTTGATCTGACACCCTGTACAAAGATGATCACTGAAAATGTATAATCTGTGATAGTTAATATTTGTCAGGCAGCATTTTGCAGTTTTGTTTTGGAGAGGCAGCTTGTTCTGAGCAAATGAATTCTTGCAAGAGCAGCTGTAGGATTTCTCCAGTAAATCCTAATTAATAATCCATCTTTTCCATTCTTCCTAGGACATTCAATACTCAGAAGAATTCTTTATCAAGCCTGAATCCAGAGTGGCTCAGCTGGACACATCACAGTGGCCTCTGCTTCTCAAGGTGAAGATAAGTGCAACTCATCTGTTTACAGAAATGGTCACAATGAAATGTAATGCATTCTAGCAGTTCACCATTTTTAAGTCATCACATTAGAACTAGTTTTCAAAGTTCCATTAAAACTCTCTTTTATGTAAGCCCTTAATTTTTCTGACAAAGAACAACTAGTTAACTTCTCTCATCTGGGCTGAAAAGGGTTCTTTTGAGAGCCAGTGTGGTGTAGTGGTTAGAGTGTTGGACTAGGACCAGGGAGATGAAATCTCCCTTCAGCCAGGAGCCTCACTGGTGACTCTGGGCCTTCTCTCTCAGCCTAACCTGCCTTACAGGGTGGTTCTGGGGGTAAGCATAACCCTATTCACTAACTGGGCTCCTTGGAGGAAGAAAATATATAGTTAAATAAACAAACGTGGGGCTATCTGATGGCTAGAGGCTACCTCCCAGGCTCAGAGGCAGGACACCTGTAAATACCAGTTACAGGGGAGCAACAACAGGTAAGGAGGCATGCCTTCATCTCCTGGTCATGAGCTTCCCAGAAGGATCCACTGGTGGGCTACTGTGGGAAATGGGATGCTGGACTAGAGAGGCTTTGGGTCTAATCTAGCAAGGCTGTTCTTCTATTCTCACTGGGAGCTGTAGATTACATTGGCTAAGAGCAGAAACTTCCAATCCCACTGAGCTCTTGAAAAGGACCGAGCAACTTGTAACTCATGCATGGTTTTTTAAAGCTTGATCTGGCAAGCTTTCATTAAATAAAATGTTGCACAGAGAGTGAAATATGGAATGATAGGTCTACGGTAGTTCTAGCACCAAGCAATTCGCCCAGTCCTACAACCAATCACTTTTGTAGTAGATTATTGGGTGGTTGGTTTTTGGCGTCATTGTATAATGGGTCGGTGTTCTTGTGTAAGAGAATATATGTCATGGTGGTTGTAAGATTTGTGTGGATTTTGGTTTGCTTTGGATTGTGCAGAATTTTGACAAGCTGAACCTAAGGACAGCGCACTACACACCCCTCCCCTCCGGCTGCAATCCCTTGAAAAGAGAGATTGCTGAGTATGTGAGGTAAGATCCTCTGGAAACCCAGAGTACATATTCCCCCTTTTGTGTGTTTCCTGCAACTTGGGCATGGCATTCAGTAATTCAGAATCTGAAGGGCATAAATGAGCACAAGATGAGCATAAATGGTAGGTGAAGTTCTTCTACCTACCCTGTAAGCCCTGGGGAGTGGGGTTCATGTAGTGACATGGCAATATTGGTCATGTGTCTATTTCCAGAATCCCAGGGCTGGGGGACCCTGCAGAGAATGGACATCCCTTTTTCCTCAACGTGCCTGTGTGTTTAGTCTTTTCCGATTGCTGGTTTTGCAACCTCTCTATTCTTGTTTTTGGCATAAGGTTGTTACTTTAAGACAAATGCATGTCTTAATTTCAGTCTTGTTCTTTGAAAAGTGAGCAGAGAATGACCTCTATAAAGGTGGCTGGGAGTAATCACTGTGGTTCTGTCCTAGGACGGGCTTCATCAACCTGGATAAACCATCCAATCCTTCTTCCCATGAGGTGGTGGCCTGGATCCGTCGCATCCTCCGTGTTGAGAAGACGGGACATAGTGGCACATTGGACCCCAAAGTGACAGGGTGCCTGATTGTCTGCATTGAGCGTGCAACACGGCTGGTCAAGTCTCAGCAAAGTGCAGGTATGCCGTCTGCTTTTTTCTCTTATTGGAAAACGATGGTGCATTGTTAAGTGTTGTGTCAGCCATAGCTGCTGCACAGAGGTGGAATAGTAAACTTCTTGTGGCCCCTCCTGACTGCTCTTTTGTCGTCTTCCAGGCAAAGAGTATGTGGGAATCGTACGGCTGCACAATGCAATAGAGAGTGAGGCTCAGCTTTCAAGGGTAAGTTCCCACAAGGCAGGAAAATCTGTTTCAGCTGCTGCCCTCCCATTTGTATAGACATGGCCTCGGTTCAGTTCAAAGTTTATTACGGTCTATGACCAGCACAACAAGGAAAGGCATGGACTAAAAACATGAACGATCATAGCAAAAATGTATTTAATTAGGTAATGAGAGTTATGACTGTAGATCAGTATGTGCTAAATGACTGCAGAGCCACAATTCTTTAGAGAAACTGCAGTGTAAAGTGGAATACAATTGCAACTGATGCTGTGAGGTTTTGGAGGTGGAATCCGAATTCTGTGCCAACTGAGAGCCAGATTTCTATAATCTGAATAAATTACACAAATTGAGTAGATTTTGGTTAGGTAACTGAATGTGTTGCATAATTCTGCTTTTGCCCATGAATAAAGCAGAGGAGAAGTTAGCAGATAATCCAAAGCTTCTAACTTTACGTAGGAAGTTGCCACATACTGGGTCAGACCATTGGTCCTCAGTATTGCTTTCACAGACTGGCAGCGGCTTCTCCAAGGTTGCAGGCAGGAATCTCTCAGCCCTCTCTTGCAGAAGCCAGGGAGGGAACTTGAAACCTTCTGCTCTTCCCAGAGCGGCTCCATCCCCTCAGGGGAAGATCTTACAGTGCTCACACTTCTAGTCTCCCATTCATATGCAACCAGGGCAGACCCTGCTTAGCTAAGGGACAAGTCATGCTTGCGACCACAAGACCAGCTCCCCTCTCCAGTTCTGTTTGGGGATGTTTGGTTTAGTATTGGTACTTACTTGGGCTGCCACTTGATTAAAGACCTCTTAGGCTGTTCAACAGCTCCCGTCATCCCTGGCCGCTGGGGCTGGGGTTGATGGGAGCTGTAGTCCAACAGCTAGAGAGCACAGAAGTCGTGCAGCTCTGGGCTGGAGGCTACTTCTCAGGTGCCGGTTTTTCAAGCTAGACCACTGACATGCTCTGCCCTTCCATTCAGGTGAATGCCATCTGCTACGGTGCAAAGATCATGCTGCCTGGCCTACTACGGTATGAAGATGGCATTGAGGTCAATCAGGAGATTGTTGTGATCACCACGAAAGGAGAGGCAATCTGCACAGGTGAGAAACCTGCGGCGGGCATCCAGATCCTCGTAGATGTGTGCACTTTGAATTGTGTGTTTGAGAAGCAGGTTGAGTTAGACCATCTAGCCCAGTGCTGTCTGCTCTGACCAGCAGTGGCTCTCCGAGATCCTAGGCTGAAGCATTTTACATTTTATGTCGTTCTGCTTGAACTGAAGATTGCGGGGACTGAACCCAGGACTGTCTGCTTGCAGAGTGTGGGTTCTGCCATCATACTTGACTGTGCTTAGCTACACGAGAGAACTACCCAGAATAACTAGGGTGATTTATTGATTGTCGGATCCATAAACTTTGAGAAAGTTTATTGTCAGTTTATTGATTGTAGGATCCATAAACTTTGAGAAAGTTTATTGTCAGTTTATTGATTGTAGGATCAATAAACTTTGTGAATTTGTTTCCCGTTGCTTGTATCCTGCAGGGTTCTTTGCTCACTTGGCAGAGTGGAATACTTCTTTTTGGGTTACTCTTCCTCTACTCAAGATCCTTTCATGCAGCTGACTTGTTCTGACTTTTCCTCTGTGCGTGGTTTTCTCCTGTAAACCCAGAAGGGCTTGGTGGTTAATGATGGCATTTGCCTCTGATCTAAAACTGGCAGTAGGAGTGACACTGTTCACATTGCACCTGTATGGCAAATAAACCACAGTAGCTTTTGTTGTATAGTCTTAACAACCTTGTGTCTGTTGTGGTGTGCCACTTTGCATAACTCTTGTAAAAAAGTGACTAAAAGCATAATCAAAGTGACACTCTGCAGGGTCTATCTATCTATCTGACTGACTCCAAAGGCTCTAGGCAGTTAGAAAGAAGATGCATGCTTACACAGGTTATCACTCTAACCCAGGTGAGGAATCACAGGAAGAGAGCCACTCACAGTTAGCCTGTAAATCTACCCTTGTCTGGGGGTGACATTTGGTGAACAAAAAGAGAGTTTCTGTTAGAATGGCTGATACTACCCAACACTTCTGTTGGTCAAAAGGAATTCATTCCCTTGGTGTAGTGGTTAGAGTGCTGGACTAGGACCGGGGAGACCTGAGTTCAAATCCCCATTCAGCCATGAAACTAGCTGGGTGACTCTGGGCCAGTCACCTCTCTCTCAGCCTAACCTACTTCACAGGGTTGTTGTGAAAGAGAAACTCAAGTATGTAGTACACCGCTCTGGGCTCTTTGGAGGAGGAGTGGGATATAAATGTAAAATAATAATAATAATAATGTGCAGTGCTTTATAGGAAGAGCTATATAGTTACATAGGAGTATTGGAAGCTGCCTTATGTAGAGTCAGACCATGTTGTATATACTGACTGGCAGTGGCTCTCCAAGGAGTCAGGCAGGAGTCTTTCCCAGCTCCTATCTGGAGATGCTGCCAGGGACTGAACATGGGACCTGCTGCATGCAAGGCAGATGCTCTACCACTGAGCTATGGCCCATCCCCTGAAGGGAATATCATGCAGCAGACAGTGCTCACATGTTGTCGCCTATCCAAGGCAAACCCTGCCTAGCAAAGGGTTCATGCTTGTTAGCATAAAGCTTGTCTCTACACCCTTTGGCTATAGACAGTTGAGAAATGGTGGGCCTCCTTTTGGTTGGTTCCCAAGACTAGTATCTGAGCAGAAGAGCAGCTATGTTGGTTTGGGCCCAAGGCCCATCTAGTCTAGCATTCCTACAGCAGTCCATCATGCCTCTGGGGAACCCACAGGCCAGAGATGATAGCATGCCCACTCCCCTGCGACTGGGATCGGGATCTGGGACTCTGGAATCGCCTTGTGTGAATCATCTGTCCTTAGAGATTTCTTCGGCATCTCCCCTAACCTGCGCTTGCTCAGGGCTACATGTGAAATGATGATGAAGTTTATCCATTCTCGGAGTGTTGCTGCTCTGCCCTTCCTGCCACATCTGGATTCCTGTTCTAGGGTCCTGATGCTGTGTGGTCTCCAGACAGCCTCTGGCCTTGCAGTGTTCTGCTGAGGGCGAGGGGGCTGTTTGGCTGGCTTCTGGCTGGGCCTGGGCAGAGTGAGCAGGCCAGGGTCCCTTCCCGAGGGACTCTGACTCCGCCAAGAAGAATGAAACTTTCTGATCACATGCCACCCGGAAGCGCCTTTCTCTGGCAAAAAGTACAGAGTGCCTGAATAGAAGTAGATGGTATTAAGCACCCCGTACAGCTTGCCCTTTGCCAGATTGTCTCATTGTCTTGCACACACTCTGTGCACAGGTGTGCTTTAGTGTGAACTGTCTGGTGGGCAGTATATAATTGTAACAGTTGCTCAAAAGAAGAAACAAAAATTCCTCCTGCTTTCTAGAGGGGGAATGGGGCACAGTAGTAAAGGGACGGCGTAAGCCAGGAGCTCACACACTTGGCTCCCCAGCAGTTGGACTACAGCTCCCATTTCCCCCTGACATTCTGGCAAGGAGTGCTGGGAATTGTAGTTCAACATCATCTGGAGACCTGAATTTCAGAATCCCTGGAGTAAGCCTTACTGAAGTGGCTTGCACATGGACAGCTCAGGAGTAGGAGATCCATATGCTTGCTCTCCTCTTAGTGGGATTCTTACAAGCGGGTCTGGATAAGGGCCTTCGGCCAAATACTCTTCAACGCCAGATGTTTGCTATCTCATCTGCTCTTCAGCTTTCAGGGGTCCCGTCCTTGGCCGGGCATCCGCACATGCAGAGGTTCCTAAAAGGGGCCTCTGCACTCAGGCCTCCACCAGTCCCTCGCTTTCCCACGTGGGATTTAGGTCTGGTTCTCAGGGTGCTCACAAAACACCCCTTTGAGCCCATAAGAACGGTTTCATTGCAGCTCCTCACCCTGGAGGTTTTGTTTTTCGTAGCCATTACCTCTGCCCACCGGATCTCCGACCATGGCGCTTTATTGGTAAGGAAGGAGCCGTGCTTAGTCTTTCCGGATTATGTTCTTCTCTGTACTGACCCCACTTTTGTTCATAAGGTAAATTCTTTGTTTCATAGAACCCAGGAATTAATGCTTCCCTCCTTTTGTCCCAGTCCTTCCACTACAAAGGAGAAAGAATGGCATACCCAGGCCGTGCGCAGAGCGGTTCGTGTTTATCTCCGGCACACCAAGTCTATTAGGGTCTCTGACTCTTTCTTTGTTTCATTTAGAGATTGTACATTCACTTGGCATACACGACGGGGGGGGGGGGGGTGCCAGTACCTGAGGGGATTACTGCCCATTCCACAGGGAGTGCGGCTGCTACCGCTGCCTTTTCTGCCTTGGCTCCTCTGGCCGATATCTGCAGAGCAGCCACTTGGGCTACTATCTCAACCTTTATTAAGCATTATTATAAGATAGAGTGGGCCTCCGCGAATGCCTCTTTTGCGCGGCGAGTTTTGCAGCGGGCGGTTCCAGTTTAGGACCAGACTCCCAGTATCCCGCCCAATTTGAGAGCGGCCATGGTACGTCCCATAACCGTTTCGGATTCAATCCTCTTCTGAGGGAGAATGAATCGTTAGCACTTACCTGAATGGTCATTCTCCTCAGAAGTATGGATGGCATCCGACCCGGCCACTTGTTCGTCTGGTTGCTCCCTGCCTTTTCATCCAGTTCTTCCTGTTACCTGTATATATGTGGGGAGGTTCTTCCTCTTCAGGGGTGGTGGCGTCTCCCCCGAAGGGTGTGGAGTTAGCACAGAATGCTCTTATATATTTTTTCTGTCCAGGTTAGGCCCTTACTTGTTACTGTTCAGCTGTTGGCCTCTTGGGCATTTCCTTTTCTGTCTCAGGGATGAGGGGATTGCCCCTCCCTCCTGGAAGAGCTCTCTGATTGGCCCTGTCTCGGAGCAGGAGGTCCCCACAACCCATAATAGTTTCGGATGCAATCCATGCTTCTGAGGAGAATGACCATTCAGGTAAGTGCCAACGATTCATTCCCATTGACTTAACTTGTTATCCATGGCTATAGACCAGAACTGAAGCTCCACGGATAACGAGGACCACCTGTACCTGTGCATAAGAGCTTAGCTTGAAAGATGCAAACCAAATTTATTTCCTTCTAGGACTGCTGTCAAGAAAGAAGCAGCAGCTGCCGAAGTGGAGCCAGAGGGGGTGCTAAAGGTTGGTTTGCTTCAAAGCTAGCATTTTGTTTATTTCTCCATAGGGTTCTGGGGAGGGTCAACTTGGAGTCCTGCTGTGAGGTTGGAGGGCGAATGGTAAATGGAGGAGAGGGACTGGTTTGTAAATCAGTGCTTTTGAACTAAAGGTAAAGTGTGCCGTCAAGTTGATTTTTGACTCCTGGTGCCCACAGAGCCCTGTGGTTTTCTTTGGCAGAATACAGGAGGGGTTTACCATTCCCTCCTCCCATGCAGTATGAGATTATGCTTTTCAGCATCTTTCTATATTGCTGCTGCCCAATATGGTACCAGCAGAGATTCAAATCAGCAACTTTCTGCTTGTTAGTCAAGCATTTCCCTGCTGCGCCACTTAAGGTGGTACCCCTTTTGAACTAGTGTGAGCTTTTAACATCTTGTACTGCATGATTTGCAGCAATTTATACTGCATTTACTTGAAGACTTCAGTTTTTTTCCAAGTTCTTTGATGTTACAAATCAGGCAGTTGTCTTAAATTCAGTCGTCTTCCTTTTGGATATACACTGGTATAGCCTGTATGTTTTAAGGTGGTCATCTTAAATTTAGCGTCTTCGATTTGGGTAAGTGCAGTAGATATTTCTACAGCATGGTGTGGGTGACTTCTTTTATTGTCTTTCATACTGCAGGGCAGTTCACACGATCAACATTAGGATAGGGGAAACCTCCTACCCTAATTCGGGAGCCATGCATGTTCCCCTTCTAAGGTCAGGTGTCAGACAAAGACAAGGCCAGAGACTGGGAGCAAAGCCCCTGCTGGGTTGTGCTACCAGGCATGCCCTACCCAAATTCCATCCCCAGCTTCAGAACGAGGCAGGAAGAAAAATCTTCCTACCCAGCTGGGACGTAGATTGTGGCCTGAGGTCCCAACCTACTCTAACGCGTAATCTTAAAACAGGAGCGCACAAGCTCCTGAATTAGAGTAGGGGGCTTCTCCTGCCCTAATGCTGATTGTGTGGATTGCTCTTGTGTCTTGATCCTGTGTGGGGAGAGCCAACAAGTCCCATTTGGGGGACTTGTATATCTATGCTATGCAAAGGCCAAATCCTTTTAGCAGGGTGCATCTCAAGTTGCACAGCACTAGTGAAGGTGGAGCAGGGAGGAGCGTAGTGAAACAGTGCCACCCCCCTCCCTTCAGATAACCTGCCTGTAAAATATCTTGCCCTAAGAAGAGCTTGCCTGACACATGGTTCTCTCTCTCAGAGGAAGAGAGAGGCGGAGAGTGATGGGGAACAGGGAGCAGCAGCCTCTTCTCCCCCAGCCTCTCCAGAGCTGCAGACAGAGATCAAGAAAAAGAAGAAGATGGAGTCTGCCGAGAGCAGCGGCGAGCTGACAGAAATGGTATGTCTCTTCCTCATACAATTTGTTGCCAGAGTGTTTGGGTAGCAGAAGGAATCTGCTAGCCCAGGGCTTGCCAACCTTGGGTCCCCAGATAATGTTGGACCACAACTTCCATCATCCCGTCAGCTGTTGTGGCTGAGGATGATTGGAGTTGTAGTCCAGCATCTGGGGACGCAAGGTCGGGGACCCCTAAACCCTTGTCTTCACATATTTTCATCAGCACTTGATGAGCAGTTGCTCAGTGTGTGCATTGGCCTTCGCTCCATAGTAGAACACAGGTTTGCATGCCTGAAACCCTGAAGAGCTGCTTCCAGTCAGGGTAGATCAGGGCTGCACTAAATCGGCCTTCCTGCAGGTATTGACCTATGACTCCCATAATCCCTAGTTTCTGCCACTGCCCAGGGATTATGAAAGTTGTAGTCCATAATCCAGGGATTATGGGAGTTGTAGTTACAGGTGGAGGGCCAGAGTTGTGCAGCCCTGGAACAGTGTTCCCAGATGTTGTTGACTACAACTCCCAGAATCCCCACCTGTAATGGCTTTTGCTTGGGGATTATGGGAATTGTAGTCAACACCACCTGGCAATTCCTGTTAGAAGGAACACTGCCCTGGAAGAGCTAATACTGACTAAATTGATCCAGTGTCTAATTCAGTTTAAAGGAGTTTTATATAAATGAAAATGAAAAGCTTTAAGATCTGAGGATTTTAAATTGTTCATAAAAGCTTGCCTGTGGTAGAACACTCTCACATATGAGCCATGGCTCATTGATACAGTCATCAATGGCTGTGTGACTCGGTCCTGATTCAGCTGGACCCAAGAGGGATTGATCTACTATGGGGATGGGTCCCTATTGGCTAGGTCCAAAGACTTGCGTTTAATTGTACACTATTTTAATTCACAGCAAATCCTTTGGACGCAGTAACTGTAAGCCAGTTCTGAATGTACTAGTGCTGGCATTCCTGAGAGAGGGCTAGTTTGGAATAGAGTTGTTTTTTGAAGGGCAGCCAGTGAGGATGGTGTTAATCCTGAATGCCCATTTCTCCCTCAGGCCAGTGACACAAGTGCAAAGAAGAAGAAGAAGAAGAAGAAGAAGCAAAAAGAAATGGAAGAAAGTTCAGAGTAATCTGCTGAGTCCATCGAGAGGAGGCAGCCTTGGACCTGTTTTGTGACGGGGGGCGGGGAGGCCTCAGCAAAAACAGAGACTGGCTCATCATGCAGAGACAGGGTCCCATGGCTGTGCAAATGAAGTGTACCTTTTGGCTGTGTGGGAAGCCCCCTTAGTCCTGTTCTAAGGGCAGCTGGGGGAACTGAGGCAGCAGAATTATTCGGCAATCTGACGGTTCCACACAAGGAGTTGCTGTAAGCTTGTGAGACTTCAGGGGGAGGTGATGCTCTTGAACGTAGCACTGTTAAGTTGCCCTTCTTGCTCTGTGTTTCCCTCTGCTTGTATGTCTGAGCAGTTGAAGCGAATTGCCTGGTGATGGGGGCAGCGGGCTCTTTGATCTTGAATGGGATGGTCAGAAGTTTCATTTAGCAACCACAAACAAAAAAACTGTTGCTTGCTTTGTTGTAACTCCCTAATGGATTAAGTTCAGACACTTCCCTCTCAGGGTACCCTTTTTGGCTTTTGTTTTTAGACAAATATTATGTTAAAGCTCATATGCAGTTCTGGAGCTACGAAGGTCTCATTTCCCTAATCTGTTCTGCATTTGGTCCCAGATACCTTTACTTGTTGCAGTTGTCCATCCGCATCTTTCTAACCTGGTTTGAGCCAGTTGAAAAGGAAGCTTGTGCATGAGCAAAGTTGGCCCATCAACCAAATTCTCAAAACAGAATTAAAAGGACACTTGAGGCCCCTCCTCCAGCTCTTTTGCCTGGCTGAGTTGAGGACAAGGTGGTGAGTCTGTACTCCTCTTTGGTGCCCATGTGGGCATGTTGGGGGCCTTTTGCACATTGCTGTGCAGCTGTCTTGGACCAGGGCAATGTAGTGAAATCCCCAATTGTGTTGTCTCCCTCTCCATTGCTAGGTAGAGTACCAAAGTTGGTTTTGACAGGAGGGTCTGTTCTCACTTTTTTATATATTAAAAGATTATCAACTTTATAATTCCACTTTTCTTGGATTGCTTGTGAAGCTGCAGGAAGAGATAGGGCCAGTTTGCATCTTTCATGGTAAGAAGTGGAGCTTGTATTTATGTTGCTTTCTTTGATTGTTCCAACCACGCATTTTTGGGAACAAACCTAAGAAGCCATGGCTTCAGTCCTAACATCCAGCTAATGTTGGACAATAGCATCCATCATGCCCAGCCAAAGCCCACTGCAGATGAGTGGTAGTCCAGATCTGGAGACCCAGAGTTGGGAACCCCTGTGCACCATAGAATCCTTATTCACATAACACATCATTTGATGAGTGGTTGCTCAGTGTATGCGTTGGCCTCAGCTCCATGGTGGAACACATGCTTAAGGTCACCAAGTGATCTGATGGCACTCGGTGTTCCTCTTCTTATGTGCCACAGCCTGGCCTGGACATGAGCTAAGGTTGAGGAGACAATGAAATGCATCAGGGGTGGGGTGGGTAGATGTGAGGTGAAGTGGGGATGGTGGAGCTGGGCAGGTGTATTCTGTGGCTTCCAGGTTGAGACTTGGTTCTGAAATAGGGCTACACAAGTCCAGCCCTTCTGCAGACATTGGACAACAACTCCCAACGTACCTATTGGCCACAGATGAGTGTAGTCCAAAAACAGCTGAAGGGTCCAAGTTGAGTCAATCAAAAACGCTGGTTGTGTGGAAGCAAGATAAGAGGAAAAGCTACCCAGGCTTTCCTTCTACCTTGCTTCCACACAACTGAAAACTGGGAGCACATGCAGCTCCCATCCCCAGTAGAACACAGTTTCTGGTTGTGTGAATGGCCTCATTAACTTGAACCCTGCTTCAAAAGTGGCAAAACCCCTTATATGTTCCCTTGCAGCTGCTTGCTTTTATTGTATTTATTTACCACCTCACCCAGATGACTCAAGAACAGCAACAACAAAAACCCCACACACTATTTCAACAGACTTTATTGCTGCTTGTTTTCCCTGTAATGGACTCGATGGTGGGTCCCTTTTGCACTGCTGCTTTTTGGCATCCACAAAAATAACACTCTCCCTCCACCCTCTGACAGTTACACAGAGCTACCTTGTGGGAGAAGTGGACAGTTTGCAGATGGAGGAAAGGATACCACCCCATGTGTGGATTTTTGGTAAAGGCAAAGATGCGGCAGTCTCCTTGCATCTAACAAAAAGCCACTCTAGCTTGTAAGAATATGCCAGGAACCTCTCTCTACAGGATACAGCATGCACAGACTGAAGGCTCAAGCTCTGAGATCCCAATTATGGGTCACTTCATCCCTGCATTGTCTGCCCTGGGGTCAAACTTGATTGCTTCTGTTCTGGCTCCTAAGAGCATGACCTTCACAGTTGTCGCCTCTTCTATCTTGGAGCCAAAACTTGAAATTCTTGCCACTATCAAAGGAACCAGGCACCTCCTAGCACAAACTCTGCTATTTAGGTAACTTGAAGTAGAGCAGGGCTGCACAACTTTAGTCCTCCTGCCCATGTTGGACTTCAACCCCAGCTGCAATGGCCTTTGGCTGGGGATGCTGGGAGTTGCAGTCAATGTCTGGGATGCCGTTACATAGAACACTGGCCTGGGCCTGAGGGATGAGGGGAGTTGTAGTCCAAAAACAGCAGGAGGGCCACAGTTGTGCAGCCTTGCAATAGAGGGTGATACTTTGTTGGCTTAACTTAGAACAGAGATACAAAAAACACACTTTGTACTGTGTCTGGAAGAGCAAAGAGACTGCTTTACAAGCAATGGGAAAAGCTTCCCCAAACTTTCCCTTTGTCTGTAAATCAAATAAACCTGAACATGATAAACAGTTCCATTTCAGAACAGTCCTATTCTTCATAATATTCACAGCTTATGGCTTTGCACACCAGAAGGTGCTCACTTCTGGAGATATCTTTATGGTTTGGGGGATTAGGAGTGGCCATCCTCCTTGCTTGCCTTCTCACTGCCCCCAAATCTGGAGGGATGTGGGCTACCTGGCAATAAATGCAAGCCACAAACAGATGCCCTCAGACTTTGCAGTGGGAAGAATGGGTCTCTCACCCCGGCAGCAACAGAGCAGTGTCTGTCCTGGGGAAGGGAGAAAGGGATTGTGCACAGAACAAAGCATAGGGCAGGGAAATGGTCTTGCCCTTGACATGCTGTTTTGGGGAGATGGGCTGGGGGCTACTACCACCCTCACCAGGCCAGCTCAGTACACCCAGGAAATCGGGACCCACTGGGCAGAGCTGCTGCTGCACGCATGCTCAAAAGCCTCCTGGAGTTGCTCGAGGGTCTCATCCACACCATTGTTCACCAGCAACAAGTCAGAGTAGTGGGCATATCTGCTCTGGATTGCTGCAGAGTCTTTCCGGAGCTGCTGTAAAGCTTCTGACTGCAGAGGAGAGAAAGTCGGTCGACTTAGTCAAAGGAGAGGACTGACCAAAAAGCACTCTCAATTGCTTGCCCAAAGCGTGAGCCCTTTGCAGGGACTGGTCATGTACTACCCAAATGCCAATCAAACAGGCAGGTTCAATTTCTAAACTGCCTTTCATAAAACTGATCACAAGGTAGTTTACAAGAATTAAAAGGCTGCCTACACATGCCTTTTTAAAAACTGCCAAAGTAATCAAAGTCAGGATGGCTGCCTTTGTATAATCTGGGGCCGTCACTCAGCGGAAAAGCACAGGTCCGATCCTTAGCATCCCCATGTAGGGTTCGAAAACAACTCCACAACCCTGGAGCACAGCGGCCACAGTTTAAACCACGCTGAGCCAGATGGACTCAATAGAAGTCTGACTCAATAGAGGGCAGTTTCCTACATTTTTATTTTTTTTTAAACAATTCCCCTGGTCCTGTAATGTCTCCCTAGAATCGAAAAGAGCAGAGCACACTTGCTGTCTGCTATCACTGGAGACGCAAATGCTCTCCTGAAATTATTTTTTAAGTCATGCTAGCAGCCAGCTTCAGCATTGGTTTACCATGCAGTGGTAATCTGGAACCTTAGGGTGTATTCATCACTGGAAAGATTAAGATTGCAGCAACCGAGAACGGAGCATTGGTCACTTACCGTGAAGGCTTCTTCAATTGCTTATTAGGATAGGCATGGTCGTTGGGTCCCGACTCCTGTCTTGCTCCTTTGTTGTGTTACGTGGTGGTATGGTTTAGATCAGGGATTCTCAACGTTGGGTCCCCAGATGTGATTGGACTTCAACTCCCATAATCCCTAACCAATCACATCTGGGGACCCAACGTTGAGAATCCCTGGTTTAGATGCACCTTCTCTGGTTAACTCAGCCTATAAGAACTGGGGCGGGGTCATCCCCGTTGGGCTCTAAAGGCTTTCTATTAGTATGTTACATAGTCCTGCCCAGGAGCACGTGATGAGGATAACCCAATGAGATGCCTTGACTGCAGCAACCAGAAGAAGCCTTCACGGTAAGTGACCAATGCTCAGTTTTCTGCTATGCAGATTAGCAGCTACAGAGGTTTGTTGGGTATGGTGTACTGTAGACCGTATAGAGCCAGTGTGGTGTAGTGGTTAGAGTGCTGGACTAGGACCGTGGAGACCCGAGTTCAAATCCCCATTCAGCCATGATACTTGCTGGGTGGCTCTGGGCCAGTCACTTCTCTCTCAGCCTAACATACTTCACAGGGTTGTTGTGAGAAGAAACTTATGTAGTACACCGCTCTGGGCTCCTTGAAGGAAGAGCGGGATATAAAATGTAAAAAATAACAAATAAATAATAGCACGTGCTCAGTTCATGCAGGGTGCTTCTGGGCAGGGGTCTGTGGAAGGTATGCCTTGCAACATGACCCAGACTCCTTAGCAATGCTAAGGAGGTCTTGGGAATGTACAGAGCCAGGCCATTGGTCCATCTCGCTCAGTATTGTCTACACTGACTGGTAGTGGCTCTCCAAGATTCCAAGCAGGAGTCTCTCTCAGCCCTAGCCGGAGATGCTGCCAAGGATTGAACCTGGGACATTCTGCATGCAAGCAGATACTCCTCCACTAGGCTATGGCCCCATTCCCTGAGGGGAATATTTTACAGTGCCCACATGTTGTGTCTCATCTAAATACAAAAAAGGCAGGCCCCCCCAAAAGGGGACAAGACTAGCTCTCCTCAGAAGAGGTCCTTAATGGAAAATCCAATCGAGAGAATTTGTAAACCACGCCACTAACAGGGAAGTATTTCCTACCTGGTCAGCCTTCTCTGCGGGAGCAATGAACACAATGAAAGGGGAAAACTCAGCTGTGTGGATTATCTTCAGCGTCTGGCAAAAAGGGAAGAAATATCCATATGAAGGCAGCTGCATGTACATCTGACAGGATGCTTCAGGTCTGGAGCAAGAATGGACTTTCACTCTGCACTTTCCTTCCACTCTGCCCATGAAACAGAAGAATGTGTTTCTTTTTGTTGAACCCTCCTAAAAGAGGGCTGGGCAAATGTGGCCCCCATAATCCCCAGCCACAGTAGCCAATAGTGAGGGATGATGGGAGTTGTAGTTTAACAACAGCTCGAGGGCCACGTATGCTCTAAAATGAGGTGGCCATTCCTGTTCTTTGGGACAAGCTGTGGCTGTGAAACCAGTTTCAAGCCACTTTTAAGTAAATGTTGCGGACAGGTCTGAGAGGAAGAGTGGGATGGGCTCTCACGAAGGGAAGTCAGTATCCCCAGATCAATGGGATTTGATCCAGCCCAGCTGGAAGATTCTGCAGAAGTTAGTTGTTTAGGGCAACTTCCCAAGCTGCCCCTCCAGCTCTTTCCCCTGGATCTGGGGTTTGGGTATAGAGAAAGCAGGATGTGAGCTCATCTCATTCATCTGTCCCCTTCACCCATTGCACCCTTGGCATGTTTTTGGCTTCTATCTCCACCACCTCTAGGTGCCAAGCACTCTCCTGCTCTCCTCCTCACATACTATGCATTTGGATACAGGTGTGAAGATACCCAAAGGGTCATAACATTCTGGGTTTTGTTCCAAATCATGGAGATCATACATGGGCCAGCTGGTGTGGTTGGTACCAGCTGAAGCTCATAATGATTTTTTGACAGGGGCAACACCCCTAGAGATGGAAAATGGGACATAGGATTGCAATGCTGTCAGCTTTCAGTGTGTTATTGTGCTTTTATTGCCCTGACAGAATGGTGTTTTCAAAGCTTTTAAAAGGTTTTTCATGCACAAAAACAGTTTTATCAACATTGTCAGAGGAAAGCAAATGAAAAATTGGCAGCCATGTTCTCCAAAGATTCCTCCAGCAAGAATACAGCCATTTGTTCATTGTTAGCCTAACCCTGACCCTCTGCAAAATTAGCTATGATTTTAATCTTTAACCTTAGTTGCTTGAGGATAGGGATGAAGAAAGGGTGCTAACACAAAGAATGTGAAATGTAACAATACTATGGCCAATTTTCCATCTCTGGGAGAGTAGACCTTGCCAAAAAGGAAGAAAAAAATCGCCACGAGCAAGCATCTCCTGAGAGGGTACCAGTGACCAGAACACATGAGCTGCATGCACCTTCCTACCTACCTGTGGCTCAATGTCCAGGATGGCAATTTTGTCCTGCTGGTGAATCTTGTGCACGGTCTCGAATTTAGTGCCAAACATGTTACCCTGGTAACTCCCAAACTCTAGGAACTCGTTGGCAGCGATGCCTCTCATCATCTCCTCTGTGGAGACAAAATGGTAGTCCTTCCCATCCACCTCACTCTTCTTCTGGGGCCGGGTGGTGTCTGGAAGAGGAGAAGGGGACCAAGTTGTTACATTAGCTGGGCTTCTGCAAGGAGGCAGCAGCCTAATCCACACATTATAACCCAGGATCGTTAGGAAGTATGGGAAAGTGACAAGGTGAATGAAGAACAGAATAGCCATGCAGGAGGCCTCAACATTTATTTCCATAAACTACTACTTTTTTAAAAAATCACACAACTCAGGATTCATACATGGTCCCCAATAAGGCAGGGGTTCTCAACCATGGCTCTCTAAATGTTAGACTACAACTCACATCATACCCTGCCATGGTGGCTGCTGGGGATGATGGGAGTTGTAGTCCAACAACTTCTGGGCACCCATGGGTGGGAAACCCTGCTAAAAAGATTAAATTGGTGAAGAAAAGAGTGCTTGATCCAAGGTCATCCAGAGTACAGGGATTTGAGATGGGGCCTATCTAGTTTAAATCCTGCACTTTAACTGCTATACTATGTTGGCTGACACTTTTACCAAAGTGTCAGAGATTATACATTCCTATGCAGATTCCATGTCACCTTAAGTGGCGCAGCAGGGAAATGCTTAAGCAGAAGGTTGCCGGTTCGAATCCCAGCTGCTACTATATCGGGCAGCAGCAATGTAGGAAGATGCTGAAAGGCATCATCTCATACTGCATGGGAGGAGGCAATGGTAAACCCCTCCTGTATTCTACCAAAAGAAAATCACAGGGCTCTGTGGGCGCCAGGAGTCGAAATCGACTTGACAGCACATTTTATACAGATTCCAAGGAGAAAGCTACAGTCAATACAGAAGTTCAAAATTTAACATTTGGCATAATTTTGAAATTCAGATATGAACTTGCCAATTGGGGGAAAACCCAACCCTTCTTTCATTTTGTATGTCTAATTTTGTAAGCCTTGAAAAAAAACCTTTTCTAAGAATTAATATTAAAAGGAAGTTATGCCTTGAAATTAACTGCCAGATCTGATGTTATACACCCCACTAAATCCAACAGTGTTTATGTTTGGAAAGATGGCAAAAATATTAAAATAGGATTTTCTTTTCTCCAAATGTATTGAATCCATAGTGTATGAAAGTTGTAGCATCCATGCTTAACTCAGAGGATGACAAGAATTAAGTCTGTCGACACAGCCCTGCTTTCCAGTTTGACCTAAAGGCAAAGGGTTGGAAATGTAAGCTAACTATGTTACCAACCCCCCTGATTCAAGGGCAGGCTTAGATTCCCCAAGCTACCAAAAGAGAATTGCAGGGTGCATTTACAAGCTACCAGGGAATCTGATCAGTTGGAGAAAGTCAGGCTTAAAGTCCTGAAGAGCTGCAGTAGGATGAAGATTTGGAACCTCAGAGATACTCTGTCGTCTGGACAACTTACAAGGAACAGGATATCCAAACTTCTCGGGGTTCTTGCTGAGCAAGGTGTTCTTAATGTGGCTTCGGCCGGTGTCTGACATATGTTGGAGGAAGTCAGGCTCGGGATGCATTTCCTCCTCTCTCTCTGTTTATGTTGGAGAAAGGATGCATCGTATCAAAGCATGGCAGCATTCTCCACCTCTGCGGCAGGAGACACGTGACATCAGCCGCTGCGAGAATTGCCTTAAATTAGGCCCAGATCCCATGTTATGACCCATCCTGTGTCCCAGAAACAGAGCTACTATTTCTTTAGCAGCTGCAAATCAGTCTTTTTTTAAAAAGACAAGAAAGAGCAGGATACACACAACCATGAGTGTAACTTTCCCTTCTCCGCCAGTACAGTGTGGCTTTGCAGTCCGGGGGTGGTGGTGTCGTCTAAACCTGCCACCGTCCCCCCACCAAATACTGTCCCACAATGAATAACTGCAATTACCAATTCAGAGCCCTTTTAGGATGGGAAGGGGCTGGATAGTTTGACCATGGCACCCATTAAGTTCAATCCTGGAAAGAAGACCCAAGTTGAATAAGGCTTGGTCTATGCAAGAGGAAGTGATAAGAGGCCAGAGATAGGCAAATGGCCTGTACCATATCGGGCTGCAGGGTGTGCAGCAGCAGGGGGAATCATCATCACTTTAATTCTCCTTCGTGTTTAAAAAAAATCTTGCAAGTAGAAAAGCAATTTGGAGCAGATTGGGCTAGAATCTCTCTTCCTGCTGTCCTAGCTGTTTAGTTTCAGGGATCTTTTCCCATGCGGGAGCATTAAAACATAGCATCCCCCTATCTGCAGTGGTACAGGTCTTTAGGATTCTACCATTCAGCAATGTGTAATATGGGAAGCTGCTTTATACCGAGTCCGACCCCTAGCTCAATAATGTCTACACTGACTGACTGGCAATGGGTCTCCAAGGTTTCAGGCAGGAGGAGTCTGCCAGCCCTACCTGGAGATACAGCCAGGGATTGAACCTGGGCCCTTCTGCATGCAAAGCAGATGCTCTTCCACTGAGCTATGGCCCCAATCCCTAAGGGGGATATCTTTCAGCAGACAGTGCTCACATGCTCACCCATCCAAAGATATACCAGGACAAACCTTGCTTAGCAAAAAGGACAATACACACTCACTGTTGCAAGACTGGCTATTCACCCCAATGAATATAGAACATAGGCAGCTGCCTTATACTGAATCAGGCCTTGGGTCTTTTTAATAGTGTGTTTTTAGTTTAGTTTTAGCTTTAGTTTAGTGTGTGGACCGTTTGACTTATTTTACAACGGTTTCTTTTTTGCGTCTGGAAGTCGAGTCTTTGGAGTGGGAGTTTCCATATGTTGAAAGCTGTTCATGTGCTTATTTCTGGAAGTGCCTTGGGCTGCTAAGTCTATTTACTTCTGGAAGTGTCTCAGATGATCTGCCACAGAACGATGGCCTCATCACCTGCAGGTCAGGTCCAGGTCTGCAGCCACCTGCTAAATCCTCCGTCCAACATCACACATAGGATGCCCTTTATAGGAGCAGCAGACATCTGTGTGCCCTGGCAGATTTAGGCATTGTTCTCACTGAAGTGATAAACCAGCAGCTGAGCTATGCCAGTTGAGACTGCATGAGTGGCTTCAATGCTCCTTCGGGGTTCAATGATCTTCCACACCAAACACAAAGCAGAACAAAAATTCATACACATAGAAAAGCTTGGTGCCAAAGAGAAGATGTCACATCCTAGCTTTCTTCCCCGCATTTGGTTTTCAGTGCTGTCTGAAGCAGACCAGCTCAGCTGCTGGTTCCCACCTCAGCGAGAACCTGGCCCAAGTCCTAGGAAGGAGAGGTGACCTACCTATAAGCACCAGAGTCTTCCGCTTGAAGGCCGGCAGCCTCACCACTTCCTCATAAGACACCACGTCCAGCTGATCAAAAACTAAAATGAGAGAGAGAAAAGCCCTTAACTGAGCACCAGAGAAAAGCAAGGTACACCACACCTCCGACCAGCCCCACAATGAATATTTATATACTGTTTTCCAACCAAAGTTCTCAATACAATTTACACAGAATAATAATGAGAAGATGGTTTCCTGTCCCCCAAAGGGCTCACAATCTAAAAAAGAAGCATCAAAGAACCATCATCATCATCATCATCATCATCTGTTGTAAAAAGATCACACAGACTGACTACAAACAAAGGCATGACAAGGTAGCAGGGATGATACACTGGAACATCTGCAAAAAATACAACCTACCTGTAGCCAAAAATTGGTGGGACCATAACATTGAAAAAGTTGTCAAAAATGAAGATGCAAAAATATTATGGGACTGTATACAGAGGAAATAAATTCATACATAAATATATCATACAAGATCACTAGAACCACATGGAAAGTGGATTCTCACGAATGATGCAGCCTCCATTCCGCCGTCTGGGCACACAAATTGGGCTTCAGCATCCCACAACAGGCAGTCCATGGGCCAAATCCAACATCCCTGCTGCCCCTGAGGAGGACCATCTGGCCCTCCCAGTGGAAAACTCAGTGCCGTGGGGTATATGGAAGGAGCTGGTGCTAAAAGAACTCGTCAGCATTTCACTCCGACGACTGACTTGGCCATTATCCTCAGCCTCAAAATCCATCTCCAGGGCGTTTCCCGGGCTAGCCGCTCAACAGCAGCAAAATGCTTCAGTTCAGGCAAATAACATTCATAACATAAACAGCAGGGGGAGCAGTCTGGCAAAAACTAACAACCTGACAAAACAGCAACTTCTTTACGCCAGATACACAACGTCATAGCACTATATCGCAGTGATTAAATTTGAAATAAGGCATTGGAAATATGAATGGCACCCTTCTGTCAGCGTAGGGACTGCGGTGTCACAACACCGGAAGTGTGAAAGCACACTCCCAAGGGGTGTAGGAGCTGCAGAGAACACACACACATATAGAGAAGCAGCCTTGGGACACCTGAACAGTGTTCCCTGCAACAGGAATTCCCAGAGGTGATTGACTACAACTCCCATCATCTCCAGCTGCACTGGCTTTTGGCTGGGGATTATGGCAATTGTAGTCAATGCCTGGGAATCCCTGGCATGGGGAACACTGCTCTTGAATTGGCCTTATGTTGACCCAGAGTCAAAAGCCCCCTTGCTACAAGGAAGGAAGAGAGGAGGATATGGGACAAGAGGGAAGGAAAAAGATGCTCACTGGAGCTGTGCTTCGCCAAGTACTTGTCTTTGCATTTCTTCTTCTTCGCGAAAGGGCTGCAGCTCTGGGCTTGGCTGGGGTTGTTCTGGGTCATGCTTGCAACACGCCTGGAAGAAGCAGGAGGTGGGGGTGGGGGTGGGGGTGGGGATGCAACAGAGAAGGTCCAATCAGTCCCAGCCCTTCCAAAGCAATCAATCAATCAATCAATCAATCAATCAATCAATCTCTTTATTTCAGTCTTTGACCAGCATACGACAGAATGAACATAAAGATGCTATAAAGTCCAAAGCAATCCACATCCCATGGCCAGCGCTGAACCAAGGGGAACCATGTCATCCAGGAACAGGGCCTGAGAACGGAGAGAGCAAGAATTGGCAGCTCAGAGTGAGATGGCTTTGAGTGAGAGAGTAGCCAGCGGATCCTGTTAAGTTGGAACTGTAAGCATGCATTTTGTAAGAGAAGAGTTTTGAAGACCAATGGGCAGAGACAGAAAAGTGCAAGTTAAGCCTGCATTCAGGTTACATATGCATTATGAATTGTTTTCTCTGCATCCCCTTTTTACTTGCTGGTCTAACAGTTTATATTGATCGGATTGGGCATCTTGGCTCTTTGGGGCCAATCTCCAGTTTTTGAGGGATGCCTGAAAGTCCAGGGTTGGAAAAGCATTGCCGACAGAAACCTTCTTAGTAAGTTCCAAGTTCCCTCCCTGGCATCTCCAGATAGGGCTGAGAGAGACTCCAATGGCCTGCTTTGCATGCAAAATGTCCCCGGTTCAATCCTGGGCAGCACTGTACCAGCTAGGAAGATAGGTACAGATTCCTGCCTGAAACTTGGGGACCTGCTACCAGTCCGTGTAGACAATACAGAGCTAGCCGGAACAACTGTTCTCTCAGCAGGGCTGTTCTTATGATTGGCGTTAGGGTGGGAGAGGCCAACCCTAATTTGGGAGCCATGAACACTTCCAATTGGCCATTGTGAGAATTCTACCAGCAAAGGGGAGGGGTCGAATTAGTGTTTGCGAGATGGGTAGCAGTGGCGAGCCTACAACTTGTACCCAGAAATAGAGTGAGGGTGGAGGGGAAGCAATCTCTGCACCTCCCACTCCTGTACTCATTCCCCCCTCCTCCTCCCTTGCTTGTAGAATTCTCACAATGACCAACCAGGCAGATGCACGGCTCCTGAACTCAGCCTGGCCACTCCTCCTACCCTAAAGAAGATTGTGAGATTAACCCCAGTATAGGGCAAGAAGGGGCCATAGCTCAGTGGTAGAGCATCTGCTTTGCATGCAGAAGACCCCAGGTTCAAGCCCTGGCAGCATCTCCAGGGAAGACTGGGAAAGACTCCTGCCTGAAACCTTAGAGAACTGCTGCTAGACAGTGCAGTCAATACTGAACTAAATGGACCAATGGTCTGACTCAACATAAGGCAGCTTCCTATTTTTCTATAGAAAAATAAAGAGAAATAAAGAGAAGGAAACATGTATTTCAGATCAAGACCCAAGACACCTGTGTGCAAGGAGATCGTGTTACAAAAACTCATCTCCTTGGGTGGAGCTTCCAGTGAGAACTTCAAAAGGGAATAAGTGTTGGCAAAAAAGCCCCCAAGAAGTCACCACCCAAGTGGGACATACCATTCTTGCAGCTCCAGGGAGGGGATGAGGCCTGCTGATCCGCTTGCAGAGCTTTCCACCCGGCCTTGCCACCAGTTGCTGTCATCTTTGTTGATGATTTCAATGACATCTCCTGTTTGGAACTTCAGCCCAGCTTCCTTGCAGGGGATGAGACTGTCCTTCTTGGGGTCATAGTCAAATTGGGCTCGTACAAACATCTGCAAGAGACAGGTCAAAGGTCATCTGGATCACCAGCTCCGAATTGCAGGTGGCAACATTGCTCAGATGGGCAAGTGGTTTAAATTGGATGCCTGAGGGACGGAAAATGTAGAGGATATCCCCTTAATTTTGCTTCTCGTTTTCTTCTCTCTATGCCCTCAAAGAAAAGCATATTCCAACATAAATGAACATCATTTATCACATTGGTCCTTCCTCCAAGGAGCTCATGAAGTCATTACCATGTTATTCTCACAACCATCCTATGAGAGTTTTACACAAGGACTGGCAAATGGCCAGCCAGTGAGCTTCATGAATCATGGCTGAGCCGGTGATGAATCCACATCTTCCAGTTCCAAGTCTATTCGCTATAGCACACTGGCAAAAGCACACATGGCAAATGGAATCGGAGATCCATAGTAAAGTATCTGCCTTGTACGCAGAAGGTCCCAGGTTCAATTCCTGGCCGCATCTCCAGGTAGGGCAAGGAAAAACTCCTCTCGAAACCTTGGAGAGCTGCTGGCAGTCAGACAATGCTGAGCTAAATGGACCGATTTGGTGCAAGGCAGCTCTCTATGTTTCGACATCCACATGGGTTTTTCAGGGAAGATCCTGCTTGCAGAATCCCAAAAGGAAGCTAATCTTCTGCTAGCACAGAGGTGCTCAAACTTGGGTCAGATGAGGTTGGACCATCAGCCAAAGGCCACTGCAGCTGGCATGTTGGCAGCTGTAGCCCAACGACATCAGGGGACCCAAGTTTGAGAATTCCTGTGCTACTAGTTCTGTTCTTTAAAATGCACATGAGTCGTGCTGGGTGGGGGGCATACAGCATTCCTCTTTGGAAGGACAAGCAATACAGCACAGCTGGCTACCTCGTCTCAGGGCTTTCAGGGACATCCCCATTAGAGCCAAACCTGTAATAAAAACACATTCTACAACTTTGAACACGAAGAATGAGAAATCAAACAAATTAGGTTCAGTCTGACAAGTAAAGGCAGCCTGCTCTTACTGCCTTCAAAACCCAGTGAAAATGCAAATGCTGCAGGCTCTTAATCATGGCTAAGAGAATGGGAATGGGCCACACACTCCCTTTCCCTTCCCACTCTGAAGCCATTTTCCTTCTCTCTTTCCTGCTTAGCTTAATAACTGTCCCACCGCACCTTTGTATTACACATGTGCCGATGCAAACCAATTTCTAACCATGGTTTGAATCCCTGGTTGAGGAAAATATGGTTTGCAGCACCACATGTGCTGCATGAAACCATGGTTAATGTTGGGAAAGAAAGGCAAGGGAAAGGGGAGAGTGAGGAGTAACGAGTGTGCATGTGAACCCGATTTCTTAGCCATGGTTGAGAGACCAGCACCATTACAACTGCTCTGGACCCTTGATTTTGAAAAGTTACAATCCACACACAGTCTTAGTTGCACTGTCAGCCATACAATAGGTCAGGGGTTCTTAACTTGGGGTCCATGAATGCCCTGGAGGTCCCTGTGGCCTGTGAAAAATCTGTGCTTGTGCTGAGTTTAATTTGCTTCCTGGCAACATAGAACAAAGTTCTTGAAAATTAACTGTCCCAGGTGTTTTCTCCTTTCCATTTTTCTGGAGTGTATGAAAATCCGTAAGAGGATCTGGGGGGTCCAAAGGTACCAGAGGGCCAACCCCTGCCACAGCTGATCATCTCCTATTCCTGGAGGTCTAGCCTTCCCCTCTCCTGCAAGATCCCCACCTTCTTGTGTTACCTTTGTGGCATGGGGACTACTGTAATATGGGCTCTTCCCACACTATCTGGGCAATGTGAGAAGACCTGGGCCACACTTCCTGCCCACAGTGGCATCTCCCCTCCCCTTACACTAACCATCAGGCATTTTGACCTTTTCTTTCCCATCTTTGTATTGTCCACCTTATGTAGATTTAGAGCTGCCAACCTGTTCTTCTAGCTAGGCTCCTGAACAAGAAGAAAAAAAGGGAAGTCTATCTCATCACTGCATCTCACTACTAGGAAAATACCTCCCCAGGGGTCTAGAGGAAACCAGTCTTGTGTGGGCTTGAAAAGGTGTGGGAAACCTATTTCAACATCTCAGCAGTTAGCAGCAAGATTTCACCTGAGGCTTTAGTGCCCTAGATACTAACTTTCCCATCCCTATAAGAAGGGTAACTGGGCACAAGTTGAACATGAGCCAGCAGTCGGTGCAGCTGCTAAAAACGCTAACGCAACCCTGGGCCTCATTAACTGTGCCCAAATCATGAGAAGTGATAGCTCTGATAGCTCTACTCTTTTCTGTGCTGATCAGATATCACTTGGGATACTGCATCTACTCCTGGGCACCACTTTTTAAGAAGGGTATGATAATCTGGAACAGATTGAGGAAGGCAACAAAGATGGTGAGTCTGGAAACTAAGTCCTATGAGGAAAGTTCAGCTTGAAAGAGCTGGGTATGTCAGCCTGGAGATGAGAAGGCTGAGTGGGAGATGATCATCATCTGATGGGCTGTGCAACATAAGAAGGAAGGAACATTCTCTGTTGGTCCTGAAGGCAGGGCTAGAACCAATGAGTTGAAATTGCACGGAAGAACAAAATTCTAGGGCACATTTATTACTTTTGCTTATTTGCATACAGTTTGAGTTGCTGAATTCATATTCTATTTATTGATACAGAATTTTCATTTTTAAAAAATGAAGGATACACACAGCCCTGATAATATTGTGTGCATGCATGTGTGTAGTATACTATTTACCATAAAACAAACAACATCTACAGCCCTGTTGCCAGACATACATCATAACTTCAAACGGATCAGTAAAATAAGACAGCTCTCCAATTGCCTCAAATGGGACACTTCTGAATAGAGAAAGAGGAGAAAGCAGAGTGTGTGTGTGTGTGTGTGTGTGTGTGTGTGTGTGTGTGTGTGTGAGTGACCTTCTACAATCCGTGTGGTCTCTTTGGAGCAAGACTCTCAAAATCATATTTCTTTGTGTAGGCCTTCTATCAAGAGTGAGGTAGAGACACATTCATGGATCTCTAAATGGAGTCCAGTGACTAACGGGTGGATTGCAACGTGATAAATCTGCTTATCTTCAAGGTGTCGCAAGACTCTTTTGCTGCTCTCTTGGAATTAATGGGCCAGGCAGACAAGTTGCAGCCAAGCAACACCAGACATCCACATCACCTTAGCAACAGCAGCACAAGTCCAGGACTGCAAGCCCCTTTTGCCATGCTTCACTTCTGCCTCCCTTCCATAACCTCAGAAGCTTTGGCTTGTGACAAAAACTGCGTGAAAGAGAAGGTCTCATCATGCAGCATCATTGTTGGGCAACCCCATCCATGCCTGGAGATTAGCCTGGAGTGCTTGTTGGAGCGCATATACTGTAGACCTACTAACTACTACTACTAATATTGTATTAGTACAGCTTTTCAGCCTTGCCTATACAAGGAGGATAAGGACAAAAGAACAGCCTTGTGGAATGAGACCTATCTGGCCCAGCACCCTGTTTCCCACAGTGGCCCAACAGATGCCTTGGGAAGCCAAACCACCAGGAAGTTTTTCACACCCGGCTTTTAGTTCACATCTCCTCTGCAATGGAGGAGATTTACTCCATTACTCTGCAATGGAGTAAATTTGGCCATTCACATATCGGCCAAATTTACCCCCAAGTCCAGGGTAAGTGCGAGCAGAGGCGTGTCTAGGGGAAATAGCGCCTAGGGCAAGCACTAAAATTGCGCCCCCTGTCAGAACATCTGACACCCATCTTTAAGATAACTTTACCATATCAGCTGAAAAATACAAGTCAGGCTTGTTCATCTTTTAATATTTCAAAAACTTTAGCAGCGGATGTAGCCAGACAAAAAAATGCTGGAAAACTACAAATTTCAGTATGCTGGGGCCATGAAATACCCAAATACTATGTGGAGGTGTAACTGGAAAACTAAACAGAACTGCCTGTCTAAATCTCTACTATGCATTGTAGCATCACTATTACATCAGTTTTAAAAATAAATGGAGAATTTGGCTTTTCCCAGATACTCTGAAAATAATTAAAGAATATGCAGAGTAAACTGTGTCACTGCTTGGAATATATTCTAGTATTTTAGAAAGAGAGAAAGAAACTCTCTATACATAGAAAAATGAGAGAAAAATGAGAGAAAGAGAGCAAGAAACTCTCTATACATAATGCCAAACTGAATATGTGTACAGTGACTTATAGTAATTTTTTTAAAAAAAACATTTTAACTGTAGCCTCTTCGGGGGGCTTCCAAAAGGCCTTGGGGGGTCTGCAAAGGTTCCCCCTCCCCCCACTGGCTTCCAGGGCCTCACAGGGATCATTTGAGCATGTGCGGTGGTCATTTTTAAATATATATATATTTTTTAAAATGGCCGCTGCAAACAAAATGGCCACAGTGCATGCTCAAATGGCCTCTGTGAGGCCTGGCATGGCCTAGGGCCTCACAGAGGTCATTTGAGCATGTGCAGTGGCCATTTTGGTTTGGGTGGTCTTTTATTTTTAATTTTTTAAAATGGCACCCCCTTCAAGTGGTGCCCAGGGCACGTGCCCTGCCTGCCCTACCCTAGATACGCCCCTGAGTGCGAGCTATCGGGGAGCACTTCACACACAATTTGGGTTTTTTATTGTGCGTTAAGAGTGTAGCCAGATTTATATCCGGAGTTTAAAAATCCACATTTTGCATTGGGAGGGGGCAACTTTGAACTTGCAGTAAAGTCTAAAGCCTGCTGTCTAGGAAAGCTCCAGGAGATGGAGGCATGCCACCTCTCCTGCTGTTGCTCCCCTGCAACTGGTAATCAGAGGCAACCTACCTCTGATCCTGGAGGTAGTCTCTAGCCATCAAGATTAGTAGCCAGTGATAGGACTTGTCCACCATGAATTTGTCTAAACCCCACTTAAAGCTATCCAAGTGGGTGGCAATCACCACATCCCGTGGCAGAAAATTACACAGATGAAGTACGTGCTCTGTGAAAAAGTATGTTCTTTTGTGAGTTTCAGGAGCAACCAAAACTGCAGGGCTGCCTCCAACAACCCTGTGAGGCAGTGAAAGCTACAGCCTGCTGCAGCTTTAAACCAAGGACTAGGCACATTCTGAGGGGAAGTGTTTAGCTCAGCATGAAGGTTCTGCTCAGCTCCCATGGTGAAGGGGAGAGCTGAATGGACCTTGATGTCCAGATATAGCCTACCTCTTGATACCAGATTCCAGGGATAAGAACCTCCAGAAGCAGTATACCTGATGCCAGGATTCACCAACAGGGGAAAGCCATAGGCCTCATGCTCTGCTGATTGGCCATTTCGGTGGGGGGAAATGCAGACTAGAAGGATTTTCTTTGGCTGAACCAGACCAGTTAGGACTGCAGTACTGGGCATACCTTGAAGTAATATCCCAGTGCACTCAATGGGATTTACTTCTGAGTAGACATGCCTACAGTTCTGCCTTGCATGCCTCCTCCTCCTTATCCTGAGAAGCCAGTTAAGCAAGCACATCCATTAATAATCACTGACACCCTCGCCGATTCATCCCTGCTGTTCGACAAGGAAAGCTATTTCTCCTTTACAGATGTATTTTCAAATATTCAAATTGACAGGAATCTAGCATTTGAGTTGGGGGGACCAAGTAGGACTTCCAGTTAGAGTGGCCATGCCCCCCAAAATTCCGGGTTTCACCCAGATTTTAAAGATCTCACCCAGCTTGCTTAGCCCACCCAGATTCTCCCAGATTTCAGCTTTCATTTAAAACAAACAAACAAAAAAAGCTTAGCTCCAGCCCTTGTAGAAGTGGAGTTGTGGAGCAAAAACGAGCAGTCACTCTTCTGCTCAGAAATTATTTTCTGGCCAATTTACATAATAGGCAAATTAGGCGCCTGGATTTGGAAAACCAGAATAGGGCAACCCTACTACTTCCAGTGTTCTTTTGTGTAAGGCCTCAATGAATTCTTGTTAGCGGGTTAATGATGGAAACAAGCCCTCTCCCTATATTGCATGGCCCAGCAGCCAGTGGCAGCCCCCATCGACTCTAAGGGCACCTCCTTCCCCATCTAATTGTTTAGTGGGCCTGCATGAAGCTTGGGCCAAAGCGGAATACTCTGCACAATCCTACCATTCTCAGCATGCAGTGCTTCACTTTGCCCAGGGCCAAGGGTGTGTGGAAGGGGTCTTTAAAGGAAACAGAGCCCTCCTCACACCCCTGCACCACCTTGGTAGGTGTGCATGGGGTGCCGGGAAGTGTAGCCCTTCCCAGCACTTTCCTCCCAGAGCTTTTATCAGAGGGCTCCTTTTATCAGAGGGCTCCTTTTATCAGAGGGCTCCGTCTCCCAAGGGCCCTCCCAGCACCGAGAAAAGCACAGTACTGTATGGAATCCATGGGAAATGGCTCCTGCACAAAAGGTTGTTTGCCAAAGTGCCCCCCACCCCACTTGAAACACAGTGAAGATCACTGATGCAGGCAGTTCCATCAGTAGTAGTTGTGGTTTTTTGTTTTTTGTTTTTGCTCCTCTTCATATCTAGAAGCAAAACAATGAAAAACAAGCAGAAATAGATATAATTCGATGCACTGTGCAGGGGGTTAGAGACCTCCAAGGCCCCTTTCGACTCTAGGGAACTCTAGGATTCTATAAATTTATAGAGCATGCAGAATCTAGCTCTTTTGGGTGCAGAATTCTGATCAGAGGCAAGCATGTTTGATTTTTTGTTTTGTTGCTACCTCGAAGGTGGAAACTCCACCTACCTGGAGGGCAGACATGCGGCTCTGCTGGTTGGGAATGACCTTTAAGGAGACCGTTCCCTTGGTTTCTTTCTAGAGGATAAAGAAAAGGGAGAGAATCAAACTCTAGAGCACCCACGGAACCCAGGACTCTGCCAAGTGTTCGTATCGTGAATGTGGCCAGTTGCTTCTGAAAGCGAGAGAAGGCGAGGGCCATGGCCCTCTTTACAGCCAGCTGCTGGAAACTCAGCTTCAAGCATGAGTCAACAGCAGCTGCTTACAAAACAGGATCCAGTATTTCGCCCCTCATCCCCACCTCCAAATTTTGTTGGACACAGTGCTAGCGGTTCCAAGGAGGAGGGAGAGAGACAGTGGCATAGCCACCACTGGGCAAAGGTGACAGATGCCCTGGGGCACTGGGGGACACCACTGGTGGGGATCGCCCCTTCTCCAGGGCACACTCCTTTGTCCCCCTCCCACCCACAACTGTCTGGGAGTGTGAGGCATGGGCCCTCATCCACTCCCAGCCAGCATTTTGCTCAACAGCTGGGTGCTCTCTTTCTCTTCCTTGCTCTGAGTGGAAGAAAGCACCCAGCCAGCAAACAAAGCACCAGCTGGGAGCAGGGAAGGTGCCATGCTTCCCCCCTTCCCCATTCTGGCCATGCCCCCTGTGTTGGCATGCATCTGATGCCGATTCAAGGGGGCAGCAGCAGCCTTCCCCCTCATCGCAGTAGCAAGCCCCCTATGCTACGGGAGAGAGATTAAGACTAATAACCCTGGTCGCCTGGAGGCTAGGAGAGATGATTCAGGGTCACACCAGACATGATGTGAGTGAGCAGCAGTGGGATCACCTGTCTCTCCTCTAAAGCAGGGAAGGGGAGGCTCCAATCTTGACTGGAGCAGCAGTGCCATGCGGGAGGGTTTAGCCCAGGCCTGCTCAACTTAGGCCCCCCAGCTGTTTTTGGACTGCAACTCCCATAGTCCCCAGCTACAGTGGCCAGTAGCCAGGGATTATGGGAGTTGTAGGCCAACATCTGCAGGAGGGCCTAAGTTGAGCAGCCCTGGTTTAACCTTATACCATTTCCCCGATCTCACCCACCCCCCAGGGATTTCCAGATGTTGACTACAACTCCCATCATTCCCTGCTGCAGTGGCCTTTGGCTGTGGACAATGGGGGTTGTAGGAATCCAACATCTGGAAACCCCTGAACAGGGATGTGGACTTGTTTGCCTGCACACAAACACAGCTACTATTAGCTTGGCTGGCAGTGGGGGCCGGGTGTGGGATACAAGCACAAAACAGGTACCGGCCTTTCCGCCAGAGCAGGGCTGATTGTAACTTTACAGAGAGGATTTCAATAACATTAAAAAAAAAAAAAAAAACACTACAGGGAGAAAACAGCTCTCCCTCTCACACACAGCGTGGCAGCCCTGAGGAAACCTGGAGCCCCCCACAGCTTCTTTTGTGTTATTTATTTAAACAAATCAGGGGAACCAGGCCACAGATCTTCTGAGGGCTCTCCCAGGTCAGAATTGGGGGCAGGGTTTTCTGAACTTGGGTCCCCAGATGTTGCTGGGCAATCACGGCACAACCGGAGGCAGGGTGCAACATGATGCCTTGCCCTGTGCTGGTTGGGGCCAGCCCCCTTGCAAGCTCAGGAAGGGGCACAGGAGGCAAGGAGGGAGGAAGGTGGCCAGCAGCCTCCTCTCCTGTTTCTTGCAGGCTTTGCAAGAGTGTGAGGAGAGGCACTCCTTGCAAAGCTTACAAGGGACAGCTCAACCCCAAAGAGCTGCTTCAATGGCTGCGGAGGAGGCACCACGCTGCCCTGCTGGCACAACTACTACGACAGACATTTACCGTATTTTACGGACTATAAGACGCTACCGACTTTAAGACGCACCTTAATTTTAATCCAGTTTTTCAGAGTTTTAACATATTAAACTGTTAAAACATATAAGACGCTCCTGAATTTTGGCGGATATTTTTTGAGGAAAAAAGTGAGTCTTATAGTACTGCTTCTCGACAAATGTTTCCAAAGCAGTTTACGTAGATAAATAATAGATAAACAAAATGGCTCCCTGTCCCCAGAGGGCTCATAATCTCAAAAAGAAACATAAGATAGACGCCAGCAACAGCCACTGGAGGGATGCTGTGCTGGGGGTGGAGAGGGCCCCAGTCCCCTCTAAGGTGTGCGCATGTGTGCGCGCTCACAAGTTTTTGGATATCCGCTGAGTTCACTTTAGATCCCGCTCAGGTTGAACCAGGAAGGCCCCTTTCTGAATGCAGGTGTGCACACACTGCCTTGATACTGCTGCTCAGAACAAAACTCATTCCTCACAGAGATGAAAGAAATTAGAGGGACCACTGGATAGGGCCCGTTGCTCTTCCTCTGCTCAATAAAGATAATTGCCACTTTTTAAAAGCGCCTCTTTCCCCAGTTAGCAGGGAGCACCTCAGTAACCTGCCACCCAAGGTGATTGCCTCACCGGGGAGGACAGCTGGTTTTATGGGAGCAAGCCTGAAGCGTCCCCTTTGCTAAGCAGGGCCCACCTTGATTTGCATTTGGATGAGAGACTACAAATGAGCGCGGTAAGATATTCCCCTTAGGACAGAGCTACGCAACTGCCGATGTTGGCCTACAATTCTAATAATCCCTGCCTATTGGCCACTGTGGCTGGGGAATTATGGGAGTTCGAAAACAGCTAGAAAGTCAAAGTTGAGTGGCCTTGGCTTAGGGGATGGGGCCAAAGCTCAGTAAAAGAGTATTTGCATGCCAAAGGTCCCAGGTTCACTCCCTGACAGCATCTCCAGGTAGGACTGGGAGAGACACCTGCCTGGAGCCTTGGAGAGCTTCCAAGTCAGTGAAGACAATACTGAGCTAGATGGACCAGTGGTCTGACTCCATATAAGGCAGAATCATATGTTCCTTGAAAGGGCCCATCCCTGAGGACAACCACCCTTGGAAGGAAGGCCAGGTCCCTCCTTCCCTGCTCTTGTACCTACCAACATCTTCTGCAGCTGGTCTACAGAGTGGTTGGTGACACTTTCCCCATTGATTTCTAGGATCTCATCCCCCATGTGAAGGGAGCCTGCCAGAGTAGAAATAAAATAAAATTAAATTAAAATAAAATTAAAATGTTTAGCATTGATATAGTGCGTTTGTCTGCTCAAAGCACTTTACATAGATTATGTTACTTTAATCCCTACAGTAACTCCGAAAGGGAAGCCAGTCTAATGGTCTCCGTACTGCAGAGTTGGGACTGAGATGGAGGGAGGGAGCTTGCTTTAGGACAAAGCCATCTCTTCTCCAGCCAAAGTCACTCACCGATATGGCTTTCTACTCCGCAAAGGGCTTTGGATGAGCTCCCTGTCAAACTAAGAGCTTCTCTAGCTCTGGCTGCTTTTTAAAAAAACCCTCAAAACTAGAAAAATGTGAAAGCCTGGGGGGAAAACCACCCCTGAAAAACGTTTTTTCCAGGGAAAAACCAGAGGAGGGGTTTCCTGGAGGGGGGGAGATTTTCCCCATTACACACACACGGCCTTCACATCTCTACTCAAGACACACCTGTTTAGTAGGAGGCTTTTAGTTAAAACTTGTAAACGGTTTAATTGTTCTTAACTGGTAAAACTATTCTAGCTGGATTTTTTAAAAAAAAGTTAAGTCATAAATACTACCTAGAGATACATATATCAGGTGGTATATAATATGATAGATAGATAGATAGATAGATAGATAGAAGCAGCAGCCATCAGGACGAATCTCAAAAGAACTGGTTTTTACCAGGAGTAAAACCAGGTAAAATGCCACCTAATGGCGCAGCGGAAATGTCTTGACTAGCAAACCAGAGATTGCCAGTTCGAATCCCCGCTGGTATGTTTCCTAGACTATGGGAAACACCTATATTGGGCAGCAGCGATATAGGAAGGAAGCATCATCTCATACTGTGTGGGAGGAGGCAATGGTAATTGTAAGGTATTACTATCCTCTTATTACAGTGGGGGAACTGAGGCCAGGCTTTGTTCCCTAGTACTGCTAGCTTCCTCCCCTTGCCACAACACCCAGGGAATGTCCTTTTCAGTAGGGATGTGCACGAATCAATTTTTTAAATTCAATCTGTACTCAAATTGAGTCACTCCCAATTTGTTTTGGGTCCGAATCTGCCCCCCCACCGCCATATCAGCCCAGGTTCGATTTGTTTCTGAACCCAAATAGATTCAGACAAAAAAAGGGGTTCCAGGGATGAAAGAGTGGGGTGGGTGGTAGTGCCCAATGGGTGGAAGCTACCACCCAAATTTCAAAGAAATGGGGCAAAGGAGTGATTTTTTTAAAATTGATGATTGCACTTCTTTAAGCTTTTTCCCATAGGGAATAATGGGGAATTTCATCAGCCTTAGTTATAACTTCACCTGGGGAACACCAGGGTGGCCCAGTTATGGTGGGTGTACTGCCCAATGGGTAGAAGGGAGCTACCAGCTAGATTTTGAAGAAATTGGGCAAAGGGGTGATTTTTAACAATTTTTTTAATTTGGCATGAATTTGTGGCAGACTTAGGGCAGAAAAGGGGTTTGGAGGGCAGAAGAGTAGATCAGGTGGTAGTGCCCCAATGGGTGCCCACTTCCACCCAGATTTCAAATAAATTGGTGAAAGGGATGATTTTTAATTTTTCTCTGACGTTTGCACTTCTTTAAGCTTTTCCCCATAGGGAATAATGGAGAATTTCAGCAGCCCCATAACTCCACTTGAGGGGCACCAGGGTGGCCCAGAGCGGGTTGTGGTGTAGTGCACATAGGGTGCCAACCACCCCGAAATCAACAAGCCCATGGGACACTGGGTTTTATTGTTTTCAGTGTCTGAGGTTCCAGAACACCTCAACTTCCACACATTGGGCACTACCACCCAACCCAATTTGGCCACAAAATGGATGTCCAAATCTCCAAATTTTGGGGAGTCTGAAACTGGGGTGATTTTTTTTTAACCCAAATCTGGGCAATTGAGCACAGGGGTGATTTGTTATGTCTACAAATCACCCGAATCAGCCAGATTTGGGTACAAATCATTTTGTACCTGAATCAATTTGCACATCCCTACTTTCCAGCACCATGGAAGGAGTCAGACCAAGGCCAGTGAGTATTTCCAGCCCCACCCTCCAAAGCGCAGAAAATGCTTGCTATTGTCTATGAGTAGAAGAGAGTTCAAACATGTTGGGTTCAAAAGTGTACAAAGGCTGATACACATTACTCAACAGGATAAGCAACCTATAAAAGCTAAATTTTCCAGATCCTCACAGGAAGAGTACATTTGCTCAAAACACATTCGGATTTACTATTCACTCAGGGGTGGGAAGTTTGTGTGCACATGCATGGGGCGGGGGCACAGTTCAGTTGTAGAATGCCTGCTCAGCACAGCAAAGGTCCCAGGTTCAATCCTGGTATTCCAGCCTGGTAGAGCTGGGAACGAACCCTCTCTGAAACCCTGGAAAGCTGCTGCCAGTCAGAGTAGGCTTCACTAAGCTGCTACCAAGTCAGTGCAGACAATCCTAAGCTAGATGGACCAAGTTGAAGTCAGCTTCATACTTCATTTTTTAAAAAGAAGAATGACCACATGAAGAATAAACTTCACCACAACTTCTGTGATAAAATGAGCTTTGTAGAATGAGCCCTCAAGGCTTATTTCACAAAGCAAACAGACTCTCCCGGCTTGGGGCAAAGCACTCAGTTCTACTGGAACGGAATTGGGCAATTGAAACTGTACTTAAGTTGTCGGCTCCTTGATCTCTGAAAGCACAGATCTTCACTGGCTGACATCCAGACTAGATTACTGCAGAGCAGTCATATTGAAATGAAGTAGTCCTTTAGAGTAACTCTTGAGGAGTACAATTAAGTAAGTGTCTGAATGTCAGCCACTGAATTGCATCAGCATCACCAGCCCTGCCTCTTTTCCCAACCTTAACATATCTTTGTTCTAAGGGCAAATGTGAATGTCTCATGCCCATCCATCCCTCTAATGGGGAAGAGAAAAGTTAACATTGCCATGGGTCTGACATCTCAGCAGATACTGAGACAGGGAGAGAGAAATCTCCAGTTCTGATTATACTAGGCACTAATTTGAAAGGAAGGATGAAGGGAAGGAAGGAAGGAAGGAAGGAAGGAGTTCTGTAGCCCAGGGATTCTCAAAGTTGGGTTCCCAGATGATGTCGAACTATAACTCCCATCATTACGGCCTTTGTGGCTGGGAACCATGGGAGTTGTTGTCCAACAGGTGGGGGACTCAGGTTTGAGAACCCCAGCTGTGGCCTAAATATCTGGTGCTTGCTCCTGGAAAATGTTTCATATGTTGTTGTTAAGGTCACCTTCTAGTCTTTACCTTGCCTGTGAATCATGCCTCCATGGAGGATCCTGGCCAGATCTCACATGTCTTGGTGCAAACCATGTTCCCCGGTCACTGCTTGTTCATGGTGGGTGCATCTGAACTTACATGGCCGCTTTAACTGGGGCAAGCTGGTCACTTGCAGCATTCAGGGCAGCATCACAATGCATGCTGCGGGTGCTTTGGGAGCGTGGCGGAGAAAGTGAAGAACTGCTTCTTTTAGCACAGAACTGAAGGCAGACTCTCTGGATGGCCAACACAGAGCTAGTTTGGGGAGGAAAGCTGGTCTTGTGATAGCAAGCATGAATTATCTCCTTTGCTAAGCAGGGTCCACCCTGGTCTGCATTTGAATGGGAGACTACATGGGAGCACTGTAAGACCTTCCCCTTAGGGGATGGAGCTGCTCTGGGAAGAGCACATGCCTGCTTGCATGCAGGAGGTCCCAGGTTCCCTCCCCGGCATCTCCAGATAGGGCTGAGAGGGACTACTGCCTACAGCCTTGGAGAAGCTGCTGCCAGTCTGTGCAGACAGCTCTAAATTTGATGGAGCAATGGTCTGACTCAGTATATGGCAGCTTCCTATGTTCCTATGCAACAGTGAGTTTCTGGGTGCCCACCATGCTGGCTGTATTCATGGAGAGCACAAAGCTGCTCGCTTCCTCATCCTCTTTGTCATTCACTGTATCCATCCGTCCATCCACCCATGGGGAATGGTTTCAGAAGCATTTCGTACTATTGTTTCCCTCTTCCAGATCCAGTTATGAAAGTGACACAGAAGAATGGATCTTGAATGCAAAACTCAACAGCTCCTTGGCTTAGTCAGGCAAGACCAGGATGGAGAATCACCCATGGGGGGTGGGCCAGCAAGGGGGGTGGGCCAGCAGGGGGTGTGAGGCAGGCGCTATCTGACAAAACCAAGGCAGAAGCTTCCAGAAAGCCTCCCTTGGTCTTCCTGGGGTGTCCTCAATGGACCCAGCACCACCATTATGCTGACAGTTGACCTATGCAGCCATTTGGTGCCAAGGACATTTCTCTTCTTACACGCAGGCTGTCAGAAAATGGAGAGCAAGGAGGAAAGGAAGCAAAGGAGAAGGAAAATGGGCTGGATGCAATTGGAGGGGAAGGTGAGAAGCGGTTTGGGGATGTGCTCACTTCCATGGTGTTTCAGCATCCCCAAAAAAGCACTCCCTGGAAAACTGACCACCTCCATCCTATCCTGTGCCTGTTTTTCACAGGGGAAAGCAGGATAATAATAGTTGTTACTACTACTACTACTACTACTACTAACACTACCATCTGCTGCAGCCAGAGGCTGGGGAGCTGGGGAGCTCCACCAGTTACATCTGACTGTTCTCCGTTCCATGGCAGTAAGCAGGCCAGGCCTTCCCCCACTTGCCTTAATCAGGAGAGCATCAAAGCCTGGTGGCATCTTGTTGACAAAACCTCTCTTGACTGGACAAACCCACCGGTCAAGATGGAAGGGACTTAGCAAACAATGGGCAAGAAGCCTCTGCAGGGTCAGCACCAGCTGATGGGCTGGTCAGTTCAGCAACCTCAGAGCTTGGTCTAGGCAGATTCCCTGGCCCCAGTTTCCCACCTCAAAGCCCCAGCCTGCCCGCCCTCAGCTGACATCTATGGCTCCTGGCTGTGTGTGGCTTCCAGGCGGACCCTCACACACACCTCCGCTTAGGCTATAACCAAAGGCTGTGATGGGGGCTTGTTGCTGGAGCTGAATAGCAAACAAGCTGATTTGGCCCTCTTGGACCACCAGCTCCTCCTCTGCTCCAAAGAGGCTTCTGGGAGGGCCCAGAGCTCAGTTGTCAAGCCCCTGCACTAAAAGCAGAAGGTCCCAGGTTCAATCCTGCAAAAAAAGTGAGGGGGGGGGAGGAGACAGTTTTATGAAATGGGCATCTTGGGTGTTGCCATTTCTGTGTGATAACACCTGCCTTTATTTTAGGTTGCCCACCACAGCCACCCATCCAAGCTGAAACCCAGGCAGATGTTGCAGCAGCCAAGAGTGGTAAGCAGGATGAGGAGGCCAGCACGGCCCAGTTTGTGTGCGTGCGTGCGTGTGCGCGCATGCGCACACGCGCGCACACACATGCAGAGTTTCCTGAGTCCTGCCTTTTCCTCTTCTCTTGCAGGTGGCCCAGAAGGCCCAGGCACAACCCCTGCAACCCCGCTGCCTGCTGAAACCCTGGCCCCCAAAGATGCCCAGCCTGCAGGGGGGCTCTTTCCCCTCTCTGCCCCTGCCCCGCTTTTCTCTCATCCAGACGTGAAGGTCTTAACACAGAAGCTGGAGGCTGTGAGGGAGTTTCAGAGCCAACATCACCGGGAGCGTAAGCATGAAAGCAGGTCCACCCTCCTCCCCATGTACGTGGCGTGTAAGCTGCAATTCCACAGGAATTCCTAGGCAGAAAGAGCACAGAGCAAGGTTATGGCCACAGAATCCAGCTTCCTGAGAACCTCGGCTCATTTTTTTAAAATGAAAGCATGTTTCTAGCCCTTAAGGAGGTTGCAAAGATTGGCTTCAAAAGGATGTGATGGGCAAGAGACCTGCTGAAATCACAGAGGCCAGAGAGATGGTTGCAAAAGAGATGGTTGAGGTTGGAGCTTCACTGTCCTTGTTCCTCCCCAGACCTAGAAAAGAGCAAATAAATGGTGAATATAGCAAGCATTTCTCCAACAAGGGTGATGGGGGTATAGTTCAGTGGGGAAAGTTCCTGCTTATCTTACAGAAGGTTCCATGTCCTTCTGTAAACCCTACCAGAAGATGCTGTCTCTGAAACCCTGGAGAGCTTCTGCCAGTCAGTGTAGACCAGGGTTGCTCAACTCTGGCCCTCCTGCAGATGTTGGCCTACAACTCCCATAATCCCTGGCTGTTGTCTGGGAATTATGGGAGTTGTAGCCCAAAAATAGCTGGGAGGGGCCAAAGTTGAGCAGCCCTGGTCAACTTTTGAGTCCAGGTGCACTAAAAGCCAGATTCAATAGAGGCAATCTCAAATATGAATATATTGTGCAAACTAAGAGAAATCATGGCTCCATTTCACCACGTCGAACGCAGAATCCTGTTTTTCTTGTTGCAGAATTGGGATTACCTGCTTGCCAGGGTAGAGTTTCAAGTGGGGCAGTGGGGGACATGTGGAATCTAGGCAGCTAAAGCTTCACACAAGTCTTGGTGCTCTCGCTTGCCTACTCATTGCAGGCAAAAGGGACCTTCGCAGTTGCCGTGACTGCCTCAGATCCATCAGGACAATCAGGGACCACCTGCAGACAGTCAAGAGCAGACTCTCGAAAGTAGAGGCAAGGCTGGGCATCCAAGTCCCACTGCAGGAGCTGGATCCAGAGGACCGCGAGGAAGAGGAAGAGAAGAGAGAGCAGGACCCCAGTCCTCCCGACCCAGAAACACAAGAGCAAGAGGGTGTAGACAGCAGGAAAGAGCATCAGAATTAGAAAGAGTTGGCATGCGGTGACGGGGGGCAGGGGGGACAGGGCTCCTGCTGATCTATAAATGTGTACAGTGCCTGTGAAAAAAGAGGTGTGCTTTCTGTTTTGGAGATCCTCCTGGTTTTCTATTCTGGTGTGCCATCGTTATATGTCTCAGTTGGAAGACTGCTCTGTGAAGAGCAGACACATCTTGGGGAGGTGAGCAAACTTTTCTAAGCAGCTAGCCTTACCCCCCTGCAAACTAACTAACAGGAGGAGGGGAGATTTTCAGGGGCTGGTTTCTCTTTAAGGGATAAGTCCGTGTGTGTGTGTGTGTGTGTGTGTGTGTGTGTGTGTGTGTGTGTGTGTTCTTTGCCAGGGCTAGCATTTGCAAGGGTTAGCATTTGCAAGGACTAGCAAATTCCAGTGTTTTTTGTTTGTCCCTGCCTGGAGGGGGTGGAGTCAGCTAGGGCTGGGGGAGGCCCCACATTCCTTTGACATTCCTTTGACTCACATCCTGTGTCTCAGTTGGAAGACTACTCTCTACACAAAAGGTGTAGGACCGAGAGCAAAGCAAACAGAGAATAGCGAACAGGGATAGCAAACAGGTCATTGGAGTTTTGCAGGAGTTTAGCGGGAAGTGTGCGGGCGAGCCTGAAACAAGCCCTTGTGATCACTAGAAGTCTGGTGGAGAAGAGAACTTAAGTACAAATCCCTTCCTCATATTCTTGGGAAAGGCTGTTTGGACAGTTCAATATCTGACCATTACAGCTGAGACCTATCCTTCTAATAAACTATCTCTAAATACTATAAACAGCCAACAAAAATAGGGTGGGAGGGTGAGCCTTTCCTCCCAAGGGAAAAAGCCCGGGGACCGAGGCTTCAATGCCAAGGCTGGGCAGGGCCTTCTGGCTCAGACACCTAGTCCTGGAGAAGAAGAGGAAGCCTGCTGGGCTGGGTCGGTCTGTCCCTCCCAGGAGGGCCCTGAGGAAGCCACAGGCTGGGAGCTGCTGGGCAGATGGGAAGGCCGCAGCCAGGGGCAGCCAGTGGGAGCAGCAGTTCAGCTAGACGGGTCGAGGGACTTGCGCTTTTCTCTTCTGTATTGCTGGGCTCTGGGTTGTTGCCTCACTTCAGGCAGACCCTTCTCTGCCCATGGTTCTTCTTCTTGCATGCCTTTTGCTTCAAATCGGATCATAAGAAGTCCTTGTCACTGGGATGTGCTGCTCTTCACTCTGGGTCTGCCTTTGGAGGCCTAGGACTGCTCAGCCTTGGGCGGGAGGCTGGTGCCAAACCCTTTCATCTCCCCCAGGAATCTTCTGTGGAAAGAGGGGTTTGCCCCACTCCAAACTAAAGTGAGTGGTGGTGGCAGCCTCCCGTGAACCTCTTGCAGTCCAGGATTTGCCCCAGGGGACTCGCCCCTCCTCCTCTGGCTCTGGCAGGAGTCCTGGCCGTGGTGGCCCCTATCTTTTCTATGGAGGGTATCCTTGGTGAATGGTTTTCTCATATATATATATATATATATATATATATATATATATATATATACACTGTTTGGATTTATCTGCATTTTACTTGGATTACTTTTATGACCATGTGTTCCCTATCTTTTATAAAATGAGTATATAGATTGTGGTTCCAGACTGTCAATACATTGATATTTGGGATTTATATTAATAAATCCCCCCCCCCTCTTCTTTATTGAGTTAACAGATCTTGTTCATCAAGTTTCCTCATCTAATTTGCACAGTGGCAGCCTCCTTCTCCTGAAGGGGTGCTTTCCTCCCTCAAGACCCCTCTCTCCACAGACCCCAGCCCACTATCCTTTTAGAGAGAAAGATCAGAATCTCTCCTCTACAATCTTCCCACCAGGAACAGTTGCATCCCAACTGACCTTAGCCATCACAGGCTCCTCCTGGAATCCACTGCCCAATCACCACGGTGCTTCTGCTCGGTTACCTCCGATTGGTAAAGCACTGTGTGGGCGGGGCTTGCCACCTATGCCCTTAGCCTTTTATATAGATCGATTTTTAATCCTAATTTTTCGACAGTATCTGTCTCCTTTGAGGTTTTATAGTACAATATGCCACTAGGGCCCTAAAAAACATTCTCCCGATGGACCAACATGATGTAGCCCATCAGGTTTGGAGAAGGGGAGATCTTTCTTCCATGATCTTTCTTCCACGATGAAGTGATGCATACCTTGGCGGCTGTTGAAAAATGACCCCCAGATCAAAGCACCCAATCTTTGACAGAGTGATGCTCAGATGCATATTCTCTACTCATCCTTAAAGCTCACTTGGTGACTTGCAGCCAGATATTCTCTCTCTCACTGTTGTCAGAATAGACAACAATCATAAAGGCAGAACCATCTAGACCAGCCTGAAGGAAGGGCAGGATATCAGTGGCATAAGAAGATGCACGTCTGTGCACATGCCATATACCTATTTATGTTAAGTATTAGCCAGATTGCGGCCTCCAATGGAAGCATCACATGCACTGTGCGTGCCAAAACAGAAGGAAAAGTCAACTATTTGCAATCAGTTTAGGCAAAATATATCTATGTCCACCAATTGGGATTTCAAACCAGGTAGCAGATTGGCAGACACATCAACGTTCTGTCTCGCCCAGCACCGCTCAGCTCTGGCTGGTGGTAGTTTCTCTTTCCTCAAGCAATGACTCCTGGATCTTTTCCCCTTTTCTTGATCTAAAATTGCCCCTCAAGCTTCGATTAGCCCTGTGGGGCACAGAGATATAGTTGCTGCAGCAGCAGCAGCATCTCATCTCCATTTCTGAAAGAGTTGGAGTGCTCCCTATGGAGGCCTAACCGGAATCCCTGTGGGCAAGGTGGCCTCAGAATTGCCAGCAGATAAGTTGGTTTCACAGACCTGTGAAGGAAAAGGACTCCAAGGGGGCAATTCACCCAGAACTGCTCCAATGTAACTCCTTGTAGTGGAATGTTCATGGACTCAAGGGCCAGCTTACAGGCAATCAGCTGGGCAAAGCTAATGGGACTCAGTGGATGAGACAGAGAGCCCGGCTTGTGTCAGCAGTGCAGGGAGAAAGTGAAGTAAAAGGTAGAAAAAATGCTCATCTGTGGGGTGGGTTTTTTGGTGTGTTTTTTAAATTCATCTGCAGTCTCACATTCTATCGTGCAGTTCTGAATTTTCCTTTCCAAAAGCCCTGGAGAAGAATGGAAAAGATGCCCTAGATGGAAAAAATGGTAATAGTCCATGCCCCTGCCGCTAAACATCTCACCTGGCTCAATCCAATCCATGGCAGTTTGTGGGGGGGAGGTGATCTGGCCTGGAAGATCAAGGGAGGGAAAGTCTCCCCACCCCAAAAGATGAGCTCAGCGGGGCAGAGGATTTGGACACTGCCCTGGATTCTGGCGGGTAATTTTGTCCAGATTCAGCAGGAGAAGCATTGGGCAGGAAATCCCTGGGATCCCTGAGTGGGAGAAACACCTGTGATGAAGGCAGACACCAACATTTGCCTCCATCATGCACTTGGGGTTTGGTTCTGGGTTAATAAACACAGGCCTGATTTCATTGCTCATGTGCTTTGTGGTAACGACATCTTGGTCATTCTAAAATAGAAACTGCTTGTGTAAAATAAATAAAAAATAAATAAAACCTGGAATACAGTACCAAGGTTGCCTAAATGCCATTGGTAATGGGGAGAAAAGCAGGAGAAACGGCCATGCACCCTAAGAGAGGGGAAATGAGGGGGGGAAATAGCTATATCAATGACCATGAATAGCAAGAACACATCATATATCAGGGGTGGGGGAGGCTGTTACAGTGTCTCCCCAGTCCTATTGAGAGCATTCAAGGCTCCAGCCAGTGTGGGGCAGGAGCCTGGTTTGGAGAGGGAAAGACACTTCTGGAGGAATGGTGGGCAGAGGATATCTTTTTCTCTTCCCACCCTTCCGAAACCTTCCCCGAAACCTGGCTGAGCAGGGTGGAGTTCTGTACTGCCTGGAGCCAAGAAAGTCTCTAGGTGTTTGCAAAAGACCGGGAAGGAGGGCACTGAGTGGATCACTTCTGGATCAGTGAACTCCTGTTCCGAGGCCAGCACAGAGAAGGCCCCGTCCTGCGCACATGACAATTGAGCTTCAGCAAGTGTTGGCACATGGAGCAAGGCATTCCCAACAGACCTTGTCCACTGCGAAACTTCACGCGGGAGAAGGCAGTCCTTCAAGTCACCAGGGCCCATAGATTGTTGCTGTGTCAGATGGGTGTGGTTCAGTATTGACCAGGAAGGAGGAGGGGGTGGGGTCAGAGCTCAGTGGTAGAGCACCTGCTTTGCATGCAGAAAGAACCAGGTTCAGATCCTGGCTTCTCCAGGTAGGCTGGGGAAGGCTCCTGCCTGGAACCTTGGGAAAGCCACTGCCAGTCAGGACAGACCATACTAAGGTAGAGGGACCAATAGCTGGGAGATAGGCTGTAGCTCAGTGGTAAAGCATCTGCCTTGCCTTGCATGCAGAAGGTCCCAGGTTCAATCCCAGGCATCTCCAGGTAGGCTGGGGGAGACTCCTGCCTGAAATCTTGGAGAGCTGCTGCCAGTCAAGATGGAAAACACTGAGCTGGAAGGGCCACTGGTCTGGTAGGGCAGCTTCCTCGGGGTGAGTAGGCAGGCCAAAGACCGGAGAAACCTTTGTTGCTGAGAAGTGTGAAGGAACAGCCCTGGAGCCGTCGTCTGTACTGAGCGAGAGAAACACGATTCCTCATCTGCCCTCAGCTGGCCAGTGTCATCACTTCTCCCCAACCTGCATTTCAAGTTGAAGAGAGTTCCAGGAATCATCACCACCATCACTACCCGCTGGAATAGCCAACAAGATGTTCCTGATTGCCTTCTAGAGTCCATTCCTCTCTGGTTATGGTGTTTTGCCCTAAAGCAGGAGTTCTCAAATTGAGGTCCCCAGACATTGTTGGGTTACAACTCCCATCATCCACAGTTAAAGTTTCCACAGGTTATCTGGGGTTCTCAAACTCAGATCCCTAGATATCCAGTAACATCTGGGGACCCGTCTGGTGTTCTTTGAGAACCCCAGCCATAAGAGATTGGGAAAGGCATTCTTCTGGAGGAGGCAGCTGCTGAACCGAAAATCTCCCATGTTCCATCTGAAAAATGCTGTCATGAGTGGCAGGAGAGCAATAAGATCTTGTGGTTCGGCATACCGATAAATAGCAACGTTTCTTTTCAAACAGGGGAGTCATCCCTTTGAAATCTTTCTCAGGCTCGTTCACACAATTCTGATTAGGGAAGGACAAACATCAGAGCCTTTTTTGGGGAGCTGTGTGGGCTCCTGTTTTGTGACTGTGCAGTGTGGGGAAACGTCAAGATCAGAGGGGGAGGACCTGATCGTCTGAGAGGGAGGAGCTGGCTCGGAGGGCGCTGTCCTACCCAGCATGTGCGAGGTAGGAGGAAATGCCGTCGGACCCAGCTGCTCTCTCCCAGACAATCACTCTCCTCCTCCGACCTTGCCCAAGATGACAAAATGGGAGGGACACAGCTCCCCAACCAGGATAGGACACTAATAATAAAGATCTGGATGGGTCCATGGTATATTTACCGAGGAAGTCAAAGAGCTGGACATGGATGGAGGAGAAGCAGATCTCCCTCCCTATTGAGCCTTGAATGTAATGGACGAAGTTGCGTCGGCCCAAGCCTGCCTCACAGGGTGGTGGTGATAATAAAAGGCTAATGACACTCTGAACTTCTTAGAGGGAGGACAAGAAGCAGAGAAGTGGGGGGTTCTCAAACAACCTATTTTAGGGTCCTAGGCAACTCAGGAGGGTCCTGTCAGCAGGGCAGGGGCCTTACCTGACACGCCCAAGGAGCGGAGAGGGTCAGGGAGGATGGGAGGCAGACGGAAACAGAGGGTGGCAACCATGGGGATTCTCTGCTGCTCACCAAGCCGAGGCCCAGCCCGGCAGCCGCACTTCTGTGGCTGGTGGGCCAGGGGAGAGTTCCCTCCCGGGAGAGACCTGCTAGAGCTCATCTCGTGAGGGACCCAAGCAGTGCCCTTGCTGTGCTGCCCCTGGCTTTCTGGGCAGCGGAGGAGCTGGGTGGTTTTCATGGGATGGCCAACTAGGGACTTCTACAGAGCACAGGAGACTCTTTGGGGCACCAAGCAACTCTTTTTGCATTTGTTGTTGCATCTGAAGTTCTGGGGGGCAGGTGGAACGTTTTGTTGCCTCAGGACACTTTGCTCTCAGGAGAAGCTTCTCTTCCCGCCTACCTTCCCCGCTGGCGTCCAACTGACCATCCACCCATCCACTGGGGAAGCCAGAAGGGAGGTTCTGCCTCAGTGGCAGGTTGCAGAGCCGGGTGATGCAGGAGCACTGATGGGTGGGCCTGGCAGGTGCAGCTAGCTTCGCTCAGGTGGTGGGAAGTTAACATTTAGCTAATTAACCTCCTAATGGCGCAGCAGAGAAGTAACTTGCCTAGGGAGCCAAGAGAGCAGACCCCTCCCCGTCAAGCCCCAGCAGCATCACACAGAGCGCTGGGCAGTGCTGTCCTTCCCACAGAGGTCTAGGCCAGTGTGCTGGGAAGGATATCCCGTGGTCTCAGAGCTCTGTCTGTGCCTTCCAAAGTGCTGCTGGGCAGGCCTGGACAGGGAAGGCCCACAGCCCCTGTCCCCCTCCAGCACTGCATCATGGGGCTGGGAAATGGCTCTCGCACTGGAGATCTTTCACCCAAGTGGCCCCACCAGGTATACCTTCCAAGAGGCTGTGGTACATCCTCCTGACGCATGTTTGGCTTTGCTTTATTTCTCCTTACAGGTATATCCTACTCCTCCTCCGAGGAGCCCAGAGCGATGTCCATGGTTAGTTTAATCCTCACAACAGCCCTGCAAGGTAAGTGAGGCTGAGAGAGAAGGGACTGGCCCAAAGTCCCCACTGAGTTTCATGGCCAAAGGGTCTTCCCAGTTCTAGTATGACACGCTAGCCACTACACCGCACTGATTCTGCTACACCGTTGTCAGACTCTGCTCTAATGCAGAGTATCCAACAACTGCTTGAGAAATAGACAGACACCTCCCATATGGCGGGTGAATTAATTGGGTGAATTAGGAACCCTTGCTTATTTGCTAGGAAATGTTTCTGTGAGCAATTCTTTGGGAAGAGAGCAGGAAAGCTTAGATGCCATTGTAAATATACAATGGCATCTATTTATTTTATTTTTATTTATTCCTTACATTTCTGTACCACCCCATTCAAAAAATTGGTGGTTCACAATCTAAAAAACCATTAAACCATTGACACAATGAAAACAATTTTCAAAATACAGATACAAATGCTAAAACCCGAAGTTTTACAAGCCTACAAGCCTGGCTAAACGGGTATGTTTTCAGGTCCTTCTTAAAACCATTCAGAGAAGGTGAAACTCTAATTTCATTAGCAAGAGCATTTCAGAGTTCCAGGGCAACTCTAGAAAAGGCACAACTCTCTATATGCACATGGAAGCTTGCCTGCAAAGTTCTGAATGGTAGCAACGATGGAAATTAATGTCGAGACATCAACAAATCACTGTCAATAACGGGGTGAGGGTGGAGGGGGTTGGCAGATATAATCCACTTGCATCAATACACTCTCTCTCCACACACACACACCTCGCCCCAAATGTGGCTGGAATTCTAGCAATTGCCCTGTTATCTGCATGCAGGGGAGTGTGTGTACATGCAAGATGTTGAGCTCTGAATAACCACCGTGGGCTCTTTGCCTCTGGAGGCTGAATATGCCCATGTTGCCAAACGGAGGGGCCTCGGGAGATCTCCCATGCTTCCTGGGCCCTTTGACTTGGGTGGCAGTCCACAGTTGGAGAGGGAATATAAAATGGCACAGCACCCAGCTAGTGAGGCACCTTTAAAAAGAGAACCGATCTCACCCAAAGTGTCGCTATAGATATAAGCAGGATGTCAGTAGGAAACTGGGAAATCCGTACATTCGGTTTTTCCATTTCTCATCGTCCCTGACCGGCTCTTCTCAGCCAGTGCAGCTCTGATCCTCCAGGTACTGACCAGGCTTTGAACCTTCCAGGCACAGAAACAAGAGAAGCGGCCACGTGGAAGAGCCTTCTGTGGAGTGCCCAGCCCTGCTGCCCAAAGCCAGATGCTGGCCTGTAAGTTGAATGGAACTCTTCCATTCCTTGTGGGAAGGAGAGAGGACCCGAGAGGGGGATCAAGTACCAAACAGTAGAAGCCTGCAGGGGCCTTTCCATGGGATACGTCCCAGCTGCTTCAGCCTGAGGATGGGCTGTGGGGGTCTCCATGCCTGGGTCCAGCAGGGAAGCCGCCTCTGCTCTGAGAGGGGGTCCTCCTAGGGCTGCAACAGGAGCCTGGCTGGGTCCTGCAGGGGGCAGGAAAGCAAACAGGGAGATGACCAGAGAAAGATAGGAGATGCAGAGATCAGAGAGGAGCTGGACCCCTTCCTAGGAACAGGTGTGAACATGCATCTTGGTAGATGGGGAGGCATTGACAACCCTAGGGCTGTGCCGTTGGAGGAGAGAAAAGTGGGAAGCACCCTCTTGCTATGCACTGGAGAAAGCGTGATCTCCACCTGCAGTGCTCAGCCAGCCTCCGGAGGGGGTGCAGCGCAGCAGGAGGGGCTGGGCCTTTGCAGCCCCCGGCAGAGAGTGCCCAGTGCAGGGATGGGCAAATTATCCAGCCCTCCAGCTCTTGTTGAGCTACAACTCCCATCCCACCCAGCCACAAGGTATTATAGTTCAGCAACAGCTGGGGGGCCAGATTTCCCCTCCCTGGCCCAGCGTCGGGGCAGAAGAGCAAGAGAGGCGCTTGTGATCTGGCTCTATGAGGCCCAGGAAGCCCGAAGGGGCCCTTGCTTGACATTGCCTCCCTTATGATGGGGATCTGGAATGCTGAGCCTTTGCCTGACTGTGTGGTGGGGATCTTTCTTTCCGAGTTTATGAAGTCTTTTGAGAAAGAGAGAGGTGGGGATCCTTTGTCCTGCAATGAAGCTTGACTGCTTTCCCACCGGGTGCCTAGGGCAGAGGTTGCCAGCCCATGGGACTCCAGATGTTGCTGGACTACAATTCCCATCACCCCCAGCTTCAATTGATTGTGGCTGTGGAGGATCAGAGTTGCAGTTCACTTGCAGTCTGGAGTCCCACAATTTGGGAACCCCTCGCCTCATGGGTTCTTGCCTGGATGCACCCACATGGACACCGTGGGGCGTCTTGGCCTGGGCCAGCATCTCCATCTTCCTCATCTTCAGTTGGGTCTCCAAGACCAAGGAGGAGTGTGGGTGCACAGAGGGCGAGTTGCCAGCTTGCACAATTGCTGGCATCACACAAGATCAGAAGTGATCATGTGGTGGTGGCACGTCTGTCAAGACGTCAGCCTCGGGTTCCCATTTCCCGTGTCTGTAGAGCTGGAGCCAAAAGGAGATCGCCTGAACTCTGGTCTGAAACCAGCCAGTTTCTTGTCTGTCTTCGAGAGTGTGCTGCTTGTACAGTTATGCCAAGTCGGGTTTACAGCTATTAGTTCAGTGCCAAAGGGAAACTTCCTCAGTGCTTTCCTGGCATGGAGGGGGGGTGGGGCAAAGGGGCCGTTTTTGATTCTGCCGCAGTTGCCCCAGGACAGGAGAGCTGGCCATTGTCAGGCAGAAAGGAACACAGTCAGAAGGTGTCCTGCTTACAAATGCCACCTTGCAGATTCTTCCCATGTGCAGAGGGAGATTTTCACAGGTCTTGCATGTGCACTGAAGGCAAGAGAATACAGGACCAGGGGAATGAGCCAACTTCTCTTTTCTGAAAAGCAGCCCAAGAAAAAGAATGGAATCAGACAGAAGCAATCTGTGGCTTCTGCCTATAGGAAGGGGTTGCTCAGTGTGCAGATCTCTCTACTTATCAGAGTGAGTCAGTTTTCCATTTCAAGCTCCTAATTAAATGGCACCAACCTGGGTAATTGTGGGGTCATCATTAGCTATCAACACTTTTTAGCAGACACCTCCTTGATGGCGGCCTGTCCCCAACTTTGGGAAAGCATCACCATCCTGCATTTCTGGTGTGTCAGGCTTGCTCTTAAAGACACAGGAGCATGGCTAAGAAAAACAGTTGGCCACCCTAACTGGCAGTGGTGTGCCCAGGGGGCAGCTGGTAGGCCTGTGGGTCCTCTGGGCTTCCACAAAGGTGGGACACTCTTTGTTAATCTAACCCAACTCTGTGCCAAGACTAGTTGGATTCTGCACCCATAGAGATCACATTAAGTCAGTCCAATACCATGCATTTATTTTGTGTGATTTCAGTGAAAGTATATGAAGTACCTAAACAATGTGACAGGTTGCAGAAAAGTGAAACAGGACAGGGCCCAGCTGCCAGGCTCCACAACTGTGTCAAACTCAAATCCCCACCCTCACCCCCGGTGAGAGATGTTGGAGTGGTCACTCATTCTTTCCCATGTCACCTCTTCTTAAGGGACCCCAAGGCTCCAAGAGTACCTTTTCTACCTCAGTTCCAGCACCCCAGTCCACAGCCTCTGCTGCCAGCAGTCAGCATCTCTCCCCTCCCAACTGTCTCTGCCTGGCCAGCTCCCATCCCCCCATAGAACAGAGCTGGGAGTTCCGGTGTCCATGGAGATGGAGAAATGCAAAAGATGCTCCAGAAGACAGTTGGCCAACTTCAGCCTTTCTGATCAGAAGTGAAGATGGCCTTCTGCCTCAGGGCTTTGGCTTTGGCCATTAAACAGCCCATTTCATATGTCTATGACCATGTCTTCAAGAAAATTGGAGTTTTAGCACAGAGACAGGTAAGGAGGGTCCCATTTTGCCAGGTGAACCCCGGGTGTTGGGTCAAAAGAGGTTTCTCCTGGTTTTTTTGTTCAGTTGTTCTTTTCCTAAGATCATTTCATGCTGGACATCAGCCAGTCCTTTGGATGCCAAGCAGGTTGATCTGTGTCTAGTAAAGGGGCTGTGGCCGAAGAGTGGGAGGGGCTAATGCTAAATGGGCCAGGTCCATGGGCCAGGTCCAAGGGGAAAGAAACCGGTCTATTGGCTTAGCTTCAGGAGACAGTCTTAGAGGGGGTCTGAGATGGGGTTAGGGGCAAAGCCTTGAGTGGAACGAAAGGTTCTCTTGAGACTGTGAGACTTCACACAAGCTCATCAAGCTACAACTCCCAGGTCTCTTTGTGGGGAGCCATGATTGTTCAACTGCTATCAAAACCCAGTTGCTGATGCACATATAAGCAGGACCAGGACGACGATAGTTATGACTATGCCATCAGAGCAAAAGAAGATCCTCGCTGGATCAAGCCTTCGGCCCATCCAGTCCCGCACCCTGTTTCCCGCAGGGGCGCTCCAGATGTCTTGGGAAGCTGCCCCTCTCCTGCTGTTGCTCCCCTGCAACTGGTGTTCAGAGTCATGCTGCCTCTGAGCTCGGAGGGAGCCTGTAGCCATCAGGACTAGCGGCCATGGATACTAGCATTGCTGGTCATTGACCGTAATAGAGGTGTGACTGGTAATCAATAGGCATATTCTCCATCAATTTGTCTAAGCCCCACTTAAAGACATTCAAGCTGGTGGCCGTCATCACCTACTGTGACAGAGAATTCCACAAGTTGATAAGGCGCTGTGTGCAAAAGTACTTGCTTCGGTTGGCCCTAAATTTCCGGGCAATTGGTTTCATGGGAGAACCCCTGATTCTAGGGTTGTGAGAGAGGGAGACAATTTCTCTCTGTCCACTCAGCAGGTGGCTTTCCAAGGGATTATTTACCAGCTTGTTCAACCTGTGGACAGGATGCTGAGGTGTGGCCTCTGGATGCCAGCCAGGGGTCTGGGTGTGATTTCATCACTGTGCTGATGACCCTCAGGGGATGGGGGCTGTAGTTCAGTGCTGGAGCATATGCTTTGCATGCAGGAGCTCCCAGGTTCCATCTCTGTCATCTCCCAGTAGGGCTGGGAGAGACTCCTGTCTGGAAGCTTGGAGAGCGGCCGCTGCCAGTCAGTGTCAGCAATACTGAGCTAGATGGACCACTGGTCTGACTTGGAAGAAGGCAGCTTCCTATGTGGCTGTGTTCCCAGCTCTAGCTCTAGTGGCTGCATCTGGCACTTTCTAGGCTGTGGTAATCCTCTGTCTTAGGCCAGATATAGGAACCATCAGCGAAATACTCCCATGATCATTCCTGTAATGTACAGGTGAAACTCGGAAAATTAGAATATCGTGCAAAAGTCCATTAATTTCAGTAATGCAAATTAAAAGGTGAAACTGATATATGAGACAGACGCATTACATGCAAAGCGAGATAAGTCAAGCCTTAATTTGTTATAATTGTGATGATCATGGCGTACAGCTCATGAACACCCCAAATCCACAATCCCAGAAAATTAGAATATTACATGGAACCAAGAAGACAAGGATTGTAGAATAGAACAATATCGGACCTCTGAAAAGTATAAGCATGCATATGTATTCAGTACTTGGTTTGGGCCCCTTTTGCAGCAATTACTGCCTCAATGCGGCATGGCATGGATGCTATCAGCCTGTGGCACTGCTGAGGTGTTATGGAAGACCAGGATGCTTCGTTAGCGGCCTTCAGCTCTTCTGCATTGTTTGGTCTCATGTCTCTCATCCTTCTCTTGGCAATGCCCCATAGATTCTCTATGGGGTCAGGTCAGGCGAGTTTGCTGGTCAATCAAGCACAGTACACTGTATACTTTTCGGAGGTCCGATATTGTTCTATTCTACAATCCTTGTCTTCTTGGTTCCATGTAATATTCCAATTTTCTGGGATTGTGGATTTGGGGTTTTCATGAGCTGTACGCCATGATCATCACAATTATAACAAATTAAGGCTTGACTTATCTCGCTTTGCATGTAATGCGTCTGTCTCATATATCAGTTTCACCTTTTAATTTGCATTACTGAAATTAATGGACTTTTGCACGATATTCTAATTTTCCGAGTTTCACCTGTAGCTGAGATTTCATAAGTGGGTCTGTGTCCTTTTCTTGATTTCTTTTAGAAGTTGACACAAAGTGAGGAAATGCAGGTTTGTGTTGGCCACTAATCAGCCTGTTCTTAACCTTCTCGCTACAGGACACTGAAACAAATTCCACAGAGGAAAGGAGTGTACTGAGGAGCTCGGTCTGCAGAATACTACAAGCAATGGAAGCCATTAGGGTAAGGTTTGGGAAACCCAGCCACTCCTAAGAGAAGAGGGGGAGGACCAAAAGAGCTTTAATGGAGGACACACTCAAGAGCTGCTCTCATGGCCATCCGCTTGGTAGGACAAGCTCCCAGACAGTCTCTGGAGCTGTACACCCTCCCAATCCCAGTCACATACGAATCAAAAACAAGATCCGAGGAGAGGGGGAGGAACCGGTGGGAGGTGGGCGCTGACCCTGGATAGTGTCATTCTAGCCAGGACCTTCATCCAACATATTACCAAAGTCATAGGAAATGCCTTCAAAGAACCGGGAAGAGTCCAGACCTCAAACCAGCAATCTTGACTCTTTTCCAAGCAGGGACCATTTTGGCAGAAACTCTTCAGTGTGAGAGTCATTTCCCACTGTGCTGACCTCTGCACAGTCCTGTGCTTTCTACAGTGCTGGGAGGGCCATTTCAGAGAAATGGAGCCCTCTCTAAAGAGCTCTCTGGGGAGGGCTGCACTTCCCAGCACTCTGAGCACCTTCCAAGGTGGTGCAGGGGCTCAAGGGGATTACTTTCCCTTAAGGGAGCACACGCAAACACACCGCCAGTCCTGCACAGATGGCAGCACTGTACTGTGGGAATGGTCATCCGCACATGGCACAGGGGGACTGTGCAGAGTATTTGGCTTTGGTGGAAGCTGCGCACAGTCCCACAGACACATGGCACATGGGGTGAATGGAGCCTGACGCTAAAGATGCTTCCTGACTGCCCCAGGAAGCTCTGAGGGGAAGCAAGATTCTGGCAGGACCTTGGATAGCTCTGGCAGGGACCCTTGAACTGGAGGGGGAGACCAGAGCAGGGCAGACATTGCTTCGGCAATGTGGACAAGCGCACTGCAGGCTTAGATGTCTTGCAGGCTAATTAGGGTGGCTGGCTAGCATAACAGTTTTGCACTTGTGCAGCCTCTTTCCAGCAGCGCTCTGCTGCTGCTCTGGATGTCAGAGCAGAACATGAATAAGTGCATTTTCGGTCCTCCAGGTACCGAGCCTGAGCGTTGGCCAAAAGAATCTCCCTGTTGCGTGCTGAGACCTATACTCGTACGCAAGTCATTCCTGTGCATACCCTGTGGAAGAGGGATGGGAATTGGAACACGAGGGATGGACTGCATCCTCAGGCTATGGAGAGAGTGCTAGATCTGCCACCCATTCCACTTTGCCAGGGGTTTCAGTCAAGCGGAGCTACCTGGTTCTAAGCTGTGGGGACTTGACAGTTAAGGGACATGACAGTTAAAGGGACACGACAGTTAATCAGAAGAGAATCCCACCTCTCCTTTTCACCCTGGGGTGGGGGGTGCATCACAGCCAAAGCTGCACACAGGCCAAATAAACAATGTGTCAGGGTTAAGGCTAGACAGGCACATTGAGTTGGTGGGGACTGCCGCTGAAGAACACTGGCACAGGCAGACGAGCAAGATTCTGGCAGGAAGATCAAGACCTTGGATAGCTCTGGGGCGGGACAGTTGCACTGGGTGGGAAACACCAGCGCAGGCTAGATTTGCTTCAGAAAAAGGCTTCAATCTCTTGCTGGCTAGCACAAGAGCTTTGCACTTATGCAGCATCCTTCTAGTAGCGCTCTGCTGCTGCTCTGGATGTCAGCCGCCATCTGAGGAAATGCATTTTTGGTCCTCGGGTTACTGAGACTGTGCTGAATCTTTCTGTCTCAGATCCAAGAGCCTCAGGTCGCCCCAGGAATGGGTGCATCTTGCCGTGGGAGTCAACATCGCCCTAAGGAACCTGTCCGCCACATGCCGACACCTATCCGCGTATGTTTTATGCAAGTCTTAAGTTCCCTATGGAAGAGGGCTGGGGCTTGGACCCAAGGGGTGGACTGCATTCCCGGGCCATGTAGGGAGTGCTAGATCTTTCCCCCATTTCACTTGTGCAAGGGGTTCCAGTGAAGCGGCAGCCATCTGGGTCTGAGCTGTCGGGATGTTCTAACACTGAGTCAGGAATAGGGCAAGACAGGCACAGTTACTCGGAAGAGATCTTTTCTCCTCCTCCTGCTCCCCCGCCCCGCTCCACTGCTGGGCATCATGACTATTCCAGTGCACATAAAGAAAAGAAACAGAAGGATGCTACAGAGAGAGGCACTGCCGTATCTGGCACTCTCCCTCTAGCATGCAGGGTTGAGTTGGCCACTAACTGGCCTATTGTTTACCCCCTCCTGACAGGTTACTGCAAAAAACGCCACAGATGGATGGTGCGGGCTCAGCACTTCGACCTACAGAATACTGCAGGAGATGGAAGCCGGGAAGGTAATGCTTGGGAAACACTGCCATTCCTAACAGAAGAGGAGAGTAGGGGTCTGCACCAAACTGGTGGGCCCAGTTTGATCTCCTTTACACAGTTTAATCTCCTTTACACAGAAATTTAATCTCCAGTTTAATCTCCTTTACACAGAAATCTCGCATTACTGTGAATAAATTACAAGGGTATAAACAATCTTGTACCACTTCATCCCAATGTGAAATCAATAGTAAAACTGATGCCCCAATATCTCTCTAGTGTCAGTCTCATTTCAATTTCTACAATAAGACCATTGAGCCATAGAAATGATCCACCGAACAGATTGAGTGAGGTGAGGCAGGTGGAGGGATCAGATGGACATCAGGATGAAAATGGAGGGTGCTGGTTGGGGTTAGGTTAGCTGGTTAGCATCTTTACCCCTGCCCCCACTCTCTTAGTCACACCATGTGGATTCTCTAAGGCTGACCTCAGAAGGGTCTTGGCGCTTTTAAAAGTGGGGAGGGGGTTGGCGCCCCACCTGCTGCTTTTGTTGAGGTCCATAGCACAGCAGGAGCTCTCCTCATGCCTTTCTTCTCACTCTTGCATCCAGTATAGGCCAAGAGTGATGCCACCACCAAGAGTGCGCCTAGCAGCATCACCCACACCAAAGCGCCAGCCTGCACCCTCAGTTGCAGCCCTGCCCAGCACTGCGACCAAGAAGGCCCATGTTGCGGTAAGCACTGCCCCTCCAGCACTGTTGAGCCAAGACTGGACATAGCGCCCCATGTTTCAAGCAAATGTGTCCAGCTGTGGGTCCCAACTGTGCAGGAAAGACCATGTCCCTACACCTGACTTCGCTAGCTGGCCCCCATGTCTGCTGTCAGACGCAGGGGGCAGGGCCAGGGTGCCGCCGCCAGCCTCCCTCCATGCCTGCACTCAACGCTCTGCCGAAGCTGCATTTGGTAGGAGAGTGCTGCAGGAGGTACTCCCTCAGAAGTAGTCCCAGATGCTTCCCACCCAGGTTCATCAGCTGTGGCGTGGGCACAACAGTCGGCAGCAGCAAGCAAAACATTTTCTTTGATGGAAGATCTTGAATCCCATAGTCTTCTCAGAACTTCAGCCTGCTATCTGGTCTTTAGCACCCAGATGTCACCTTCTCATGTTTCTAATGAAAACATGTCTGTAACACTTCCAAAGACTTGGGCAGTATCCATGCCACAGACTGAAAGTGGTTTAATGAGCATCCTCCCTTTCCAGGGAATCTTGGGCATAGTTCGTTCTGTCTGTCTTGGGCATAGTTCGTTGGGCATAGTTCTGTCTGTCTGTCTGTCTCTCTCTCTCTCTGACAGACAGATAGACAGACAGACACACACACACCCCTACCTCCATCTACATCACATCAGCCCACCGGAATAGCACTGCCTCAGGCAGCTCTAAGGGGGAGCAAGATTCAAGACCTTGGATAGCTCCAAGCAGGGACAGTTGAACTGGAGGGGGACACCAGAGCAGGCTAGACATTGCTTCAGCAATGTTGACAAGCCCACTGCAGGCTTTGATCTTTTTCTGGCTAGCTAGGGTGGCAGGCTAGTGCAAGAGTTTTGCGCTTGTGCAGCCTCCTTCCACCAGTGCTCTGCTGCTGCTCTGGATGTCAGCCACCAGCTGAGAAAAGGCATTTTCAACCCTCCAAGTACCAAGTCTGTGCTTAACCTTCTGTTACAGGTCCCAGAGACTTGCCTTCCCCCAGGACTGGGTGCTTCTCTTAACATATTTGAGCCAAAGGAACCCTCTGATCACATGCTGAGACCTTTCAGCATATGTTTTATGCAAGTCTAACATTAATTAAGGAAGAGGAATGAGGGTCGGAACCTGAGGGGGGTGGGGAAATGAGGAAATGCAGGTTTGAGTGGGGCACTAATTGGCTGTTTGTCAACCTTCTCGCTACAGGTCACGGGAGGGAAAGGCACAGAGGGATGGTGCGGGCTTGGTGGCTGCTCCTCTCGAGTTCTCCAAGCCCTGGAAGCCATGCAGGTAATGTATGGGAAACAGTGGAATTCCTAACTGAAGAAGGGGAAGGGTCAGACAAGCTCCCGGCCAGTCTTAGGAGCTGTGTGCCCTCTGGAGCCCCAGTCATGTACAAATCAGAAACTAGATCAGAGGAGAGGGAGAGGAACCCGTGGGAGGTGGGTGCCGACTCAGACAGGGTCATCCTACCCAGCACTTTCTCCCAGCATATGACCGAAGTAGGAGGAAATGCCTTCAGAGTCCCAGGAGGAATCCAGACCTCAAACCAGCTTTTTAAAAAAAAAAATTAAAAAGAGATCCTTATTTAAAAACACCAGACACCATTACAATACATTTCTAAAAACCATCATTAAAAAGAAAGGGAAGAAGAGGCCCAAGCCGATGACTACAAAGCATTGAACACAGAATACTCTACGATGTCATTCTTGGTCATTCTTAAACAAATACATCTTTGCAAACATGAATGGATTGGGTTGTCCCCTCCTTACCATAATATTTATAGTTCAAAAATAAGAATAGATGCTGCTTGATCATAATACAAGATTGGGCTGGAATTACACCTTTAAAGAATAAGTCAGTTTTGGGGGCTGTTGCTAGATAACAGAGTTTGTTATCCCGATCCTCTAGGGATAACTCTCCCTCTTTCCAATGTCTGCCTATGATTAATCTAGTTGCTAGCAACATACAGGACAGTAAATCTTTAGATTTCAATGTCTCTAATTCTCCCCCCCAAAAAACAACAACTACTACTACTACTAAGAGTGCCAAGAGGGGATCTGGCTGAATCTCTGAACAGTGACTTGTGCCATCTCTATAAAAACCAATTTCTAGAAATTCCCAACTCTTGGACAAGTCCACCCTAGTGATAGGAGGTCCCTGTCGCCTTACAATCATTGCTCCAGCATTTAGCACACATTCTCTTTTTATTTTTATTTATTTATTTATTTATTTATTTATTTATTTTTGCATTTTTATACCGCCTTTCGTTAAAAGATAGCCCCAAGGCGGTTTACAAACGTTAAAAACATACAATAAAAACACAATAAAAACATCATGCTAAGAGTATAAAAACATAAAAACAAGCATAAAACAATACAACAAATAAAAACACCCAGAAGCAGAAGTAAAAACGATTATGTAAAAACCTGGGTAAAAAGCCAAGTCTTTACAAGCTTTCTAAAAGCCGTGATGGAGCCCGAGGAACAAATGGCCACTGGGAGAGCATTCCAGAGTCTGGGGGCAGCAACAGAGAAGGCCCTGTCCCGAGTGCACGACAACCGGGCCTCTCTCATTGTCGGCACCCGGAGCAGGGCCCCCTCAGATGTCCTCGTCAAGCGGGCAGCAACCCTTGGGAGCAGGCGGTCCCTCAAATACCCCAGGCCCAAACTGTTTAGGGCTTTAAAGGTCAAAACCAGCACCTTGAATTGGACCTGGAAACGAACTGGTAGCCAGTGCAGCTCTTTCAAAATGGGGGCTCTTTCAAAATCTTTGCAATGTGCAGCTCTTTCAAAATCTTTGCAATGTGCGCTAATCTCACCAGAGTCATGTACCATCTATGGACTATTTTAATATAATTTTTCTCGATTTGGGCTGAGACAGAATCTACAGATTTACGAGTCCTTTCTCTCCCCACTTTTCTTTCATGAAAACTCTTGCCAGATCCATCTCCCTGACAAGTTTCAGTCTGGTCAATGGTATTAATTCACATTTTAACAGAGTCGGATAGTGCTTGGATATTAAACCTTTTGCTTCATAGCCACTTTCTGTCACCAGCTTCTCAAACCTGGTCAGGTCTCTACCGGCCACAGATAGCATCTGGGGCAAAGACAGAAATGCCTTCAGTTGTATCAGCTGAAACCACAACCCACTCTGCTCTATAAAAAGTGATTGTATTGGATCGAGTGTCCTAAATTCACCTTTATGGTATCCACCTCTCAATCTCACTAACTGATTCTTTTTCTTCTGCCAATTATTTTTTATAATTTAGGGAAGGAATGTTACTGGGTAAGTGGGGAATTAAGAGATGATAAACGAAATATCAATTTCTTCCAAATCATCAGTGTCCCTTTTTAAAAGGCCGGTTAGGGATTGAGTCCAGGGACTAACTATAATGTGAGCTTGATAACGCTAATACAATCTCTTCCCATTGGATACTTTTCGATCAGCTGGATCAAATATGACCATTGTAATGGATCAAATTTATGTATTTATTATTGTTAAATTTCTATACTGCCTTTCATTAAAAAAAAACCTTAAGGTGGTTCGCACAAAAGTTAAAACAAGGCTACAAAAATTACACTAATTAAAAAGCAGCTAGAAAAGAAAATACAGATGTGATTAAAAAACAAGATTAAAAAACAAAGATTAAAAGAATTAAAGAAGAAAAAACAAGCACAATATACTGTAGCCATAAAAGATACAAAGCAGCAGCAATAGGAACAATCGTATAAAAGCCTGGGTGAAAAGCCAAGATTTCACACGCTTTCTAAAAACTGTGATGGAGACTGAGGAGTGGATAGCATTCCAGAATCTGGGGGCAATGACTGAGAAAGCCCTGTACTGCGTGCACGACAGCCGAACCTCCCTCTTTGTCAGCACGGGGAGCAGATGACCTCATCAAGTGGGCAGCAACCTTGGGGAGCAGGAGGTCTTTCAAGTATCCAGGGCCCAAACGATTAAGGGCTTTAAAGGTCAAAAACAGCACCTTGGATTGGACCTGGAAACAAATTGGCAACCAGCGCAGCTATTTAAAAAATGGTGTGATGTGATTCCAGTGGGCAGCTCCAGATAAAAAAGGAAAATAGGAAGCTGCCATATACTGAGGTGGGTCTCACAATGGGTGAGACCCACCTCCAGAGGGTTTGCGGGGAGAGCGGGCTCCAGTCTAACCTATCAGATCAATTCCACATTGCCTTCTGTCCTATAAACTGATATTCCTAGTAGCTGTCACCTCCGCCAGCAGAATGTTGGAGCTTGAGGCCCTATCTGTCAAAAAACACTTATGCATATTCTCACCAGACTCATTCAGATAGATGCCGGAGCCTTCAATTTTTCACAGATCCCAGGACGTCCTCCTGTCTTCTTTCTGTCACAAACCTTCACATCCGTTGGAGCGTGCATGGCACAGCCCAGATGTCTGAGGATGCTTAAAGACCTAAATCCAACATACTGAGCACTGCCGGTCTTCATGTGCCTTGTCCGTGTCGTATCTCCCTACTTCCATGGGCCAGAAGGCCTCAAAAGTTACTATTGCCAAGAGGATCAAAGCCTGCATATCATATTGAAAATACCAAGGCCCCTCTCCATTGCTCAGCTCATTCGACCAGGGCAAGGGCAGCAACTGTTGGCCTCTCACTCCCGTCAACAGCATCTCATAAACCTAATAAATAAACCATAAATCTCACCTAAAACATTTCCTCAGAGGAGCCACGCTGTTTTTGCCAACTACCATAGACTGATTCCTGACATGGAATCTCCACAACATCTGGACACTACAAGGCCCTCCAGTCTAACCTATCAGCTCAATTCCACGAACCTATCAGATCAATTCCACAGATCAATTTTAAATATCATGTTGAAAATACCAACGCCTCTCCATAGCTCAGCTCATTTGACCAGGGAAGGGGCAGCAACGGCAGCCTCCTCTACAAACGCTCCCCTTTCCGAGATATATAAAGCAGCGACCTAATCTTACCGGTCTACTTTCACAAGACATTACAAGATGGACAGTCAATGCTCTGCCAAAGCTGCATTCGGTAGGAGAGTGCTACAGTCGGTACTCCCTCAGCAGTAGTCCCAGGTGCTCATCAGCTGTGGCATGTCCCACAAAACATCCTCCTTCGCAGCAGGGAACAGGGCTATGGTCACTTACAGTGATGGCTTCTTGCTGCTCCTGGATATGAGGCTATCCCGGCCCACCCACTTGGGCAGTCCAAGTCTACTGCAGGGACTGCCTTCTGTTCCTTCACATTGTTTCTAAATGGATATTTCCTCTTCTCCCGACTTGCCTGTACAGAACTGGGGCGGGTGGGGTGGGTATCCTTCCCAGGCCTGTTTAATCCTTCGAAGCTAATTTGTATAGTCCTGCCTCTGGAGCAGCAGAGATGTCCTCATATCCAGCAGTAGGAAGGATCCTTCATGGCAAGTAACCAATCTTTCGTGCCTTAGCTGGTGAATTGCAGTTTGTTCCTCCAGGGTCGAGAGAAAACACATCTGGCAGGTGGAGGGATCAGATGGACATCAGACTGAAAACTGAGGGTGCTGTTTAGCGTCCTTTGGGGAAGCGATACTGGGAACATGTTGGAGATGATGTTGATTATGATGAATTTCATGCATATACCTCATTCCACCTTGGCTAGTGAATGGCTCTTTTGTTCCAACAGGGACCAAAGGAAAAGGCTCTGCACCCACAAGTCATCATTAACAAAAATAGGAAAGAAGGCCGCTTCCAGATATTAAAGTGCCTCCGGAAGCTGGATGAGGTGAGGCAATCAGAAGCACACAGACCCGACATGGAGAACCCAGTTCTCTGGGACAAGCTTTCCCCTGAGCTCAGCTTCTTTGCTGAAGTATGTGGGTTATCTAGGGCAGAAACGAGGGGGGTCTTGGCCTGGGTGCTGTTGCAATTGGGGCTGGGCAGGTGTAGATTGGTGTCCCCCAGCTTGTCCTCTCCCAGTCCCAGCTGAAAAGCCCCACGTCCACCTCTTGAGCAGCCCTTGCCTCCACTGTCTCAGCTGAGAAGCGGGAGAAAAGGAGCTCTTTGCAGCTTGTCTGCTGCTTTCATTGCGGGCCAGGAGAACAAGCAGGAGAGAAGGCGAGCAGGGCAAGTGGCTGAGGGGCCTTGGGGCTGGGCAGGGGGCAAGGGGGAGTCACGTGAGGTGCCTCTGGGAGGCTCCTCCAGGCAGTGGGGCCCCCAGACAACTGTCTCCCCTTGCCCGATCATTGTTACGCGTGTGCCCCTGCCCCGTCCTCTCCCAGGCCCAGCTGAAAAGCCCCATGTCCACCTCTTGAGCAGCCCTTGCCTCCACTCTCTCTGCCCCTCGCCATCACTGCAGCCCCCCCTGGCACTCCCCATGATGTGGGAAGCTCTGCCCCTCCAGCACTGGTGAGCCTAGTCTAGGTAGACTACTAGCAGCTTCTCCTTGACCAAGCTGACGTGGCCTTCCCCATGGATCAGATGGACCTCAGGCGGAAAAGGGAGGGTGCTGCTTAGCGTTTTCTCCAACCCACTCTCTTAGTCAAACCATGTGGGCGCTATAAGGCATATCCCAGATGAGAGCAACTGGCCCTATTCATCCCCAGCACAGTATCCCTCCAGTGGCAGTTGCTGGGGTGTATCTTATTTATTTATATTTATTTTACATTTTACATCCCGCACTTCCTCCAAGGAGCCCAGAGTGGTGTTTCTTATGTTTCTGTTTTAGATTGTGATCCCTTTGGGGACAAGGGACCATCTTTCTTTATATCTGTGTAAACCCCCTGTGGAACCTTTTGTTGAAAAGGGGTCTATAAATATCCATTGGATTCTTATTTGTAAGTCACGCCACATGTTTTGGAGGCCCAGGATGCAGCAGGCACCCTCCTCATGCCTTTCTTCCTCTTCTTGAATCCAGGAGACTCCGCAGAGGCCAGGTCTACCAACCACCCCCAGACTATCAACACCATCACAGCCCCTGCCGGCTCCTCCATCAGCTCCTGTCACACCGAGCACCGCAGGCTCCATCGAGAGCACCAGAGATGTGGTAAGCACTGCCCTTCCAGCACTGCCAGCCTAGACTGGAAGTAGCGCCCCATGTTTCAAGCGAATGTGGCCATACACAGCCCGCCCCCCCCACCCATGCCAGGAAAGCCCAAAGCTCAGTGGTAGACTGGCTGCCTTCTCTGCAGCCGGTCCGAGCTTCAATCACTGGAAAAGGGCAGAATCCTGTCCAGTCTCTCACAGGGACCCATGGGGGCTGGACGTCCTCCTGCCTTCTTTCTGTTCCAAACCTTCACATGCGTTGGAGCGTGCATGGCACAGCCCAGGTGTCCGAGGATGCTTAAAGACCTACATCCAACACACTGAGCACTGCCAGTCTTCATGTGCCTTGTCCGTGTCGTATCTCCCTACTTCCATGGGCCAGAAGGCCTCAAAAGTTACTATTGCCAAGAGGATCAAAGCCTGCATGTCATGTTGAAAATACCAAGGCCTCTCCATAGCTCAGCTCATTCGACCAGGGCAAGGGCAGCAACTGTTGGCCTCTCAATCCCGCCAAGAGCATCCCATAAACCTAATAAATAAACCATAAATCTCACCTAAAATGTTTCCTCAGAGGAGCCACGCTGTTTTTGCCACCTACCGTAGACTGATTCCTGACATGGAATCTCCACAACATTCTGGACACTACAAGGCCCTCCAGTCTAACCTATCAGCTCAATTCCACAGATCAATTTTAAATATCATGTTGAAAATACCAACGCCTCTCCATAGCTCAGCTCATTTGACCAGGGCAGGGGCAGCAACGGCTGCCTCCTCTACAAACGCTCCCCTTTCCGAGATATATAAAGCAGCAACCTAATCTTACCGGTCTACTTTCACAAGACATTACAAGATGGACAGTCAATGCTCTGCCGAAGCTGCATTTGGTAGGAGAGTGCTACAGTACGTACTCCCTCAGCAGTAGTCCCAGGTGCTTCCCACCCGGGCTCATCAGCTGTGGCATGTCCTACAAAACGTCCTCCTTCGCAGCAGGGAACGGGGCATTGGTCACTTACAGTGAAGGCTTCTTGCTGCTCCTGGATATGAGGCTATCCCGGCCCACCCACTTGGGCAGTCCAAGTCTACTGCAGGGACTGCCTTCTGTTCCTTCACATGGTTTCTAAATGGATATTTCCTCTTCTCCCGACATGCCTGTACAGAACTGGGGCGGGTGGGGTGGGTATCCTTCCCAGGCCTGTTTAATCCTTCAAAGCTAATTTGCATAGTCCTGCCTCTGGAGCAGCAGAGATGTCCTCATATCCAGCAGTAGGAAGGATCCTTCATGGCAAGTAACCAATCTTTCGTGCCTTAGCTGGTGAATTGCAGTTTGTTCCTCCAGGGTCGAGAGAGAAAACATCTGGCAGGTGGAGGGATCAGATGGACATCAGACTGAAAACTGAGGGTGCTGTTTAGCGTCCTTTGGGGAAGCGATACTGGGAACATGTTGGAGATGATGTTGATTATGATGAATTTCATGCATATACCTCATTCCATCTTGGCTAGTGAATGGCTCTTTTGTTCCACCAGGGACCAAAGGAAAAGGCTGTGCACCTACAAGTTGTCATTAACAACAATTGGAAAGAAGGCCGCTTCCAGATATTAAGGTGCCTCCGGAAGCTGGATGAGGTGAGGAAATCAGAAGCACACAGACCCGACATGGAGAACTTTCCCCTGAGCTCAGCTTCTTTGCTGAAGTATGTGGGTTATCTAGGGCAGAAACGAGGGGGGTCTTGGCCTGGGTGCTGTTGCAATTGGGGCTGGGAAGGTGTAGATTGGTGTCCCCCGCCCCGTCCTCTCCCAGTCCCAGCTGAAAAGCCCCACGTCCACCTCTTGAGCAGCCCTTGCCTCCACTCTCTCTGCCCCTCACCATCACTGCAGCCCCCCTCCCCCTCCCCGTGATGTGGGAAGCTCTGCCCCTCCAACACTGGTGAGCCCAGTCTAGGTAGACTACTAGCAGCTTCTCCTTGACCAAGCCGACGTGGCCATCCCCATGGATCAGATGGACCTCAGGCGGAAAAGGGAGGGTGCTGCTTAGCGTTTTGTCCCCCCTACTCTCTTAGTCAAACCATATGGGCATATCCCAGATGAGAGCAACTGGCCCTATCTATACCCTGCACAGCATCCCTCCAGTGGCAGTTGCTGGGGTGTATCTTATTTATTTATATTTATTTTACATTTTACATCCCGCTCTTCCTCCAAGGAGCCCAGAGCGGTGTTTCTTATGTTTCTGTTTTAGATTGTGATCGCATTGGGGACAAGGGACAATCTTTCTTTATATCTGTGTAAACCCCCTGTGGAACCTTTTGTTGAAAAGGGGTCTATAAATATCCATTGTATTCTTATTTGTAAGTCACGCCACATGTTTTGGAGGCCCAGGATGCAGCAGGCACCCTCCTCACGCCTTTCTTCCTCTTCTTGAATCCAGGAGACTCCGCAGAGGCCAGGTCTGCCAACCAGCCCCAGACAATCAACACCACCACAGCCCCTGCCGGCTCCTCCATCAGTTCCTGTCCCATCCAGCACTGCAGGCTCCTTCGAGAGCCCTGGATATGTGGTAAGCACTGCCCCTCCAGCACTGCCAGCCTAGACTGGAAGTAGCGCCCCATGTTTCAAGTGAATGTGGCCATCCACAGCCCCCCACCCACCCCACACTCATGCCGAAAGCCCAAAGCTCAGTGGTAGACTGGCTGCCTTCTCTGCAGCAGTTCCAAGCTTACATCCATGGAAAAGGGCAGAATCCTGTCCAGTCTCTCACAGGGACCAATGAGGGCTTATGTGCTTTTTGGAAGAACGTCCTCCTGCCTTCTTTCTGTCCCAAACCTTCACATCCATTGGAGCGTGCATGGCACAGCCCAGGTGTCCGAGGATGCTTAAAGACCTACATCCAACACACTGAGCACTGCCAGTCTTCATGTGCCTTGTCCGTGTCGTATCTCCCTACTTCCATGGGCCAGAAGGCCTCAAAAGTTACTATTGCCAAGAGGATCAAAGCCTGCATATCATGTTGAAAATACCAAGGCCTCTCCATAGCTCGGCTCATTCGACCAGGGCAAGGGCAGCAACTGTTGGCCTCTCAATCCCGTCAAGAGCATCCCATAAACCTAATAAATAAACCATAAATCTCACCTAAAACGTTTCCTCAGAGGAGCCACGCTGTTTTTGCCACCTACCGTAGACCGATTCCTGACATGGAATCTCCACAACATTCTGGACACTACAAGGCCCTCCAGTCTAACCTATCAGCTCAATTCCACAGATCAATTTTAAATATCATGTTGAAAATACCAACACCTCTCCATAGCTCAGCTCATTTGACCAGGGCAGGGGCAGCAACGGCTGCCTCCTCTACAAACGCTCCCCTTTCCGAGATATATAAAGCAGCGACCTAATCTTACCGGTCTACTTTCACAAGACATTACAAGATGGACAGTCAATGCTCTGCCGAAGCTGCATTTGGTAGGAGAGTGCTACAGTCCGTACTCCCTCTGCAGTAGTCCCAGATGTTTCCCACCCGGGCTCATCAGCTGTGGCATGTCCTACAAAACATCCTCCTTCGCAGCAGGGAACGGGGCATTGGTCACTTACAGTGAAGGCTTCTTGCTGCTCCTGGATATGAGGCTATCCCGGCCCACCCACTTGGGCAGTCCAAGTCTACTGCAGGGACTGCCTTCTGTTCCTTCACATTGTTTCTAAATGGATATTTCCTCTTCTCCCGACTTGCCTGTACAGAACTGGGGCGGGTGGGGTGGATATCCTTCCCAGGCCTATTTAATCCTTCGAAGCTAATTTGCATAGTCCTGCCTCTGGAGCAGCAGAGATGTCCTCATATCCAGCAGTAGGAAGGATCCTTCATGGCAAGTAACCAATCTTTCGTGCCTTAGCTGGTGAATTGCAGTTTGTTCCTCCAGGGTCGAGAGAAAACACATCTGGCAGGTGGAGGGATCAGATGGACATCAGACTGAAAACTGAGGGTGCTGTTTAGCGTCCTTTGGGGAAGCGATACTGGGAACATGTTGGAGATGATGTTGATTATGATGAATTTCATGCATATACCTCATTCCATCTTGGCTAGTGAATGGCTCTTTTGTTCCACCAGGGACCAAAGGAAAAGGGTGTGCACCTACAAGTTGTCATAAACAACAATTGGAAAGAAGGCCGCTTCCAGATATTAAGGTGCCTCCGGAAGCTGGATGAGGTGAGGAAATCAGAAGCACACAGACCCGACATGGAGAACTTTCCCCTGAGCTCAGCTTCTTTGCTGAAGTATGTGGGTTATCTAGGGCAGAAACGAGGGGGGTCTTGGACTGGGTGCTGTTGCAATTGGGGCTGGGCAGGTGTAGATTGGTGTCCCCCGCCCCGTCCTCTCCCAGTCCCAGCTGAATAGCCCCACGTCCACCTCTTGAGCAGCCCTTGCCTCCACTCTCTCTGCCCCTCACCATCACTGCAGCCCCCCTCCCTCTCCCCGTGATGTGGGAAGCTCTGCCCCTCCAACACTGGTGAGCCTAATCTAGGTAGACTACTAGCAGCTTCTCCTTGACCAAGCCGACGTGGCCATCCCCATGGATCAGATGGACCTCAGGCGGAAAAGGGAGGGTGCTGCTTAGCGTTTTGTCCCCCCTACTCTCTTAGTCAAACCATGTGGGCATATCCCAGATGAGAGCAACTGGCCCTATCTATCCCCTGCACAGCATCCCTCCAGTGGCAGTTGCTGGGGTGTATCTTATTTATTTATATTTATTTTACATTTTACATCCCGCTCTTCCTCCAAGGAGCCCAGAGCGGTGTTTCTTATGTTTCTGTTTTAGATTGTGATCCCTTTGGGGACAAGGGACCATCTTTCTTTATATCTGTGTAAACCCCCTGTGGAACCTTTTGTTGAAAAGGGGTCTATAAATATCCATTGGATTCTTATTTGTAAGTCACGCCACATGTTTTGGAGGCCCAGGATGCAGCAGGCACCCTCCTCATGCCTTTCTTCCTCTTCTTGAATCCAGGAGACTCCGCAGAGGCCAGGTCTACCAACCACCCCCAGACTATCAACACCATCACAGCCCCTGCCGGCTCCTCCATCAGCTCCTGTCACACCGAGCACCGCAGGCTCCATCGAGAGCACCAGAGATGTGGTAAGCACTGCCCTTCCAGCACTGCCAGCCTAGACTGGAAGTAGCGCCCCATGTTTCAAGCGAATGTGGCCATACACAGCCCGCCCCCCCCACCCATGCCAGGAAAGCCCAAAGCTCAGTGGTAGACTGGCTGCCTTCTCTGCAGCAGTTCCAAGCTTACATCCATGGAAAAGGGCAGAATCCTGTCCAGTCTCTCACAGGGACCCATGGGGGCTGGACGTCCTCCTGCCTTCTTTCTGTTCCAAACCTTCACATGCGTTGGAGCGTGCATGGCACAGCCCAGGTGTCCGAGGATGCTTAAAGACCTACATCCAACACACTGAGCACTGCCAGTCTTCATGTGCCTTGTCCGTGTCGTATCTCCCTACTTCCATGGGCCAGAAGGCCTCAAAAGTTACTATTGCCAAGAGGATCAAAGCCTGCATATCATGTTGAAAATACCAAGGCCTCTCCATAGCTCGGCTCATTCAACCAGGGCAAGGGCAGCAACTGTTGGCCTCTCACTCCCGTCAACAGCATCTCATAAACCTAATAAGTAAACCATAAATCTCACCTAAAACGTTTCCTCAGAGGAGCCACGCTGTTTTTGCCACCTACCGTAGACTGATTCCTGACATGGAATCTCCACAACATTCTGGACACTACAAGGCCCTCCAGTCTAACCTATCAGCTCAATTCCACAGATCAATTTTAAATATCACGTTGAAAATACCAACGCCTCTCCATAGCTCAGCTCATTTGACCAGGGCAGGGGCAGCAACAGCTGCCTCCTCTACAAACGCTCCCCTTTCCGAGATATATAAAGCAGCGACCTAATCTTACCGGTCTACTTTCACAAGACATTACAAGATGGACAGTCAATGCTCTGCCGAAGCTGCATTTGGTAGGAGAGTGCTACAGTAGGTACTCCCTCAGCAGTAGTCCCAGGTGCTTCCCACCCGGGCTCATCAGCTGTGGCATGTCCTACAAAACATCCTCCTTCGCAGCAGGGAACGGGGCATTGGTCACTTACAGTGAAGGCTTCCTGCTGCTCCTGGATATGAGGCTATCCCGGCCCACCCACTTGGGCAGTCCAAGTCTACTGCAGGGACTGCCTTCTGTTCCTTCACATTGTTTCTAAATGGATATTTCCAAGGCACCATTAACAACAATAGGAAAGAAGGCCGCTTCCAGATATTAAGGTGCCTCCGGAAGCTGGATGAGGTGAGGAAATCAGAAGCACCCAGACCCGACATGGAGAACCAAGTTCTCTGGGACAAGCTTTCCCCTGAGCTCAGCTTCTTTGCTGAAGTATGTGGGTTATCTAGGGCAGAAACGAGGGGGGTCTTGGCCTGGGTGCTGTTGCAATTAGGGCTGGGCAGGTGTAGATTGGTGTGTGTCCCACCCAGGGGCGTAGCAAGGTTGGAGTGGGCCCAAAGATGAGATTTCAAAATGCCCCCCCCTCAAAGTCCAGGGCCTCCGCACACCCGAGGCCCCCAAGGATTTAAGTCTGATATTTCAAAATAAGTATGCAGCCTGGAAAGACATTTCACTGAATACACACACGCACACGTCACAATATATAGTGATATACATTGAGTACTCTACATCTGTGCTACTTTTAATGCCTAGAACACACTAGAAAGACAAATTATTAAAATGGCCCCCTTGCTGCAGATTAGCAAAGGAGACTTTCAACCATGCAGGGTGAGCCTATGTTTGTTTTCTCAGAATTCTGAACAAATTCAGTCAAGTTCGATTCCAGGAGGTTTTTCACATGAGGCTTTTAAAGCGCTTTAACGCGCATCTCCTCTGGAATGGAGGTGCTGCATTCACATGTTGGCCAGATTTACCCTGAAGTCCCTGCAACTTATTGGAGAGCAGTTCACACACAAGAAAAATAAAATAAAATAAAAGGACAACACATGCTTCACAGTTCTCACTCAGACCTTCTGGGTTGCAAAACAACTTGAACATAAGTGCATTTATAAATGAATGAATGAATGAATGAATGAATAAAATAAATATAATACTGTTTGTTCCAATAGTTTTTGTAATTTTCTGCCATGAAACAAACCACTTATAGGACTTTTTAGATACTTGTTTTTAAGCCAGCAAATTTTCCAAGCTGTTTTAAAATAAATAGTCAGAGACTTGTCAGTCCCACCCACCCCCCATAGCAAAGCCCTATGGCAAGCAGATGCCTATATATCCGGGGGGTGGGTGGGCGGGGAAGGAAACCACAAAAAGGAGTTCACACTCTACCTTGCAAATGCTGGCCTGGGTTGGGCAGGGCAGCAAGGGGTCTTCTGCTGCAGAGAACAGTGGTGGCCACTCTGGCTGCCTCCTCCTTCCTGGGTGCTTGGGCCCTACTGGAGTTCAGGCTTCACAGAGGCCTACACTGAGGCCTCCGTGGAAGCCCCGGCCACCCGCCGATCAGCTGAGAAGAGGGAGAAAAGGAGCTCTTGGCAGCTTGTCTGCTGCTTCCATTGCGGGCCAGGAGAACAAGCAGGAGAGAAGGCGAGCAGGGCAAGTGGCTGAGGGGCCTTGGGGCTGGGCAGGGGGCAAGGGGGAGTCACGTGAGGTGCCTCTGGGAGGCTCCTCCAGGCAGTGGGGCCCCCAGACAACTGTCTCCCCTTGCCCGATCGTTGTTACGCGTGTGCCCCCGCCCCGTCCTCTCCCAGGCCCAGCTGAAAAGCCCCACGTCCACCTCTTGAGCAGCCCTTGCCTCCACTCTCTCTGCCCCTCGCCATCACTGCAGCCCCCCCTGGCGCTCCCCATGATGTGGGAAGCTCTGCCCCTCCAGCACTGGTGAGCCTAGTCTAGGTAGACTACTAGCAGCTTCTCCTTGACCAAGCTGACGTGGCCTTCCCCATGGATCAGATGGACCTCAGGCGGAAAAGGGAGGGTGCTGCTTAGCGTTTTCTCCACCCCACTCTCTTAGTCAAACCATGTGGGCGCTATAAGGCATATCTCAGATGAGAGCAACTGGCCCTATCTATCCCCAGCACAGTATCCCTCCAGTGGCAGTTGCTGGGGTGTATCTTATTTATTTATATTTATTTTACATTTTACATCCCGCACTTCCTCCAAGGAGCCCAGAGTGGTGTTTCTTATGTTTCTGTTTTAGATTGTGATCCCTTTGGCGACAAGGGACCATCTTTCTTTATATCTGTGTAAACCCCCTGTGGAACCTTTGTTGAAAAGGGGTCTATAAATATCCATTGGATTTTTATTTGTAAGTCACGCCACATGTTTTGAAGGTCCAGGATGCAGCAGGCACCCTCCTCACGCCTTTCTTCCTCTTCTTGAATCCAGGAGACTCCGCAGAGGCCAGGTCTGCCAACCAGCCCCAGACAATCAACACCACCACAGCCCCTGCCGGCTCCTCCATCAGTTCCTGTCCCATCCAGCACTGCAGGCTCCTTCGAGAGCCCTGGATATGTGGTAAGCACTGCCCCTCCAGCACTGCCAGCCTAGACTGGAAGTAGCGCCCCATGTTTCAAGTGAATGTGGCCATCCACAGCCCCCCACCCACCCCACACTCATGCCAGGAAAGCCCAAAGCTCAGTGGTAGACTGGCTGCCTTCTCTGCAGCAGGTCCGAGCTTACATCCCTGGAAAAGGGCAGAATCCTGTCCAGTCTCTCACAGGGACCCATGAGGGCTTATGTGCTGTTTGGAAGGACGTCCTCCTGCCTTCTTTCTGTCCCAAACCTTCACATCCGTTGGAGCGTGCATGGCACAGCCCAGATGTCCGAGGATGTTTTAAGACCTACATCCAACACACTGAGCACTGCCGGTCTTCATGTGCCTTGTCCGTGTCTTATCTCCCTACTTCCATGGGCCAGAAGGCCTCAAAAGTTACTATTGCCAAGAGGATCAAAGCCTGCATATCATGTTGAAAATACCAAGGCCTCTCCATAGCTCAGCTCATTCGACCAGGGCAAGGGCAGCAACTGTTGGCCTCTCACTCCCGTCAAGAACATCCCATAAACCTAAAAAATAAACCATAAATCTCACCTAAAACGTTTCCTCAGAGGAGCCACGCTGTTTTTGCCACCTACCATAGACTGATTCCTGACATGGAATCTCCACAACATTCTGGACACTACAAGGCCCTCCAGTCTAACCTATCAGCTCAATTCCACAGATCAATTTTAAATATCATGTTGAAAATACCAACGCCTCTCCATAGCTCAGCTCATTTGACCAGGGCAGGGGCAGCAACGGCTGCCTCCTCTACAAACGCTCCCCTTTCCGAGATATATAAAGCAGCGACCTAATCTTACCGGTCTACTTTCACAAGACATTACAAGATGGACAGTCAATGCTCTGCCGAAGCTGCATTTGGTAGGAGAGTGCTACAGTCCGTACTCCCTCAGCAGTAATCCCAGATGTTTCCCACCCGGGCTCATCAGCTGTGGCATGTCCCACAAAACGTCCTCCTTCGCAGCAGGGAACGGGGCATTGGTCACTTACAGTGAAGGCTTCTTGCTGCTCCTGGATATGAGGCTATCCCGGCCCACCCACTTGGGCAGTCCAAGTCTACTGCAGGGACTGCCTTCTGTTCCTTCACATGGTTTCTAAATGGATATTTCCTCTTCTCCCGACTTGCCTGTACAGAACTGGGGCGGGTGGGGTGGATATCCTTCCCAGGCCTGTTTAATCCTTCAAAGCTAATTTGCATAGTCCTGCCTCTGGAGCAGCAGAGATGTCCTCATATCCAGCAGTAGGAAGGATCCTTCATGGCAAGTAACCAATCTTTCATGCCTTAGCTGGTGAATTGCAGTTTGTTCCTCCAGGGTCGAGAGAGAAAACATCTGGCAGGTGGAGGGATCAGATGGACATCAGACTGAAAACTGAGGGTGCTGTTTAGCGTCCTTTGGGGAAGCGATACTGGGAACATGTTGGAGATGATGTTGATTATGATGAATTTCATGCATATACCTCATTCCATCTTGGCTAGTGAATGGCTCTTTTGTTCCACCAGGGACCAAAGGAAAAGGCTGTGCACCTACAAGTCGTCATAAACAACAATTGGAAAGAAGGCCGCTTCCAGATATTAAGGTGCCTCCGGAAGCTGGATGAGGTGAGGAAATCAGAAGCACACAGACCCGACATGGAGAACTTTCCCCTGAGCTCAGCTTCTTTGCTGAAGTATGTGGGTTATCTAGGGCAGAAACGAGGGGGGTCTTGGACTGGGTGCTGTTGCAATTGGGGCTGGGCAGGTGTAGATTGGTGTCCCCCGCCCCGTCCTCTCCCAGTCCCAGCTGAATAGCCCCACGTCCACCTCTTGAGCAGCCCTTGCCTCCACTCTCTCTGCCCCTCACCATCACTGCAGCCCCCCTCCCTCTCCCCGTGATGTGGGAAGCTCTGCCCCTCCAACACTGGTGAGCCTAGTCTAGGTAGACTACTAGCAGCTTCTCCTTGACCAAGCCGACGTGGCCATCCCCATGGATCAGATGGACCTCAGGCGGAAAAGGGAGGGTGCTGCTTAGCGTTTTGTCCCCCCTACTCTCTTAGTCAAACCATGTGGGCATATCCCAAATGAGAGCAACTGGCCCTATCTATCCCCTGCACAGCATCCCTCCAGTGGCAGTTGCTGGGGTGTATCTTATTTATTTATATTTATTTTACATTTTACATCCCGCTCTTCCTCCAAGGAGCCCAGAGCGGTGTTTCTTATGTTTCTGTTTTAGATTGTGATCCCTTTGGCGACAAGGGACCATCTTTCTTTATATCTGTGTAAACCCCCTGTGGAACCTTTTGTTGAAAAGGGGTCTATAAATATCCATTGGATTCTTATTTGTAAGTCACGCCACATGTTTTGGAGGCCCAGGATGCAGCAGGCACCCTCCTCACGCCTTTCTTCCTCTTCTTGAATCCAGGAGACTCCGCAGAGGCCAGGTCTGCCAACCAGCATCAGACTATCAACACCACCACAGCCCCTGCCTCCTCCTCCATCAGCTCTACTCCTACCCAGCACTGCAGGCTCCTTCGAGAGCGCTGGATATGTGGTAAGCACTGCCCCTCCAGCACTGCCAGCCTAGACTGGAAGTAGCGCCCCATGTTTCAAGTGAATGTGGCCATCCACAGCCCGCCCCCCTCCCCCCACTCATGCCAGGAAAGCCCAAAGCTCAGTGGTAGACTGGCTGCCTTCTCTGCAGCAGTTCCAAGCTTACATCCATGGAAAAGGGCAGAATCCTGTCCAGTCTCTCACAGGGACCCATGAGGGCTGACGTGCTCTTTGGATGGCATGGCATGGTTCCAGGAGTGGGTGTCAGAAGATGAGCAGGGAGCTCCCAATCCGAAGATGAGGGCAGAGGCATCTCTTCAGGCCATTAAGGGGGTTCTTGACCCACCCCACAGTTGCCATTTGCACAGCCCTGAGCTAGATTGCCAAGCAATTTAGAAGCAGCAGAAGGCTGAATTGGCCAATTCATGGAGGACAGGTCAATCATAGCTACTAGTCTTGTTGGCTATATGCCTCCTCCGGGCTCAGAGGCAGGATGCCCCTGAGTAGCAGTTGCAGGGGAGCAGTGGCAGGAGAGGGGCATGCCTTCACCTCTGGCTTGTGGGCTTCCCAGAGGTACCTGATGGCCAGTGAGGGAAACAAGAGGCTGCACTTAGATAGGCCTGGAGCCTGAACCAGCAGGGCTGATCTATTGCACCCTCCCAGTGTTAGCATGTCTTTCCTTAAGGACATCCCCTGAGAAAGAGAAGGGTCACGGAAGACCTAATCAGTGTGCATAAAGTCACAATTGTGATAAAAGTCATTATCAGTCATCAAAATTCTGTTTAGGGCGACGTCCTCATCTCTCCTCCCTCCCCCCCTTTTAGGATAAGAACTGGAACAGGGGAAGGCCAGATAACGCAGGAGGAGGCCCAATCAGATGTGCAGCGAGGTAATTTTGGAACCTGGCCCTAAAGGCTTTTGGACACCCCCCTCCACTGCAAATTAAGCATCGTCATGTTTGGCCGGGCAACCACACTACCCGGGAGAGACTAAAGAGGATTTGAGGGCCCCCAGGGGCTGTGGAGGCCCTGGTCTTTGTCTCGGGAATCCAGGGGTAAGAGTGCCTCTGGGCCCTAGGTAACTTTGTTTTAAGTGGAGGTGAGTCCGAGTCCGTTCCAATGGAATGAGAGGAGAGTCATTCGAGAAGTGTCTTGTGCGCTGGCTTCAGCTCTTCTGGCACACTCACCTCCCCTTGAAGCAACTCTCTGGATCAGTGGACCTTGGCTGTGCCTTCCATGAGAGGTTTTGTGATTTTTAAAGCTCAGCCACAAAAAGAAGGTGGGGGTGGGGGGATATGAAACACAGACAGAGCTTTGGTCCACCATCCCTGACTAGAGCAGCTCTTCAGGGGCGCAGGCAGCAAAAATAGTTTGGCCTGGGGCAGAAATCACTTATGGGGTCCTCTGTGATGAGTCAAGATGGTTCAGGCCGTGCTGGAATGAGAAGAGTCTCTGTGGCTGGACAAGGGTTCTGGCGTGGCTTCTCCCGGACCCACCCGTTTCCCGCATGGGGGAACCATTCTCGTTTCGGGGTGCCTTCGGACTACTGAACATTTCCCACGCTCTGCCATGGGAAGGGGAACAGGTTGGTTATCTCCATGGAGATGTGGGAACTAGGCCGAAGGCCTCGCCAGGAAAACCATGGGGCTGGAATCGGTTCTTTCCTGGATCTGAACAGGAATTAGTCATTCTTCACTCTAGCTGGGTGGAATCCTGCAGAGCAAACTCTGTCCAGCCTCAAGAACTGATTCCTTTCCTCCTCTCTCTTTTGCAGGTTCAAAGCGAGGAGAAGCTGGCCACAGTGATGCCTTTCAATGTTTGTACTCCACATGATTATTTATATTATCTATATTATTTAGTATTATTTGTATACATTTATGAGTGCATAGAACTGGACGAGTGTGTCTTGGCAGCATGCAATCATTCCCTCATAGGTTGACAAGCTGTCTTTATAAGGATCTTATTTCATGCCCATTATCATGGGCTGTCTGTTGGAGAACTAAATAGCAGCGCTGAATTGTGCAGAAATGTACTTTGCTCTGCTGATACGGAATTGTTGCAGTATTGGATTGTCAGTTTGGTTGTTACAGAGAATCCTGAACTGTAATTGGTGGTGGTTGCTCTAATGGTATCTTGCCTGTATTTCTACCTCTAGCAATGGACATTCTGGGCTGGATTTAAATACCTTGAGCCTGGGCAAATGCATAAGTCTTTTGAGAAAGAAACCTGGTTTACTTACACATTACTTCCTCATTCTGAAGAGGTGGATCAATGCCCTTGAAGGTGGTCTTTGTGGGTGCGAAGCCCCTATGGGGTTGAGGTGCTCTTCAAGGTGTTTTGGAATTGGACCCAGGACACCAATTACTACTGGGATTATTTTGGTCTTTTTCTGCCACAGCCTTTCAGTTTCAATTTGTAGATCTTTGTATTTTGTGATTTTTCTCTCTTTCTTTTTCTTCTATTCTGCTGTCACCTGGTATTGCTATGTTGATTATTTTGACTTGTTTTTCTTTCTTCTCAACTACATTAATATCTGGTGTATTGTGTGGCAGATGTTTGTCTGTTTGTAGTCGGAAGTTCCATAATATTTTTGCATCTTCATTTTCTACAACTTTTTCAATTTTATGGTCCCACCAACTTTTGGCTACAGATAGCTTGTATTTTTTGCAGATATTGTTGATGTTGTTGTTGTAATTTCTTGTTTACACAGCCATACAGGTGTTATTGGCTGGTTTGTTGTCTCCAGAGATCAAGTCCTTCCTAAGGACCTGGGATGGCTGGATTTTATTATCAATATTGTTGTGGTTGTTATCGTCACAGAACATAGGCTCTTCCCAGTAAAGCTGTTTTTTGTAATTGGCTGATGGTGATTTCTGTGGCCACTATGGTTTTGAGGTGCTCTTCAAGGTGTTTTGGAAATGCATCTAGGGCGCCAATTACTACTGGGATTATTTTGGTCTTCTCCTGCCACAGCCTTTCAATTTCATTTTGTAGATCTTTGTGTTGTTGTTGTTGTTGTTTGTTTCATTATTATTATATTCATTCATTCATTCACACAGCCAGACAGGTGTTATTGACTGGTTTGTTTTATCCAGACATCGAGTCCTTCCCAAGGACCTGGGATGGCTGAATTTTATTGTCAATGTTGTTGCTGCTGTTATAGATATCGTCGCAGAATATAGGCTGTTCCCAGTAAAGTTGCTTTTTGTAATTGGCTGATGGTGATTTCTGTGGCCCCTATGGTGTTGAGGTGCTCTTCAAGGTCTTTTGGAACTGCACCCAGGGCGCCAATTACCACTGGGATTATTTTGGTCTTTTTCTGCCACAGCCTTTCAATTTCAATTTGTAGATCTTTGTATTTTGTGATTTTTTTCTATTTCTTTTTCTTCTATTCTGCTAGCCCCTGGTATTGCTATGTCGATTATTTTGACTTGTTTTTCTTTCTTCTCGACTACAGTTATATCTGGTGTATTGTGTGGCAGATGTTTGTTTGTCTGTAGTCGGAAGCCCCATAATATTTTTACATCTTCATTTTCTTTAACTTTTTCAATTTTATGGTCCCACCAATATTTGGCTACAGGTAGTTTGTATTTTTTGCAGATGTTTCAGTGTATCATCCCTGCCACCTTGTCATGCCTTTGTTTGTAGTCAGTCTGTGCGATCTTTTTACAGCAGTTGATTAGGTGGTCCACGGTTTCATCTGCTTCTTTACAGAGGCGGCACTTGCTGTTTGTTGTTGATTTTTCGACTTTTGCTCTTATTGCATTTGTTCTTAGTGCCTGTTCTTGTGCAGCCAGTATTAAACCCTCTGTTTCTTTCTTTAAGTTGCCATTCTTAAGCCATTGCCACTTGGTGATGTCTGATTTTCCAGTTATATTGTGCCAATATTGACCATGCAATGGCTTATTTTTCCATTTTTCTGCTCGGTTCTTGACTTGTTCTTTCTTGTAGGCCTGCTTTGTTTCATTGGTGTTGAATAGTTTCTTGTTCTTGACCATTTGAAGTGCATCTTCTTCACTGTCCTTGATATATTCTGCAAGGCCTCTTTTCTCCTCCTCTACTGTTTGATGGACTTGAAGCATTCCTCCTCCACCTGAGCGGCAAGGGAGGTATAGCCTATCTACATCACTGCGGGGGCGCAGAGCATGATTGATGGTCATAATTTTCCTGGTCTTACGATCTAGCATCTCTCACTCTGCCTGGGTCCAGTCTATTATTCCTGCAGTGTATCTGATAACAGGTATAGCCCAGGTGTTTATGGCGTGTATGGTGTTCCCGCCATTGAGTTTGGACTTGAGGATTTTTCTTATGTATTCACTTCCCATTTTTCTTTTAACTTCAGTGTGTGCAATGTTATCAGCCTGGAGAATGCCCAAGTATTTGTAATGTTCTTTCTCTTCCAGGTTCTTGATGTTGCTTCCATTGGGCAGTTCTATTCCTTCTGTTTTTGTTATTTTCCCTCTGTTCATTATTAATGCAGTACACTTGTCTAGTCCAAACTCCATTGCTATATCACTACTGTGATATAGTGTTTAGTGTTTAGCAGTGATTCGATTTCTGACTGGGACTTTCCATACAACTTCAGATTGTCCATGTACAGCAGATGGTTTATTTTACTTGATGTTTTAGATGTTTGGTATCCAAGGCCTGTTTTTTTTAGTATTTGTGAGAGTGGAGTCATGGCGATTACTATTAATAATAATAATAATAATAATAATAATAATAATAATAATATATCCAAGTCTTAGCTTGTAGAAACCTACTGTTTGTTTACATCTACTCCTACTTGTGTTGATATGCTGTTGCTATAATGGAACTGCATTTGACCTGACCACTGTGAAAACTCCTTCTGCTGCAATATGTTCACATATTTGAAACAGCACTAGGACCAGAGGACTTGATTTGCTTGTACATTTGCTTGTTATGGAGAATCCTGAACTCTAATTGGCAGTTGTTGCCTTCATGGTCTCTTGCCTGTATTCCTGCTTCTAGGAACGGGCATTCTGGGCTGGATTTGAATACTTTTGAGCTTGGGCAAGTGCACAGGTCTTTAAAGAAAGAAACCTGTTTTACTTCCACAGAAAGGATCAGTGTGAGGAGATGGATCGGTGCCCTTGAAGACAGTCTTTGTGGGCGTGAAGCCAAAGAGGGAGAAACGGAATTCGACCCTATTATAGCATTGACCTGAAGCCTACTTAATTTCTCAAATGTTCATGCCTTGGTTTTATATACTTGTACAGTATCTCTCCATATATTATTAGATATATTTATTATTATAGATACCAAAGCCTTAACTTGTTCAAACCTATTGTTTGTTTATGTCTATTTCTACTTGTATTGTATTCTTACTTCTGTCCGGAAGCTTACTTAATTTCTCAAGACATGTTCATGCCTTGGCTTTAAATAGTTGTATCCCTCTTTATAATATAACTAGTATTTTTAAGCCCGTTATAACAACGGGCGCTAGCCTTTTTACCCCCCTTTATGTGTTCTTCATCTTTTTTTTCTTTGTGTGTGTGTGTGTGTGTGTGTGTGTGTGTGTGTGTTTGTCTCTCCTGTCCCACCCTCCCTCCTGCCCCACACTCTGGCCTCTCATCCTCCCCCTCCCACCCCGCTCACACCCTCCCCTTCCTGTCAGCCTCCTGCCCCAGTCCCTCCTGCCACCCTACTCCCTCTTGCCCTTCCCTTCCCCCTCCCCCTGCCTAACTCCCTCTTGCCCTTTCCCCTCCTCCTGCCCCACTCCCTCTTGCCCTCCCCCTCCCCCCTGACCCACTCCCTCTTGCCCCACTCCCTCTTGCCCTCTCCCCTCCCCATGCCCCACTCCCTCTTGCCCCTCCACCCTGACCCACTCCCTCTTGGCCCTCCCTCTTCCCCCCTGCCCCACTCGTTCTTGCCCTCCTCCCTGCCCCATTCCCTCTTGCCCTCCCCCCTCCAACCCTCCCTCTTGCCCTGCCCCCTCCCCCACGCCCTCCCCCCTTCCCCCTCTCCCCTGCCCAGAAGAGTCTTGCGCTCCCCCCCCCCAACCTGGCAACTTTACTCACTGTTTTGAACGCGATGGAGAAAGGAGCTCGCAAGCAGAGCTCATTTCTCGGGCAAGCCTCTTCCCGGACTGTTGCATTGGGCGTAAAGGACGCCCAGCGGCAGTCTGGGCAGTGTCTTTGCCGAGAGAGGAGCTCTTTTTGTGAGCTCCTTTTTCCTCGGTCGTCGGGGTTGGTTCTTCTTTGGGTAAGGAGGTCTCGGGCAGCTGGGTGGGCGGTTGGCGGCGGCGGCCGCAGAGGCATTTTCCTGGGCCATGTTGGCCCTTGTTCATGTGTGGGGGAGCGGGGAAGGCGGGATCGGGCTACTGGGAGGGCGGTTGGCGGCGGCCGCCGCGGTGGCATTTTCCTGGGCCATGTTGGCCCTTGTTCATGGGGGGGGGTGCGGGGATGTCGGGCTCTAGTGTGGGGAAGTCGGGCCCCAAAGTTTCCCCCCTGGCCGGCTTTAGCGGCGACGCCAGGCCTCGGCGGCGGCTCCGCCACCACCTCGGCCGGCTTCCCCCGCCGCCTCTTTCCCCTCCGCCTCTTTCCTATCTTCGCGGCGGCCGCTTCTGGCCCCGCCGTTTCCCTCGCCGCCTCTTCCCGGCTTCTTCTGAGCAGCCGCTTCTGGCCGCCCAAGATGTCCGCCGGGTACCGGCGAGCGTGTCTCCCTTGCCCTGTTCTGCGCCTGCGCTTCGCGCAGGTGCAGAACAGGGCAGGGAGGCACGAACACACGCTTGATGCCCGTCCACGGACGGACACCAAGCGTTTTATTAGAGAGGATGACATATATTGATTGTTATATATACCGTAATCTTAAATTGTGCAAACCTACTTGGGTTTGGGGGGTATTGCTATGTATATGCTCTTGCTATGATGCAACTGGGTTCGACCGGGCCATTGTGAAAACTCCCAAGAAAATAGGTCTCAAGACATATTCATGCTCTTTTCAGAAGCATTTTCTTCCACTGTCTGTTTCCTTTGGGGTTTTATACTACAGAATGTCACTAGGGCCATAAGAAACATTCTCCCGATGGACCGACGCAATGCAGTTTGGAGTTGGAGGGAGCTTTCTTCCATATTGAGATGATGCATACCCTGACTGCTGTTGGAAAATGCCCAGCAGGCTGTTAGCACTTCTTTGCCCCTTGTGTGTCTGCACCGGAGCACTCTGGAATCAGACGCTTTTCTTCCTCTCTTCTCTTTTTATTGGCAAAACAAAGACCCCCAAATCCAAGCACCCAATCTTGGGCAGAGTGAGACTCAGGTGCGTGTTGTCCTTTGGGAAAGTTCCCAATGGTGTCTTTGAGAAGCCCTGGAAAGTAGCGCAGAGCCGTCCCTGGAGGTGTGTGGGGCTGTGGGCAAATAGGAACATGTGGGACCTCCTTCTCTAGCTTTTGCGGGGCCCTGGGCGAGGGCAGTTTTCAGGAGCCCCTATGATGTAGCAAGATTCAACTTTTTTAAAAGTTCATGCCAGCCAATCTTTGTAGCCAACCACTACTCTGTTTCCCTGCTAAAATGAAGGATTTCCAGCATCTTGTTCTCCTGAAGCCAATACCCCACACAACTGAGAGCCCGTGTGGGGGAGTAGGTAGAGTGCTGGATGAGACCTTGGGAGACCTGGGTTCAAATCCTTCTCTCCTCAGTTATAATACTCACTGGATGACTTTCATCCAGATACTCTCTCTCTCTCATCCCAACATACCTCACAGGATTGTTATCAGAATAAAAGTGCGGTGGCAGAACTGTGTACACCATCCTGAAGGAAGGGCAGGATATCAGTGGCATAAGAAAATACATGTCTGTGCACTTGCCATATACCTATTTATGTTGAGTATTAGCCACATTGCGACCTCCAGTGGAAGCTTCACATGTGCTGTGTGCGCCAAAACAGAAGGAAAAGTCACCTGCTTGCAATCAGTTTAGGCAAAATATATCTATGTCCCCCAACTGTGGTTTCAGACTAGGAAGCAGATTATTATTTAACATTTTATATCCAAGTGTGGCCACACCATAGTTTTTTATAAAGGCATTATAATATTAGCAGTTTTATTTTCAATCCCCTTCCTAATGATCCCTAGCATGGAATTGGCCTTTTTCACAGCTGCTGCACATTGAGTCGACACTTTCAACCAGCTGTCCACCAGGACCCCAAGATCCCTCTCCTGGTCAGTCACCAACAGCTCAGATCCCATCAGCGTATACTTGGTTGGTGGTTTTCATCCCAATGTGCATCACCTTACACTTGCCAACATTTTACCGCATTTGCAATTTTGTCGCCCACTCCCCCAGTTTGGAGATCCTTTTGGAGCTCCTCACAATCCCTTTTGGATTTCACTACCTGGAAGAGTTTGGTATCAACTGCAAATCTGGCCACCTCACTGCTTACTACCCCTGCTTCTAGATTAAAAAATTAAAAAGCACGGGTCCCAGTACAGATCCCTGGGGGACCCCACTTCTTACTTCCCTCCATTGCGAAAACTCTCAATTTATCCCTACCCTGTTTCCTTCCCGTCTTTCAACCAGTTAGCAATCCACACAGGTACTTGTCCCCTTATCCCCTGACCGCTAAGTTTCCTCAGGAGTCGTTGATGAGGAACTTCGTCAAAAGCTTTTTGGAAGTCCAGGTAGACTATGTCAACTGGATCACCTTGATCCACACATGTGTTGACTCCTCCTTCTCCTCTGCTGCTGAGGGTCTCCCTGGAGCTGCCCACGGGGGCCAAGGCAGCCCCCGCGATGGGCTCTACCCCCTCCGGGGGAGAAGACCCGGCTGACCCCCTCCCCCTCGCAGACTGAACGACGCCGCCTTTCACACATAGAGAGGCTGAGCGTGATGAGCCAATCCAGAAGCGAAACGGATCGGGCGGGCGGGCGGCGGGCAGGTAAGATGACCCTCTAGTAACCAGAGGACTCTGTGGGTGCCGCCAGGAGTCGAAATGGTCTTGACGACAGCGGCACACTTTACCATTCAAAAAGGAGGGGGGGAGTAGGACACCTGACGAGGGAGGGGAGAATGATGATGACAGACACGTGAGCGTATCAGATGACCCGACAGGGAATGCGGCGTCAGCGTCAGGAGAGCCCACCCGCAGGCCCCGCCTCCTCCTCCCCGCGCCCCCTCCGGCCCCGCCCCTTGCGCGCGGTGCTTGTCGGGAGGGAGGGGCGGAGAGGCCTCTTCCGGCTGGGGCTGGTGGCGGGCAGCGCGTGGCGCGGGCAAGAGGGCGGACGAGCCAGGTGGGTAGCGTGCTCGCGCGCGTGGGGCTGAGGGTGACCCCGCGGGCGGGGACCGAGGCAAGGGGGGGGCACGCTGGGCGCGTGGAGTGGGCCCCCCGCGCTGGCCTGAAGGTGCTGGCAGGCCCCGCTGCGTGACCCCAAGGGGACAAGAGGGATTCCCTCTTCCTCCGCCCCCGAGAAGCCGGGCGGGAGAAAAATCTCTAGGGTTGCCCGAGTTTCCCTCCTGGAGCCTGGAAGCCTTCCAGTCTAGACGGGGTGAGGAAAAGCCGCTGGCTGGCTACCCAGGAACCGGGGGGAGGGCATCCTCCTCCGTGCTGGGAAGGAGGCAGGCCCTTTCTTCTCTGGTGGCGCTGCTTGAAGACGGGGCTGCTGGGAGTGCACTCCGTGCATTCTCAGAGGCATTTTCTATGGAGGTACTGTATAAGATCTTTTTGTTGACTTTTCCTGCTTCCACTGACAGCCCCTCTTTTTTCCCTCCAAAAGTCTGTCTGAAGCCACGACTTGGTGATGTGGGGAGCCTGAATGCATTGATCTTTGGGGGAATGCCCTCGGCCCCATCTCGGAGGTGTTTTCACCTCTGCATGTCTGCACACATTGATTTTTCTGAGTGCAGCTCTGTGCTTAAAATAGGAATGTGTAAAAGAGCACATTGGGTTCTATACTCTACATAATAATATACTCTGATTCCTTCCTCTCAGTCAGGGGATTAACAATTTTTTGTGGTTGCTTTTCGTGCTGCTAGAATACTGTTGCATGTAGATTGCTTTCATGGGTGGTTAGACTGGGTTTAAATGTGGCCTGGGTGAGCATAAAGAACTTGCCTTGTGCATTTGCACATGTCTTCTTTAAACTGGGCCCTTATCTGCTATGTATTGCAAGGGTGGCAAGCCAGCACCTGCGGTGGCCAGAAATCCTTTCTGTGTACCAACTGCAAATGTTTAAGCAAAACACTGCTGAATGCGTACAGGTAAGTTCTTTTTGCCTGCATGTGTCACGTGTTGGACTTTAGCTACAGAGAATAACTAGCTGCGGTTAATTCCTGCCCTGGAGCTCATTTGCCTGTCCTTCAACTCCACGGTCTTGATCTTGCATAATTGGAGCACTTGTTGGTTCTTCACAGCCTCTGCCAGGCAGTGTGTTCTCTAATTTTTTTCATCAGTGTGCGGAATGAATTTTCTTCTAGGCGTCAGTATCAAGGCAGTGTATGCACATGTGCATTCAGAATGGGGCCTTCCCGATTCAGTCCAAGCAGGATCTAGAATTAACTGTGTGGATATGAAAAGTGAGCGTGCGCACACCTTAGAGGAAACACTACTGCTCTCTTGCTCTCCAAATACTGAGTGGTGGGGGCAGTATTGATGGCAAAAGCCTTCCGCTGAAAATTCTTCCCTTCTTGGTATCTCCAAGTATTGTCAGTTTGAATAGCTCAGGAAAAGGAAGACTGCCATTGTAGTAATAGAGGACAGATGGTTAGGCCTGGATTTGTCGGGCAGAAAAAGCAGAGCTAGTGTTGACTGCCATGTCTTCAGTTGACAGCTGGTCACCTGCCACCCCAGCAGAAGTTCTGGTTTTACTATAAAGCTGTTTTCTTTTTTCTTAGCTCTTCCGCCATTCACTGTGCCAGGGTGATCTGCAAAACCAGCCTCATCTCCCAAGGGCTAAATCTGGCACTTTATTCCTCCCTGCCACTCGTCCCACTCCAAATGACTGCACAGGCTTCTAAAAAGGGTTCTTTTGTTGTATATGGAGACTACACAGTAAAAATGAAGTCTGTGTAGGCCAGGCTGGTATTTATAAGAGCAAAGTGGTGTTCTTGGTATAGGGCATAATCGTAAGACTTAAGTTGACCTGCTACAGAGTGGATAGATGAGCTAGATGGAAGGTACATCATAAGCGCATGGGGAAGAAGGGTGTTTTTGTGAGGGTGAATGTTAAGAAAGAATTGAAGGGAGGGAAATGGGGAAAATACCCCCCCCCCCGGAAGTGGGAAAATGAAAGGGGAAAACCTAGAAAGCATCTCTGACTTTTCTGAGCTGAAATAGGCGGTGGATATCTGTAGTCCTGATCTTCTGCCGTACCACCCATACCCTCCTTTCCTGCACTGCCCTATGCTGCAATTTGAATTCTGCATTGCTTTCTTACACTGTAGGAGGCAATAGGTTATCATCCTCTACTTGCTCCTGATAGACAGGTTAGATCCAGATAGAAGGATCAGGTAACAAGAAGTCTGGCCTCCCTCCCAGCAGGCATTGGGAGCAGGATCCCCAGTTCTGTTCCTGTCTTGCTTCCATCTGGCCTCCAGTAAGTGCTAACTTTCTCTTTTTCTTTTTCTTTTTTTACATAGGTTCTGTTTCCAAGAAACACAAGAAGAAGAAAGAAAGAAAATCTTTGCTAGCTGAAGATGTTGCTGTGAGTTTGCCTTAGTTTCCTTACTGTGCATATCCAGCTGCACTTAGGGCAACATCTTTTAACAGTCCTGTTCTCTTAAGTGTTGCCAGTTTTAAAAAAAAAATTGTTGTCTGAGCTTCTTGGGAAGATGCTGTTTGATCTGACACCCTGTACAAAGATGATCACTGAAAATGTATAATCTGTGATAGTTAATATTTGTCAGGCAGCATTTTGCAGTTTTGTTTTGGAGAGGCAGCTTGTTCTGAGCAAATGAATTCTTGCAAGAGCAGCTGTAGGATTTCTCCAGTAAATCCTAATTAATAATCCATCTTTTCCATTCTTCCTAGGACATTCAATACTCAGAAGAATTCTTTATCAAGCCTGAATCCAGAGTGGCTCAGCTGGACACATCACAGTGGCCTCTGCTTCTCAAGGTGAAGATAAGTGCAACTCATCTGTTTACAGAAATGGTCACAATGAAATGTAATGCATTCTAGCAGTTCACCATTTTTAAGTCATCACATTAGAACTAGTTTTCAAAGTTCCATTAAAACTCTCTTTTATGTAAGCCCTTAATTTTTCTGACAAAGAACAACTAGTTAACTTCTCTCATCTGGGCTGAAAAGGGTTCTTTTGAGAGCCAGTGTGGTGTAGTGGTTAGAGTGTTGGACTAGGACCAGGGAGATGAAATCTCCCTTCAGCCAGGAGCCTCACTGGTGACTCTGGGCCTTCTCTCTCAGCCTAACCTGCCTTACAGGGTGGTTCTGGGGGTAAGCATAACCCTATTCACTAACTGGGCTCCTTGGAGGAAGAAAATATATAGTTAAATAAACAAACGTGGGGCTATCTGATGGCTAGAGGCTACCTCCCAGGCTCAGAGGCAGGACACCTGTAAATACCAGTTACAGGGGAGCAACAACAGGTAAGGAGGCATGCCTTCATCTCCTGGTCATGAGCTTCCCAGAAGGATCCACTGGTGGGCTACTGTGGGAAATGGGATGCTGGACTAGAGAGGCTTTGGGTCTAATCTAGCAAGGCTGTTCTTCTATTCTCACTGGGAGCTGTAGATTACATTGGCTAAGAGCAGAAACTTCCAATCCCACTGAGCTCTTGAAAAGGACCGAGCAACTTGTAACTCATGCATGGTTTTTTAAAGCTTGATCTGGCAAGCTTTCATTAAATAAAATGTTGCACAGAGAGTGAAATATGGAATGATAGGTCTACGGTAGTTCTAGCACCAAGCAATTCGCCCAGTCCTACAACCAATCACTTTTGTAGTAGATTATTGGGTGGTTGGTTTTTGGCGTCATTGTATAATGGGTCGGTGTTCTTGTGTAAGAGAATATATGTCATGGTGGTTGTAAGATTTGTGTGGATTTTGGTTTGCTTTGGATTGTGCAGAATTTTGACAAGCTGAACCTAAGGACAGCGCACTACACACCCCTCCCCTCCGGCTGCAATCCCTTGAAAAGAGAGATTGCTGAGTATGTGAGGTAAGATCCTCTGGAAACCCAGAGTACATATTCCCCCTTTTGTGTGTTTCCTGCAACTTGGGCATGGCATTCAGTAATTCAGAATCTGAAGGGCATAAATGAGCACAAGATGAGCATAAATGGTAGGTGAAGTTCTTCTACCTACCCTGTAAGCCCTGGGGAGTGGGGTTCATGTAGTGACATGGCAATATTGGTCATGTGTCTATTTCCAGAATCCCAGGGCTGGGGGACCCTGCAGAGAATGGACATCCCTTTTTCCTCAACGTGCCTGTGTGTTTAGTCTTTTCCGATTGCTGGTTTTGCAACCTCTCTATTCTTGTTTTTGGCATAAGGTTGTTACTTTAAGACAAATGCATGTCTTAATTTCAGTCTTGTTCTTTGAAAAGTAAGCAGAGAATGACCTCTATAAAGGTGGCTGGGAGTAATCACTGTGGTTCTGTCCTAGGACGGGCTTCATCAACCTGGATAAACCATCCAATCCTTCTTCCCATGAGGTGGTGGCCTGGATCCGTCGCATCCTCCGTGTTGAGAAGACGGGACATAGTGGCACATTGGACCCCAAAGTGACAGGGTGCCTGATTGTCTGCACTGAGCGTGCAACACGGCTGGTCAAGTCTCAGCAAAGTGCAGGTATGCCGTCTGCTTTTTTCTCTTATTGGAAAACGATGGTGCATTGTTAAGTGTTGTGTCAGCCATAGCTGCTGCACAGAGGTGGAATAGTAAACTTCTTGTGGCCCCTCCTGACTGCTCTTTTGTCGTCTTCCAGGCAAAGAGTATGTGGGAATCGTACGGCTGCACAATGCAATAGAGAGTGAGGCTCAGCTTTCAAGGGTAAGTTCCCACAAGGCAGGAAAATCTGTTTCAGCTGCTGCCCTCCCATTTGTATAGACATGGCCTCGGTTCAGTTCAAAGTTTATTACAGTCTATGACCAGCACAACAAGGAAAGGCATGGACTAAAAACATGAACGATCATAGCAAAAATGTATTTAATTAGGTAATGAGAATTATGACTGTAGATCAGTATGTGCTAAATGACTGCAGAGCCACAATTCTTTAGAGAAACTGCAGTGTAAAGTGGAATACAATTGCAACTGATGCTGTGAGGTTTTGGAGGTGGAATCCGAATTCTGTGCCAACTGAGAGCCAGATTTCTATAATCTGAATAAATTACACAAATTGAGTAGATTTCGGTTAGGTAACTGAATTTGTTGCATAATTCTGCTTTTGCCCATGAATAAAGCAGAGGAGAAGTTAGCAGATAATCCAAAGCTTCTAACTTTACATAGGAAGTTGCCACATACTGGGTCAGACCATTGGTCCTCAGTATTGCTTTCACAGACTGGCAGCGGCTTCTCCAAGGTTGCAGGCAGGAATCTCTCAGCCCTCTCTTGCAGAAGCCAGGGAGGGAACTTGAAACCTTCTGCTCTTCCCAGAGCGGCTCCATCCCCTCAGGGGAAGATCTTACAGTGCTCACACTTCTAGTCTCCCATTCATATGCAACCAGGGCAGACCCTGCTTAGCTAAGGGACAAGTCATGCTTGCGACCACAAGACCAGCTCCCCTCTCCAGTTCTGTTTGGGGATGTTTGGTTTAGTATTGGTACTTACTTGGGCTGCCACTTGATTAAAGACCTCTTAGGCTGTTCAACAGCTCCCGTCATCCCTGGCCGCTGGGGCTGGGGTTGATGGGAGCCGTAGTCCAACAGCTAGAGAGCACAGAAGTCGTGCAGCTCTGGGCTGGAGGCTACTTCTCAGGTGCCGGTTTTTCAAGCTAGACCACTGACATGCTCTGCCCTTCCATTCAGGTGAATGCCATCTGCTACGGTGCAAAGATCATGCTGCCTGGCCTACTACGGTATGAAGATGGCATTGAGGTCAATCAGGAGATTGTTGTGATCACCACGAAAGGAGAGGCAATCTGCACAGGTGAGAAACCTGCGGCGGGCATCCAGATCCTCGTAGATGTGTGCACTTTGAATTGTGTGTTTGAGAAGCAGGTTGAGTTAGACCATCTAGCCCAGTGCTGTCTGCTCTGACCAGCAGTGGCTCTCCGAGATCCTAGGCTGAAGCATTTTACATTTTATGTCGTTCTGCTTGAACTGAAGATTGCGGTGACTGAACCCAGGACTGTCCGCTTGCAGAGTGTGGGTTCTGCCATCATACTTGACTGTGCTTAGCTACACGAGAGAACTACCCAGAATAACTAGGGTGATTTATTGATTGTAGGATCAATAAACTTTGAGAAAGTTTATTGTCAGTTTATTGATTGTAGGATCAATAAACTTTGTGAATTTGTTTCCCGTTGCTTGTATCCTGCAGGGTTCTTTGCTCACTTGGCAGAGTGGAATACTTCTTTTTGGGTTACTCTTCCTCTACTCAAGATCCTTTCATGCAGCTGACTTGTTCTGACTTTTCCTCTGTGCGTGGTTTTCTCCTGTAAACCCAGAAGGGCTTGGTGGTTAATGATGGCATTTGCCTCTGATCTAAAACTGGCAGTAGGAGTGACACTGTTCACATTGCACCTGTATGGCAAATAAACCACAGTAGCTTTTGTTGTATAGTCTTAACAACCTTGTGTCTGTTGTGGTGTGCCACTTTGCATAACTCTTGTAAAAAAGTGACTAAAAGCATAATCAAAGTGACACTCTGCAGGGTCTATCTATCTGACTGACTCCAAAGGCTCTAGGCAGTTAGAAAGAAGATGCATGCTTACACAGGTTATCACTCTAACCCAGGTGAGGAATCACAGGAAGAGAGCCACTCACAGTTAGCCTGTAAATCTACCCTTGTCTGGGGGTGACATTTGGTGAACAAAAAGAGATTCTCGGCTGCCGTGTGAGGACAACTCCCTGGGTTATCATCCCATGCTCGCTCCAGGGCAGGACGTATGCTAATTCTAAAGCTATAAAAGTAGCCGGATGGTAACCCCACCCAGTTCTTTTCGTCCTGCTAACGCTCCAGGAAAGGATACTCAGCCTTGCTTCGTTCCTCAGATAAGTCTCCTTTTAACTTGCTCCTTCCTCTGCTTACGCCTCTCCCTTCTCCTTGGCTCCTCGGCTGCCCTCCTTCCCTCTCCCTCATCTTTAAAAAAAAAAAAAAAAAAAAAGGCATTTCTTCAAAAAGGGTTCCCTGCCGAGCCTCAATCTCCACCCCACTCCCGCTCGTTTGCTCAGCCTATTTACTCAGTCCTCCGCTCCCCGCTTGCTGTCCAGACCTTCCCCCTTCCTCTCCCCCCTTCTGCCATGGAGCAGCCGCAGCCGTGCCTGCAGGGACTCCGATCACGGGCGGAGAGGCAAAAGACCCAAGCAGCAAAGGCGGACCGCTCCGCTGCGAGCGCGGCCGCCGCTAGACACGCTGCAGCCATGCCCAGGACCACCGCGTCCCCCCCGGGCGAGGGCACTTCGGCAGCACCGCCCCCCTCTGCGGGGGCGGGCGCCTCAAGGAAAGACCGACATGCTGCTGCCGGTGCGCGGGCGGGCGCACAGAGCGAAGGGCGCCATCTTGGCTCGTCCCTCGAGGAGGCAGAGCAGGCGAGGGCCCAGCGGCGGCGCAGGAGAGCCCAAGTGTTGGAACTGCTCACAGCGGCCCGTTCCTCGGAGGCCACCAGCTCCTCGGGAGAGGAGGAGGAGGGCATCGCACAGACCGAGGAGGGTGAGTGTGAGCGGCAGTCCCCTGGCGGAACGGGAGCTCCCGAGAGCAGGCAGCCCCTCTCCATGGCCCCTATTCAGGCTTCCCCATCGAATAGCCCCCCCCTGCTGGTACCAATAGCGCAGGCCCCGGCAGGAGACCAGGGAGCGGCCCCTCCCCCTCCCCCCTCCTCTGCAGCCCCAGGGCCAGAGATGCCGGAGAGCTGGAAAACCTGGATCAGTGATCTGCTCTCGCAAGCCCTGCATCAGCGCAAGGCGGGAAAGAGGGGCCGTAAGCGAGGGAGGCGATCGCCCTCCCCCTCCTCCCCCTCCTCTTCCGATTCTGACTCCACCCCACATGGGAAATCCCACAGAAAGAGGCGGAAGGGCCGCAAGGGGCTGCAGAAGAGGCGTAGGGAGCCCAGCCCCACTGCCACACGCCCTGCCCCAGCCCACTCCTCAGAAGACACGGGCCCAGAGTCCCCTACCCACCTAGGGAGGGTCCCTGCCCTGCCTCGTTCCCCCGTGGGCCAAGCTGATACTGCCCTTACAGAGGGGGTTTGCCCTGATCTGGCAGACTTGGGGGACGATTCCAGGGAAGAAGGGGAGTGGTCTGATGGACAGGCAGGGATGGAGGAATCCACCCCTCAATTTAAGCGCCTTTTTCCATCTGACGATTTCTCCACATTGTTTGTTAAGGCCATGCGCACCCTGGGTCTCGATATTGAGGGTTTGCATCCTGGGGCTGCTCCCTCCAAGGAATCTCTGGTATTACCTACACATTCTTCACCAGAGCTCCTGTTTCCCTTGCCAAATACCTTCTCAGAGGTTCTCCAGCAGGAGTGGCAAGCACCAGCGGTCCAGAAGAAGGTCTCTTCCTTAGCTAATAAGCACTACGCGTTCATCCCCTCAGCAGCTGCACAACTCCAAACGCCTCCAGTAGATGCTCACGTCTCAGCCCTCACCTCTCGTGCGTTCCTCCCACGAGATGGAGAGTCAACGCTGAAGGATCCCGCCGAAAAGAGAATCGAAGTACAGTTAAGGAGAAATAACGATTGTATCTCTCTTTCTATCAGAGCCTCCATAGCCGCCTCCATCATTTCTCGGGCAGCACTGCTCTGGACCGATGAGTTGCTTCAGTCGCCTCCCCCAGATCCAGCCAGGTCCCGCCAGATTGCCCTAAAGCTCCAGAAGGCACAAGCCTACATTGCTGACACCACCCTGGATGCAGTACGTTTCGGGGCCCGAGCTACAGCTACTAATGTGATCGCTAGGCGAACCCTCTGGCTCCGCCACTGGCAGGTTGATGCAGCATCAAAAGCCAACTTAGCGGCAGTCCCCTTCTCAGCCACTAAGCTCTTTGGGGATGAAGCCCTTAAGGACATCCTCATTGAATCCAAGGATAGAAAGCTGACCCTTCCCAGCACAGCCAGGAGGGACGAGCGGCGCCCCTTTCGTAGGGGTCAGCCTCAGCAGCACCAATTTCGTTCCTTTCGCCCCTCCTTTCGCCCCCACGAGCGAGACAACAGATTTAGGCGCCCCAATTGGCCAAAGGGTAACTTCCCCGCCAAGTCCAATTCGAGAGCCCAGCCAGGCCAGCAGTTTAAACCACGTCAAGCACAGTGACTCTTTAAAGATAGGAGGTCGCCTCTCCCACTTTTACCATGCCTGGGAGGCGTCCACCACAGACAAATGGGTCCTGAAAACAATTTTAGAGGGGTACTTAATAGAGTTGTCAGGCCCCCCATTACACAGGTTTCGGCCCACCCCAACTTCTCGTTCTTCCACAAGACACAGAATCCTTCAACAGGCCATAGACCACCTGTTAGCCATCGCAGCCATAGAGCCAGTTCCCCCTCAAGAGCACCGTCAAGGGCTTTATTCAATCTTATTCACCGTGCCCAAGCGGGACGGCTCCTACAGGGCGGTCCTCGATCTAAAATCCTTAAACCGATGGGTACGCAAGCGCAGGTTCCGTATGGAGACTCTCCGCTCCATCGCGGAGAGCCTACAACACGGGGACCTGATGGCATCAGTGGATCTGACAGAGGCCTATCTACACGTTCCTGTTCACCCTTTATCCCGTCATCTCCTCAGATTCTGTTACAGGGGAGCACATTATCAGTATCGTGCCCTCCCATTCGGGCTCTCCTCGGCCCCAAGGACATTCACAAAGGTGCTGGCTCCTCTAGTAGCCTACATCCGCCTGCAAAAGGTCCGCCTCTCGGCTTACTTGGACGATTTGATCGTGATGTCGCGAAACCATGCAGAACGGGACGTCCAGATCACCCTAGAGGCCCTGACGTCCCACGGCTTCCAGGTCAACTACGCCAAGAGCCACCTGTCGCCTACATTCCGTCTCCAGCACTTAGGAGTAGTCCTGGACACCCAAAGGGACCGATTCTTTCTTCCAGAGGAACGCAGACTCAAGATTTGGTCCATGACATCAAAGACCCTGGCGACCAGCAGGCCTCGCGTCCTTCAGCTGGCTCAGTTATTGGGTCTACTGGTTTCCTCCATCGACTCTGTCCCCTGGGCAAGGTTGCATCTCCGTTGCCTCCAATGGTTTCTCCTCCCCTTCCAGGAGGACATTTCCTCCAGGTCGTCCAGGAGGGTTCAACTGTCTCCAGAAGTGCGCTCCTCGCTCCGCTGGTGGCTCTGCAAGAGAAACCTAGGGGCCGGCAAGCCCTTTCTGGATCTCCCTCGAATTCTCATCACCACGGATGCGAGCCTTCGGGGATGGGGAGCTCACTGCCTTTCTCAGTCGGCCCAGGGCAGATGGTCCCCCGAGGAGTCGGGCCACAGCATGAACTGGTTGGAGCTCCGTGCGATTCGCCTGGCCCTTCAAGCCTTCCTACCTGCACTGAGGGGCAAGGATGTCCTGGTCCAGACCGACAATGTGACAGCAAAAGCACACATCAACCGGCAAGGCGGCACCAGGTCTCGCTCCCTTCATCAGGAAGCAGTTCTGCTCCTCCGCTGGGCCGAATCTCACCTGTCCTCCCTATCAGCAGTCCACCTGAAGGGAGAACTGAACGTACAAGCGGACTGGCTGAGCCGGCAGGACATCCACCCAGCCGAATGGACCCTGAGCCGCAGAGCCTTCTCATTCCTGTCCAGAAGACTGGGAACCCCTCAAGTCGACCTGTTTGCCTCTCCCAGCAACGCCCAACTTCCGCGGTTCTTCAGCCGGTTCCAGTGCCCACAGGCGGAACAGACAGATGCCATGACAGCTCCCTGGCCAAGGACCCTCCTCTACGCCTTCCCACCACTTCCGCTTCTGGCCAGACTTCTCAGGCGCATTCGGCTCCTGGGGGCCAGGGTGATTCTGGTGGCCCCTCATTGGCCCCGCAGGCCGTGGTTCCCAGAGATCCTGAACCTCGCAACCGGGCCTCCAGTTCTGCTTCCCATCTCCGCAGACCTGCTCTCGCAGGGCCCAGTACTCCATCCAGATCCCGCCTGGTTCCAGCTTGCCGCCTGGCTCTTGAACGGGAGCTGCTAGGGGGCTTCGGTTACTCCCAGAGCGTTCTCGACACACTGATGGCCTCCAGACGCTCTTCCACTCACCGCATTTACCAGTGCACCTGGAGAGTTTTCCTCAGATGGTGCAGAAACAGACACCTGACTCCGAGGGCATGTTCCCTACCCGAGCTGCTACAATTCCTACAGGACGGCCTTGACGAGGGCCTTAAGGCCAATACCATCAAGCGGCACGCTTCGGCCTTGGCTCCTCTCCTGCTACCATTCAAGGGCAAGCCTCTCTTGTCCCATGCCCACCTGAAGCGTTTCCTGCGTGGAGCATCGCTAACATCCCCTCCTGTAGTACATAGGTTCCCCACGTGGGACCTCCACAAAGTCCTGCGGGTCCTTCACAAGCCTCCATTTGAACCGATTAGGTCCATTTCTTTACGCCTTCTCTCTCTGAAGTTGGCCTTTCTGGTGGCCGTCACCTCGGCCAGGAGGATCTCAGAATTAGCCTCACTGTCCTCCAACCCCAGGTTCTGTATATTCTCTGCCGATTCAGTAACCTTAATCCCGGACCCTTCAGTTCTCCCTAAGGTCGCCTCCATGTTCCACAGGTCTCAAAACCTGGTCCTGCCCTCTTTCTGTCCCAAGCCCGTCCACCCCAGGGAGAAGGAGTGGCATAAGTTGGATGTTCGCCGCTGCTTAAAGACCTACCTTAAAAGAACTGCCTCCTTCAGGACGACGGACTCGTTATTCGTCTCCTTCCTACCGGCCTCCATGGGCCAAAAGGTCTCCTCAGCTGTCATCGGTCGTTGGATCAGGGCCTGCATCTCCTTGGCATACGAGACCCAGCACTTGCCTCCACCCACGCGAATCACGGCGCATTCAACTAGAGCGGCCTCCACTTCAGCAGCGTTTTCCACCAATGCCCCGTGGGAGGAGATCTGCAGAGCGGCCACGTGGGCGTCCCCGTCCACCTTCACCAGGCACTACAAGATGGACACTATGCACTCCGCTCAGGCTGCCTTTGGCAGAAGGGTTCTGCAACATGTCCTTCCCCCTCAGTAGCCTGGGACCCCCACCCTGGGTCACCTGGCTTTGGTATGTCCCCAGGGAGTTGTCCTCACACGGCAGCCGAGAATGGAGCATTGGTACTCACCGTGAAGGCTTCTTCTGGCTGCCGTTGTAGAGGACAACTCGACCCTCCCTATGCGGTCCCAGACTCCTGGGGGGATGGGGCTCTATCTTCCTGCTGTTTTTTCTACCTGTTGGTTTACCTGTTGTTGTTTTTTACCTGTTTGTTTACCTGTTGGTTTACCTGTTTCCGTTTACTAGCTCTTTTTCTACTCATATATGTGTGTTATTGAGGTTGCCTTCCGTTCGAAGCTTGGCTGACTACAAGAACTGGGTGGGGTTACCATCCGGCTACTTTTATAGCTTTAGAATTAGCATACGTCCTGCCCTGGAGCGAGCATGGGATGATAACCCAGGGAGTTGTCCTCTACAACGGCAGCCAGAAGAAGCCTTCACGGTGAGTACCAATGCTCCAGTTTCTGTTAGAATGGCTGATACTACCCAACACTTCTGTTGGTCAAAAGGAATTCATTCCCTTGGTGTAGTGGTTAGAGTGCTGGACTAGGACCGGGGAGACCTGAGTTCAAATCTCCATTCAGCCATGAAACTAGCTGGGTGACTCTGGGCCAGTCACCTCTCTCTCAGCCTAACCTACTTCACAGGGTTGTTGTGAAAGAGAAACTCAAGTATGTAGTACACCGCTCTGGGCTCTTTGGAGGAGGAGTGGGATATAAATGTAAAATAATAATAATAATGTGCAGTGCTTTATAGGAAGAGCTATATAGTTACACAGGAGTATTGGAAGCTGCCTTATGTAGAGTCAGACCATGTTGTATATACTGACTGGCAGTGGCTCTCCAAGGAGTCAGGCAGGAGTCTTTCCCAGCTCCTATCTGGAGATGCTGCCAGGGACTGAACATGGGACCTGCTGCATGCAAGGCAGATGCTCTACCACTGAGCTATGGCCCATCCCCTGAAGGGAATATCATGCAGCAGACAGTGCTCACATGTTGTCGCCTATCCAAGGCAAACCCTGCCTAGCAAAGGGTTCATGCTTGCTAGCATAAAGCTTGTCTCTACACCCTTTGGCTATAGACAGTTGAGAAATGGTGGCCCTCCTTTTGGTTGGTTCCCAAGACTAGTATCTGAGCAGAAGAGCAGCTATGTTGGTTTGGGCCCAAGGCCCATCTAGTCTAGCATTCCTACAGCAGTCCATCATGCCTCTGGGGAACCCACAGGCCAGAGATGATAGCATGCCCACTCCCCTGCGACTGGGATCGGGATCTGGGACTCTGGAATCGCCTTGTGTGAATCATCTGTCCTTAGAGATTTCTTCGGCATCTCCCCTAACCTGCGCTTGCTCAGGGCTACATGTGAAATGATGATGAAGTTTATCCATTCTCGGAGTGTTGCTGCTCTGCCCTTCCTGCCACATCTGGATTCCTGTTCTAGGGTCCTGATGCTGTGTGGTCTCCAGACAGCCTCTGGCCTTGCAGTGTTCTGCTGAGGGCGAGGGGGCTGTTTGGCTGGCTTCTGGCTGGGCCTGGGCAGAGTGAGCAGGCCAGGGTCCCTTCCCGAGGGACTCTGACTCCGCCAAGAAGAATGAAACTTTCTGATCACATGCCACCCGGAAGCGCCTTTCTCTGGCAAAAAGTACAGAGTGCCTGAATAGAAGTAGATGGTATTAAGCACCCCGTACAGCTTGCCCTTTGCCAGATTGTCTCATTGTCTTGCACACACTCTGTGCACAGGTGTGCTTTAGTGTGAACTGTCTGGTGGGCAGTATATAATTGTAACAGTTGCTCAAAAGAAGAAACAAAAATTCCTCCTGCTTTCTAGAGGGGGAATGGGGCACAGTAGTAAAGGGACGGCGTAAGCCAGGAGCTCACACACTTGGCTCCCCAGCAGTTGGACTACAGCTCCCATTTCCCCCTGACATTCTGGCAAGGAGTGCTGGGAATTGTAGTTCAACATCATCTGGAGACCTGAATTTCAGAATCCCTGGAGTAAGCCTTACTGAAGTGGCTTGCACATGGACAGCTCAGGAGTAGGAGATCCATATGCTTGCTCTCCTCTTAGTGGGATTCTTACAAGCGGGTCTGGATAAGGGCCTTCGGCCAAATACTCTTCAACGCCAGATGTTTGCTATCTCATCTGCTCTTCAGCTTTCAGGGGTCCCGTCCTTGGCCGGGCATCCGCACATGCAGAGGTTCCTAAAAGGGGCCTCTGCACTCAGGCCTCCACCAGTCCCTCGCTTTCCCACGTGTGATTTAGGTCTGGTTCTCAGGGTGCTCACAAAACACCCCTTTGAGCCCATAAGAACGGTTTCATTGCGGCTCCTCACCCTGGAGGTTTTGTTTTTCGTAGCCATTACCTCTGCCCACCGGATCTCCGACCATGGCGCTTTATTGGTAAGGAAGGAGCCGTGCTTAGTCTTTCCGGATTATGTTCTTCTCTGTACTGACCCCACTTTTGTTCATAAGGTAAATTCTTTGTTTCATAGAACCCAGGAATTAATGCTTCCCTCCTTTTGTCCCAGTCCTTCCACTACAAAGGAGAAAGAATGGCATACCCAGGCCGTGCGCAGAGCGGTTCGTGTTTATCTCCGGCACACCAAGTCTATTAGGGTCTCTGACTCTTTCTTTGTTTCATTTAGAGATTGTACATTCACTTGGCATACACGACGGGGGGGGGGGGGGGGTGCCAGTACCTGAGGGGATTACTGCCCATTCCACAGGGAGTGCGGCTGCTACCGCTGCCTTTTCTGCCTTGGCTCCTCTGGCCGATATCTGCAGAGCAGCCACTTGGGCTACTATCTCAACCTTTATTAAGCATTATTATAAGATAGAGTGGGCCTCCGCGAATGCCTCTTTTGCGCGGCGAGTTTTGCAGCGGGCGGTTCCAGTTTAGGACCAGACTCCCAGTATCCCGCCCAATTTGAGAGCGGCCATGGTACGTCCCATAACCGTTTCGGATTCAATCCTCTTCTGAGGGAGAATGAATCGTTAGCACTTACCTGAATGGTCATTCTCCTCAGAAGTATGGATGGCATCCGACCCGGCCACTTGTTCGTCTGGTTGCTCCCTGCCTTTTCATCCAGTTCTTCCTGTTACCTGTATATATGTGGGGAGGTTCTTCCTCTTCAGGGGTGGTGGCGTCTCCCCCGAAGGGTGTGGAGTTAGCACAGAATGCTCTTATATATTTTTTCTGTCCAGGTTAGGCCCTTACTTGTTACTGTTCAGCTGTTGGCCTCTTGGGCATTTCCTTTTCTGTCTCAAGGATGAGGGGATTGCCCCTCCCTCCTGGAAGAGAGGAAGAGCTCTCTGATTGGCCCTGTCTCGGAGCAGGAGGTCCCCACAACCCATAATAGTTTCGGATGCAATCCATGCTTCTGAGGAGAATGACCATTCAGGTAAGTGCCAACGATTCATTCCCATTGACTTAACTTGTTATCCATGGCTATAGACCAGAACTGAAGCTCCACGGATAACGAGGACCACCTGTACCTGTGCATAAGAGCTTAGCTTGAAAGATGCAAACCAAATTTATTTCCTTCTAGGACTGCTGTCAAGAAAGAAGCAGCAGCTGCCGAAGTGGAGCCAGAGGGGGTGCTAAAGGTTGGTTTGCTTCAAAGCTAGCATTTTGTTTATTTCTCCATAGGGTTCTGGGGAGGGTCAACTTGGAGTCCTGCTGTGAGGTTGGAGGGCGAATGGTAAATGGAGGAGAGGGACTGGTTTGTAAATCAGTGCTTTTGAACTAAAGGTAAAGTGTGCCGTCAAGTTGATTTTTGACTCCTGGTGCCCACAGAGCCCTGTGGTTTTCTTTGGCAGAATACAGGAGGGGTTTACCATTCCCTCCTCCCATGCAGTATGAGATTATGCTTTTCAGCATCTTTCTATATTGCTGCTGCCCAATATGGTACCAGCAGAGATTCAAATCAGCAACTTTCTGCTTGTTAGTCAAGCATTTCCCTGCTGCGCCACTTAAGGTGGTACCCCTTTTGAACTAGTGTGAGCTTTTAACATCTTGTACTGCATGATTTGCAGCAATTTATACTGCATTTACTTGAAGACTTCAGTTTTTTTCCAAGTTCTTTGATGTTACAAATCAGGCAGTTGTCTTAAATTCAGTCGTCTTCCTTTTGGATATACACTGGTATAGCCTGTATGTTTTAAGGTGGTCATCTTAAATTTAGCGTCTTCGATTTGGGTAAGTGCAGTAGATATTTCTACAGCATGGTGTGGGTGACTTCTTTTATTGTCTTTCATACTGCAGGGCAGTTCACACGATCAACATTAGGATAGGGGAAACCTCCTACCCTAATTCGGGAGCCATGCATGTTCCCCTTCTAAGGTCAGGTGTCAGACAAAGACAAGGCCAGAGACTGGGAGCAAAGCCCCTGCTGGGTTGTGCTACCAGGCATGCCCTACCCAAATTCCATCCCCAGCTTCAGAACGAGGCAGGAAGAAAAATCTTCCTACCCAGCTGGGACGTAGATTGTGGCCTGAGGTCCCAACCTACTCTAACGCGTAATCTTAAAACAGGAGCGCACAAGCTCCTGAATTAGAGTAGGGGGCTTCTCCTGCCCTAATGCTGATTGTGTGGATTGCTCTTGTGTCTTGATCCTGTGTGGGGAGAGCCAACAAGTCCCATTTGGGGGACTTGTATATCTATGCTATGCAAAGGCCAAATCCTTTTAGCAGGGTGCATCTCAAGTTGCACAGCACTAGTGAAGGTGGAGCAGGGAGGAGCGTAGTGAAACAGTGCCACCCCCCTCCCTTCAGATAACCTGCCTGTAAAATATCTTGCCCTAAGAAGAGCTTGCCTGACACATGGTTCTCTCTCTCAGAGGAAGAGAGAGGCGGAGAGTGATGGGGAACAGGGAGCAGCAGCCTCTTCTCCCCCAGCCTCTCCAGAGCTGCAGACAGAGATCAAGAAAAAGAAGAAGATGGAGTCTGCCGAGAGCAGCGGCGAGCTGACAGAAATGGTATGTCTCTTCCTCATACAATTTGTTGCCAGAGTGTTTGGGTAGCAGAAGGAATCTGCTAGCCCAGGGCTTGCCAACCTTGGGTCCCCAGATAATGTTGGACCACAACTTCCATCATCCCGTCAGCTGTTGTGGCTGAGGATGATTGGAGTTGTAGTCCAGCATCTGGGGACGCAAGGTCGGGGACCCCTAAACCCTTGTCTTCACATATTTTCATCAGCACTTGATGAGCAGTTGCTCAGTGTGTGCATTGGCCTTCGCTCCATAGTAGAACACAGGTTTGCATGCCTGAAACCCTGAAGAGCTGCTTCCAGTCAGGGTAGATCAGGGCTGCACTAAATCGGCCTTCCTGCAGGTATTGACCTATGACTCCCATAATCCCTAGTTTCTGCCACTGCCCAGGGATTATGAAAGTTGTAGTCCATAATCCAGGGATTATGGGAGTTGTAGTTACAGGTGGAGGGCCAGAGTTGTGCAGCCCTGGAACAGTGTTCCCAGATGTTGTTGACTACAACTCCCAGAATCCCCACCTGTAATGGCTTTTGCTTGGGGATTATGGGAATTGTAGTCAACACCACCTGGCAATTCCTGTTAGAAGGAACACTGCCCTGGAAGAGCTAATACTGACTAAATTGATCCAGTGTCTAATTCAGTTTAAAGGAGTTTTATATAAATGAAAATGAAAAGCTTTAAGATCTGAGGATTTTAAATTGTTCATAAAAGCTTGCCTGTGGTAGAACACTCTCACATATGAGCCATGGCTCATTGATACAGTCATCAATGGCTGTGTGACTCGGTCCTGATTCAGCTGGACCCAAGAGGGATTGATCTACTATGGGGATGGGTCCCTATTGGCTAGGTCCAAAGACTTGCGTTTAATTGTACACTATTTTAATTCACAGCAAATCCTTTGGACGCAGTAACTGTAAGCCAGTTCTGAATGTACTAGTGCTGGCATTCCTGAGAGAGGGCTAGTTTGGAATAGAGTTGTTTTTTGAAGGGCAGCCAGTGAGGATGGTGTTAATCCTGAATGCCCATTTCTCCCTCAGGCCAGTGACACAAGTGCAAAGAAGAAGAAGAAGAAGAAGAAGAAGCAAAAAGAAATGGAAGAAAGTTCAGAGTAATCTGCTGAGTCCATCGAGAGGAGGCAGCCTTGGACCTGTTTTGTGACGGGGGGCGGGGAGGCCTCAGCAAAAACAGAGACTGGCTCATCATGCAGAGACAGGGTCCCATGGCTGTGCAAATGAAGTGTACCTTTTGGCTGTGTGGGAAGCCCCCTTAGTCCTGTTCTAAGGGCAGCTGGGGGAACTGAGGCAGCAGAATTATTCGGCAATCTGACGGTTCCACACAAGGAGTTGCTGTAAGCTTGTGAGACTTCAGGGGGAGGTGATGCTCTTGAACGTAGCACTGTTAAGTTGCCCTTCTTGCTCTGTGTTTCCCTCTGCTTGTATGTCTGAGCAGTTGAAGCGAATTGCCTGGTGATGGGGGCAGCGGGCTCTTTGATCTTGAATGGGATGGTCAGAAGTTTCATTTAGCAACCACAAACAAAAAAACTGTTGCTTGCTTTGTTGTAACTCCCTAATGGATTAAGTTCAGACACTTCCCTCTCAGGGTACCCTTTTTGGCTTTTGTTTTTAGACAAATATTATGTTAAAGCACATATGCAGTTCTGGAGCTACGAAGGTCTCATTTCCCTAATCTGTTCTGCATTTGGTCCCAGATACCTTTACTTGTTGCAGTTGTCCATCCGCATCTTTCTAACCTGGTTTGAGCCAGTTGAAAAGGAAGCTTGTGCATGAGCAAAGTTGGCCCATCAACCAAATTCTCAAAACAGAATTAAAAGGACACTTGAGGCCCCTCCTCCAGCTCTTTTGCCTGGCTGAGTTGAGGACAAGGTGGTGAGTCTGTACTCCTCTTTGGTGCCCATGTGGGCATGTTGGGGGCCTTTTGCACATTGCTGTGCAGCTGTCTTGGACCAGGGCAATGTAGTGAAATCCCCAATTGTGTTGTCTCCCTCTCCATTGCTAGGTAGAGTACCAAAGTTGGTTTTGACAGGAGGGTCTGTTCTCACTTTTTTATATATTAAAAGATTATCAACTTTATAATTCCACTTTTCTTGGATTGCTTGTGAAGCTGCAGGAAGAGATAGGGCCAGTTTGCATCTTTCATGGTAAGAAGTGGAGCTTGTATTTATGTTGCTTTCTTTGATTGTTCCAACCACGCGTTTTTGGGAACAAACCTAAGAAGCCATGGCTTCAGTCCTAACATCCAGCTAATGTTGGACAATAACATCCATCATGCCCAGCCAAAGCCCACTGCAGATGAGTGGTAGTCCAGATCTGGAGACCCAGAGTTGGGAACCCCTGTGCACCATAGAATCCTTATTCACATAACACATCATTTGATGAGTGGTTGCTCAGTGTATGCGTTGGCCTCAGCTCCATGGTGGAACACATGCTTAAGGTCACCAAGTGATCTGATGGCACTCGGTGTTCCTCTTCTTATGTGCCACAGCCTGGCCTGGACATGAGCTAAGGTTGAGGAGACAATGAAATGCATCAGGGGTGGGGTGGGTAGATGTGGGGATGGTGGAGCTGGGCAGGTGTATTCTGTGGCTTCCAGGTTGAGACTTGGTTCTGAAATAGGGCTACACAAGTCCAGCCCTTCTGCAGACATTGGACAACAACTCCCAACGTACCTATTGGCCACAGATGAGTGTAGTCCAAAAACAGCTGAAGGGTCCAAGTTGAGTCAATCAAAAACGCTGGTTGTGTGGAAGCAAGATAAGAGGAAAAGCTACCCAGGCTTTCCTTCTACCTTGCTTCCACACAACTGAAAACTGGGAGCACATGCAGCTCCCATCCCCAGTAGAACACAGTTTCTGGTTGTGTGAATGGCCTCATTAACTTGAACCCTGCTTCAAAAGTGGCAAAACCCCTTATATGTTCCCTTGCAGCTGCTTGCTTTTATTGTATTTATTTACCACCTCACCCAGATGACTCAAGAACAGCAACAACAAAAACCCCACACACTATTTCAACAGACTTTATTGCTGCTTGTTTTCCCTGTAATGGACTCGATGGTGGGTCCCTTTTGCACTGCTGCTTTTTGGCATCCACAAAAATAACACTCTCCCTCCACCCTCTGACAGTTACACAGAGCTACCTTGTGGGAGAAGTGGACAGTTTGCAGATGGAGGAAAGGATACCACCCCATGTGTGGATTTTTGGTAAAGGCAAAGATGCGGCAGTCTCCTTGCATCTAACAAAAAGCCACTCTAGCTTGTAAGAATATGCCAGGAACCTCTCTCTACAGGATACAGCATGCACAGACTGAAGGCTCAAGCTCTGAGATCCCAATTATGGGTCACTTCATCCCTGCATTGTCTGCCCTGGGGTCAAACTTGATTGCTTCTGTTCTGGCTCCTAAGAGCATGACCTTCACAGTTGTCGCCTCTTCTATCTTGGAGCCAAAACTTGAAATTCTTGCCACTATCAAAGGAACCAGGCACCTCCTAGCACAAACTCTGCTATTTAGGTAACTTGAAGTAGAGCAGGGCTGCACAACTTTAGTCCTCCTGCCCATGTTGGACTTCAACCCCAGCTGCAATGGCCTTTGGCTGGGGATGCTGGGAGTTGCAGTCAATGTCTGGGATGCCGTTACATAGAACACTGGCCTGGGCCTGAGGGATGAGGGGAGTTGTAGTCCAAAAACAGCAGGAGGGCCACAGTTGTGCAGCCTTGCAATAGAGGGTGATACTTTGTTGGCTTAACTTAGAACAGAGATACAAAAAACACACTTTGTACTGTGTCTGGAAGAGCAAAGAGACTGCTTTACAAGCAATGGGAAAAGCTTCCCCAAACTTTCCCTTTGTCTGTAAATCAAATAAACCTGAACATGATAAACAGTTCCATTTCAGAACAGTCCTATTCTTCATAATATTCACAGCTTATGGCTTTGCACACCAGAAGGTGCTCACTTCTGGAGATATCTTTATGGTTTGGGGGATTAGGAGTGGCCATCCTCCTTGCTTGCCTTCTCACTGCCCCCAAATCTGGAGGGATGTGGGCTACCTGGCAATAAATGCAAGCCACAAACAGATGCCCTCAGACTTTGCAGTGGGAAGAATGGGTCTCTCACCCCGGCAGCAACAGAGCAGTGTCTGTCCTGGGGAAGGGAGAAAGGGATTGTGCACAGAACAAAGCATAGGGCAGGGAAATGGTCTTGCCCTTGACATGCTGTTTTGGGGAGATGGGCTGGGGGCTACTACCACCCTCACCAGGCCAGCTCAGTACACCCAGGAAATCGGGACCCACTGGGCAGAGCTGCTGCTGCACGCATGCTCAAAAGCCTCCTGGAGTTGCTCGAGGGTCTCATCCACACCATTGTTCACCAGCAACAAGTCAGAGTAGTGGGCATATCTGCTCTGGATTGCTGCAGAGTCTTTCCGGAGCTGCTGTAAAGCTTCTGACTGCAGAGGAGAGAAAGTCGGTCGACTTAGTCAAAGGAGAGGACTGACCAAAAAGCACTCTCAATTGCTTGCCCAAAGCGTGAGCCCTTTGCAGGGACTGGTCATGTACTACCCAAATGCCAATCAAACAGGCAGGTTCAATTTCTAAACTGCCTTTCATAAAACTGATCACAAGGTAGTTTACAAGAATTAAAAGGCTGCCTACACATGCCTTTTTAAAAACTGCCAAAGTAATCAAAGTCAGGATGGCTGCCTTTGTATAATCTGGGGCCGTCACTCAGCGGAAAAGCACAGGTCCGATCCTTAGCATCCCCATGTAGGGTTCGAAAACAACTCCACAACCCTGGAGCACAGCGGCCACAGTTTAAACCACGCTGAGCCAGATGGACTCAATAGAAGTCTGACTCAATAGAAGGCAGTTTCCTACATTTTTATTTTTTTTTAAACAATTCCCCTGGTCCTGTAATGTCTCCCTAGAATCGAAAAGAGCAGAGCACACTTGCTGTCTGCTATCACTGGAGACGCAAATGCTCTCCTGAAATTATTTTTTAAGTCATGCTAGCAGCCAGCTTCAGCATTGGTTTACCATGCAGTGGTAATCTGGAACCTTAGGGTGTATTCATCACTGGAAAGATTAAGATTGCAGCAACCGAGAACGGAGCATTGGTCACTTACCGTGAAGGCTTCTTCAATTGCTTATTAGGATAGGCATGGTCGTTGGGTCCCGACTCCTGTCTTGCTCCTTTGTTGTGTTACGTGGTGGTATGGTTTAGATCAGGGATTCTCAACGTTGGGTCCCCAGATGTGATTGGACTTCAACTCCCATAATCCCTAACCAATCACATCTGGGGACCCAACGTTGAGAATCCCTGGTTTAGATGCACCTTCTCTGGTTAACTCAGCCTATAAGAACTGGGGCGGGGTCATCCCCGTTGGGCTCTAAAGGCTTTCTATTAGTATGTTACATAGTCCTGCCCAGGAGCACGTGATGAGGATAACCCAATGAGATGCCTTGACTGCAGCAACCAGAAGAAGCCTTCACGGTAAGTGACCAATGCTCAGTTTTCTGCTATGCAGATTAGCAGCTACAGAGGTTTGTTGGGTATGGTGTACTGTAGACCGTATAGAGCCAGTGTGGTGTAGTGGTTAGAGTGCTGGACTAGGACCGTGGAGACCCGAGTTCAAATCCCCATTCAGCCATGATACTTGCTGGGTGGCTCTGGGCCAGTCACTTCTCTCTCAGCCTAACATACTTCACAGGGTTGTTGTGAGAAGAAACTTATGTAGTACACCGCTCTGGGCTCCTTGAAGGAAGAGCGGGATATAAAATGTAAAAAATAACAAATAAATAATAGCACGTGCTCAGTTCATGCAGGGTGCTTCTGGGCAGGGGTCTGTGGAAGGTATGCCTTGCAACATGACCCAGACTCCTTAGCAATGCTAAGGAGGTCTTGGGAATGTACAGAGCCAGGCCATTGGTCCATCTCGCTCAGTATTGTCTACACTGACTGGTAGTGGCTCTCCAAGATTCCAAGCAGGAGTCTCTCTCAGCCCTAGCCGGAGATGCTGCCAAGGATTGAACCTGGGACATTCTGCATGCAAGCAGATACTCCTCCACTAGGCTATGGCCCCATTCCCTGAGGGGAATATTTTACAGTGCCCACATGTTGTGTCTCATCTAAATACAAAAAAGGCAGGCCCCCCCAAAAGGGGACAAGACTAGCTCTCCTCAGAAGAGGTCCTTAATGGAAAATCCAATCGAGAGAATTTGTAAACCACGCCACTAACAGGGAAGTATTTCCTACCTGGTCAGCCTTCTCTGCGGGAGCAATGAACACAATGAAAGGGGAAAACTCGGCTGTGTGGATTATCTTCAGCGTCTGGCAAAAAGGGAAGAAATATCCATATGAAGGCAGCTGCATGTACATCTGACAGGATGCTTCAGGTCTGGAGCAAGAATGGACTTTCACTCTGCACTTTCCTTCCACTCTGCCCATGAAACAGAAGAATGTGTTTCTTTTTGTTGAACCCTCCTAAAAGAGGGCTGGGCAAATGTGGCCCCCATAATCCCCAGCCACAGTAGCCAATAGTGAGGGATGATGGGAGTTGTAGTTTAACAACAGCTCGAGGGCCACGTATGCTCTAAAATGAGGTGGCCATTCCTGTTCTTTGGGACAAGCTGTGGCTGTGAAACCAGTTTCAAGCCACTTTTAAGTAAATGTTGCGGACAGGTCTGAGAGGAAGAGTGGGATGGGCTCTCACGAAGGGAAGTCAGTATCCCCAGATCAATGGGATTTGATCCAGCCCAGCTGGAAGATTCTGCAGAAGTTAGTTGTTTAGGGCAACTTCCCAAGCTGCCCCTCCAGCTCTTTCCCCTGGATCTGGGGTTTGGGTATAGAGAAAGCAGGATGTGAGCTCATCTCATTCATCTGTCCCCTTCACCCATTGCACCCTTGGCATGTTTTTGGCTTCTATCTCCACCACCTCTAGGTGCCAAGCACTCTCCTGCTCTCCTCCTCACATACTATGCATTTGGATACAGGTGTGAAGATACCCAAAAGGTCATAACATTCTGGGTTTTGTTCCAAATCATGGAGATCATACATGGGCCAGCTGGTGTGGTTGGTACCAGCTGAAGCTCATAATGATTTTTTGACAGGGGCAACACCCCTAGAGATGGAAAATGGGACATAGGATTGCAATGCTGTCAGCTTTCAGTGTGTTATTGTGCTTTTATTGCCCTGACAGAATGGTGTTTTCAAAGCTTTTAAAAGGTTTTTCATGCACAAAAACAGTTTTATCAACATTGTCAGAGGAAAGCAAATGAAAAATTGGCAGCCATGTTCTCCAAAGATTCCTCCAGCAAGAATACAGCCATTTGTTCATTGTTAGCCTAACCCTGACCCTCTGCAAAATTAGCTATGATTTTAATCTTTAACCTTAGTTGCTTGAGGATAGGGATGAAGAAAGGGTGCTAACACAAAGAATGTGAAATGTAACAATACTATGGCCAATTTTCCATCTCTGGGAGAGTAGACCTTGCCAAAAAGGAAGAAAAAAATCGCCACGAGCAAGCATCTCCTGAGAGGGTACCAGTGACCAGAACACATGAGCTGCATGCACCTTCCTACCTACCTGTGGCTCAATGTCCAGGATGGCAATTTTGTCCTGCTGGTGAATCTTGTGCACGGTCTCGAATTTAGTGCCAAACATGTTACCCTGGTAACTCCCAAACTCTAGGAACTCGTTGGCAGCGATGCCTCTCATCATCTCCTCTGTGGAGACAAAATGGTAGTCCTTCCCATCCACCTCACTCTTCTTCTGGGGCCGGGTGGTGTCTGGAAGAGGAGAAGGGGACCAAGTTGTCACATTAGCTGGGCTTCTGCAAGGAGGCAGCAGCCTAATCCACACATTATAACCCAGGATCGTTAGGAAGTATGGGAAAGTGACAAGGTGAATGAAGAACAGAATAGCCATGCAGGAGGCCTCAACATTTATTTCCATAAACTACTACTTTTTAAAAAAAATCACACAACTCAGGATTCATACATGGTCCCCAATAAGGCAGGGGTTCTCAACCATGGCTCTCTAAATGTTAGACTACAACTCACATCATACCCTGCCATGGTGGCTGCTGGGGATGATGGGAGTTGTAGTCCAACAACTTCTGGGCACCCATGGGTGGGAAACCCTGCTAAAAAGATTAAATTGGTGAAGAAAAGAGTGCTTGATCCAAGGTCATCCAGAGTACAGGGATTTGAGATGGGGCCTATCTAGTTTAAATCCTGCACTTTAACTGCTATACTATGTTGGCTGACACTTTTACCAAAGTGTCAGAGATTATACATTCCTATGCAGATTCCATGTCACCTTAAGTGGCGCAGCAGGGAAATGCTTAAGCAGAAGGTTGCCGGTTCGAATCCCAGCTGCTACTATATCGGGCAGCAGCAATGTAGGAAGATGCTGAAAGGCATCATCTCATACTGCATGGGAGGAGGCAATGGTAAACCCCTCCTGTATTCTACCAAAAGAAAATCACAGGGCTCTGTGGGCGCCAGGAGTCGAAATCGACTTGACAGCACATTTTATACAGATTCCAAGGAGAAAGCTACAGTCAATACAGAAGTTCAAAATTTAACATTTGGCATAATTTTGAAATTCAGATATGAACTTGCCAATTGGGGGAAAACCCAACCCTTCTTTCATTTTGTATGTCTAATTTTGTAAGCCTTGAAAAAAAACCTTTTCTAAGAATTAATATTAAAAGGAAGTTATGCCTTGAAATTAACTGCCAGATCTGATGTTATACACCCCACTAAATCCAACAGTGTTTATGTTTGGAAAGATGGCAAAAATATTAAAATAGGATTTTCTTTTCTCCAAATGTATTGAATCCATAGTGTATGAAAGTTGTAGCATCCATGCTTAACTCAGAGGATGACAAGAATTAAGTCTGTCGACACAGCCCTGCTTTCCAGTTTGACCTAAAGGCAAAGGGTTGGAAATGTAAGCTAACTATGTTACCAACCCCCCTGATTCAAGGGCAGGCTTAGATTCCCCAAGCTACCAAAAGAGAATTGCAGGGTGCATTTACAAGCTACCAGGGAATCTGATCAGTTGGAGAAAGTCAGGCTTAAAGTCCTGAAGAGCTGCAGTAGGATGAAGATTTGGAACCTCAGAGATACTCTGTCATCTGGACAACTTACAAGGAACAGGATATCCAAACTTCTCGGGGTTCTTGCTGAGCAAGGTGTTCTTAATGTGGCTTCGGCCGACACCACTGGCCCCTGGTCCAAACAAAGAGACATATGTTGGAGGAAGTCAGGCTCGGGATGCATTTCCTCCTCTCTCTCTGTTTATGTTGGAGAAAGGATGCATCGTATCAAAGCGTGGCAGCATTCTCCACCTCTGCGGCAGGAGACACGTGACATCAGCCGCTGCGAGAATTGCCTTAAATTAGGCCCAGATCCCATGTTATGACCCATCCTGTGTCCCAGAAACAGGGCTACTATTTCTTTAGCAGCTGCAAATCAGTCTTTTTTTAAAAAGACAAGAAAGAGCAGGATACACACAACCATGAGTGTAACTTTCCCTTCTCCGCCAGTACAGTGTGGCTTTGCAGTCCGGGGGTGGTGGTGTCGTCTAAACCTGCCACCGTCCCCCCACCAAATACTGTCCCACAATGAATAACTGCAATTACCAATTCAGAGCCCTTTTAGGATGGGAAGGGGCTGGATAGTTTGACCATGGCACCCATTAAGTTCAATCCTGGAAAGAAGACCCAAGTTGAATAAGGCTTGGTCTATGCAAGAGGAAGTGATAAGAGGCCAGAGATAGGCAAATGGCCTGTACCATATCGGGCTGCAGGGTGTGCAGCAGCAGGGGGAATCATCATCACTTTAATTCTCCTTCGTGTTTTAAAAAAATCTTGCAAGTAGAAAAGCAATTTGGAGCAGATTGGGCTAGAATCTCTCTTCCTGCTGTCCTAGCTGTTTAGTTTCAGGGATCTTTTCCCATGCGGGAGCATTAAAACATAGCATCCCCCTATATGCAGTGGTACAGGTCTTTAGGATTCTACCATTCAGCAATGTGTAATATGGGAAGCTGCTTTATACCGAGTCCGACCCCTAGCTCAATAATGTCTACACTGACTGACTGGCAGTGGGTCTCCAAGGTTTCAGGCAGGAGGAGTCTGCCAGCCCTACCTGGAGATACAGCCAGGGATTGAACCTGGGCCCTTCTGCATGCAAAGCAGATGCTCTTCCACTGAGCTATGGCCCCAATCCCTAAGGGGGATATCTTTCAGCAGACAGTGCTCACATGCTCACCCATCCAAAGATATACCAGGACAAACCTTGCTTAGCAAAAAGGACAATACACACTCACTGTTGCAAGACTGGCTATTCACCCCAATGAATATAGAACATAGGCAGCTGCCTTATACTGAGTCAGGCCTTGGGTCTTTTTAATAGTGTGTTTTTAGTTTAGTTTTAGCTTTAGTTTAGTGTGTGGACCGTTTGACTTATTTTACAACGGTTTCTTTTTTGCGTCTGGAAGTCGAGTCTTTGGAGTGGGAGTTTCCATATGTTGAAAGCTGTTCATGTGCTTATTTCTGGAAGTGCCTTGGGCTGCTAAGTCTATTTACTTCTGGAAGTGTCTCAGATGATCTGCCACAGAACGATGGCCTCATCACCTGCAGGTCAGGTCCAGGTCTGCAGCCACCTGCTAAATCCTCCGTCCAACATCACACATAGGATGCCCTTTATAGGAGCAGCAGACATCTGTGTGCCCTGGCAGATTTAGGCATTGTTCTCACTGAAGTGATAAACCAGCAGCTGAGCTATGCCAGTTGAGACTGCATGAGTGGCTTCAATGCTCCTTCGGGGTTCAATGATCTTCCACACCAAACACAAAGCAGAACAAAAATTCATACACATAGAAAAGCTTGGTGCCAAAGAGAAGATGTCACATCCTAGCTTTCTTCCCCGCATTTGGTTTTCAGTGCTGTCTGAAGCAGACCAGCTCAGCTGCTGGTTCCCACCTCAGCGAGAACCTGGCCCAAGTCCTAGGAAGGAGAGGTGACCTACCTATAAGCACCAGAGTCTTCCGCTTGAAGGCCGGCAGCCTCACCACTTCCTCATAAGACACCACGTCCAGCTGATCAAAAACTAAAATGAGAGAGAGAAAAGCCCTTAACTGAGCACCAGAGAAAAGCAAGGTACACCACACCTCCGACCAGCCCCACAATGAATATTTATATACTGTTTTCCAACCAAAGTTCTCAATACAATTTACACAGAATAATAATGAGAAGATGGTTTCCTGTCCCCCAAAGGGCTCACAATCTAAAAAAGAAGCATCAAAGAACCATCATCATCATCATCATCATCTGTTGTAAAAAGATCACACAGACTGACTACAAACAAAGGCATGACAAGGTAGCAGGGATGATACACTGGAACATCTGCAAAAAATACAACCTACCTGTAGCCAAAAATTGGTGGGACCATAACATTGAAAAAGTTGTCAAAAATGAAGATGCAAAAATATTATGGGACTGTATACAGAGGAAATAAATTCATACATAAATATATCATACAAGATCACTAGAACCACATGGAAAGTGGATTCTCACGAATGATGCAGCCTCCATTCCGCCGTCTGGGCACACAAATTGGGCTTCAGCATCCCACAACAGGCAGTCCATGGGCCAAATCCAACATCCCTGCTGCCCCTGAGGAGGACCATCTGGCCCTCCCAGTGGAAAACTCAGTGCCGTGGGGTATATGGAAGGAGCTGGTGCTAAAAGAACTCGTCAGCATTTCACTCCGACGACTGACTTGGCCATTATCCTCAGCCTCAAAATCCATCTCCAGGGCGTTTCCCGGGCTAGCCGCTCAACAGCAGCAAAATGCTTCAGTTCAGGCAAATAACATTCATAACATAAACAGCAGGGGGAGCAGTCTGGCAAAAACTAACAACCTGACAAAACAGCAACTTCTTTACGCCAGATACACAACGTCATAGCACTATATCGCAGTGATTAAATTTGAAATAAGGCATTGGAAATATGAATGGCACCCTTCTGTCAGCGTAGGGACTGCGGTGTCACAACACCGGAAGTGTGAAAGCACACTCCCAAGGGGTGTAGGAGCTGCAGAGAACACACACACATATAGAGAAGCAGCCTTGGGACACCTGAACAGTGTTCCCTGCAACAGGAATTCCCAGAGGTGATTGACTACAACTCCCATCATCTCCAGCTGCACTGGCTTTTGGCTGGGGATTATGGCAATTGTAGTCAATGCCTGGGAATCCCTGGCATGGGGAACACTGCTCTTGAATTGGCCTTATGTTGACCCAGAGTCAAAAGCCCCCTTGCTACAAGGAAGGAAGAGAGGAGGATATGGGACAAGAGGAAAGGAAAAAGATGCTCACTGGAGCTGTGCTTCGCCAAGTACTTGTCTTTGCATTTCTTCTTCTTCGCGAAAGGGCTGCAGCTCTGGGCTTGGCTGGGGTTGTTCTGGGTCATGCTTGCAACACGCCTGGAAGAAGCAGGAGGTGGGGGTGGGGGTGGGGGTGGGGATGCAACAGAGAAGGTCCAATCAGTCCCAGCCCTTCCAAAGCAATCAATCAATCAATCAATCAATCAATCAATCAATCTCTTTATTTCAGTCTTTGACCAGCATACGACAGAATGAACATAAAGATGCTATAAAGTCCAAAGCAATCCACATCCCATGGCCAGCGCTGAACCAAGGGGAACCATGTCATCCAGGAACAGGGCCTGAGAACGGAGAGAGCAAGAATTGGCAGCTCAGAGTGAGATGGCTTTGAGTGAGAGAGTAGCCAGCGGATCCTGTTAAGTTGGAACTGTAAGCATGCATTTTGTAAGAGAAGAGTTTTGAAGACCAATGGACAGAGACAGAAAAGTGCAAGTTAAGCCTGCATTCAGGTTACATATGCATTATGAATTGTTTTCTCTGCATCCCCTTTTTACTTGCTGGTCTAACAGTTTATATTGATCGGATTGGGCATCTTGGCTCTTTGGGGCCAATCTCCAGTTTTTGAGGGATGCCTGAAAGTCCAGGGTTGGAAAAGCATTGCCGACAGAAACCTTCTTAGTAAGTTCCAAGTTCCCTCCCTGGCATCTCCAGATAGGGCTGAGAGAGACTCCAATGGCCTGCTTTGCATGCAAAATGTCCCCGGTTCAATCCTGGGCAGCACTGTACCAGCTAGGAAGATAGGTACAGATTCCTGCCTGAAACTTGGGGACCTGCTACCAGTCCGTGTAGACAATACAGAGCTAGCCGGAACAACTGTTCTCTCGGCAGGGCTGTTCTTATGATTGGCGTTAGGGTGGGAGAGGCCAACCCTAATTTGGGAGCCATGAACACTTCCAATTGGCCATTGTGAGAATTCTACCAGCAAAGGGGAGGGGTCGAATTAGTGTTTGCGAGATGGGTGGCAGTGGCGAGCCTACAACTTGTACCCAGAAATAGAGTGAGGGTGGAGGGGAAGCAATCTCTGCACCTCCCACTCCTGTACTCATTCCCCCCTCCTCCTCCCTTGCTTGTAGAATTCTCACAATGACCAACCAGGCAGATGCACGGCTCCTGAACTCAGCCTGGCCACTCCTCCTACCCTAAAGAAGATTGTGAGATTAACCCCAGTATAGGGCAAGAAGGGGCCATAGCTCAGTGGTAGAGCATCTGCTTTGCATGCAGAAGACCCCAGGTTCAAGCCCTGGCAGCATCTCCAGGGAAGACTGGGAAAGACTCCTGCCTGAAACCTTAGAGAACTGCTGCTAGACAGTGCAGTCAATACTGAACTAAATGGACCAATGGTCTGACTCAACATAAGGCAGCTTCCTATTTTTCTATAGAAAAATAAAGAGAAATAAAGAGAAGGAAACATGTATTTCAGATCAAGACCCAAGACACCTGTGTGCAAGGAGATCGTGTTATAAAAACTCATCTCCTTGGGTGGAGCTTCCAGTGAGAACTTCAAAAGGGAATAAGTGTTGGCAAAAAAGCCCCCAAGAAGTCACCACCCAAGTGGGACATACCATTCTTGCAGCTCCAGGGAGGGGATGAGGCCTGCTGATCCGCTTGCAGAGCTTTCCACCCGGCCTTGCCACCAGTTGCTGTCATCTTTGTTGATGATTTCAATGACATCTCCTGTTTGGAACTTCAGCCCAGCTTCCTTGCAGGGGATGAGACTGTCCTTCTTGGGGTCATAGTCAAATTGGGCTCGTACAAACATCTGCAAGAGACAGGTCAAAGGTCATCTGGATCACCAGCTCCGAATTGCAGGTGGCAACATTGCTCAGATGGGCAAGTGGTTTAAATTGGATGCCTGAGGGACGGAAAATGTAGAGGATATCCCCTTAATTTTGCTTCTCGTTTTCTTCTCTCTGTGCCCTCAAAGAAAAGCATATTCCAACATAAATGAACATCATTTATCACATTGGTCCTTCCTCCAAGGAGCTCATGAAGTCATTACCATGTTATTCTCACAACCATCCTATGAGAGTTTTACACAAGGACTGGCAAATGGCCAGCCAGTGAGCTTCATGAATCATGGCTGAGCCGGTGATGAATCCACATCTTCCAGTTCCAAGTCTATTCGCTATAGCACACTGGCAAAAGCACACATGGCAAATGGAATCGGAGATCCATAGTAAAGTATCTGCCTTGTACGCAGAAGGTCCCAGGTTCAATTCCTGGCCGCATCTCCAGGTAGGGCAAGGAAAAACTCCTCCCGAAACCTTGGAGAGCTGCTGGCAGTCAGACAATGCTGAGCTAAATGGACCGATTTGGTGCAAGGCAGCTCTCTATGTTTCGACATCCACATGGGTTTTTCAGGGAAGATCCTGCTTGCAGAATCCCAAAAGGAAGCTAATCTTCTGCTAGCACAGAGGTGCTCAAACTTGGGTCAGATGAGGTTGGACCATCAGCCAAAGGCCACTGCAGCTGGCATGTTGGCAGCTGTAGCCCAACGACATCTGGGGACCCAAGTTTGAGAATTCCTGTGCTACTAGTTCTGTTCTTTAAAATGCACATGAGTCGTGCTGGGTGGGGGGGCATACAGCATTCCTCTTTGGAAGGACAAGCAATACAGCACAGCTGGCTACCTCGTCTCAGGGCTTTCAGGGACATCCCCGTTAGAGCCAAACCTGTAATAAAAACACATTCTACAACTTTGAACACAAAGAATGAGAAATCAAACAAATTAGGTTCAGTCTGACAAGTAAAGGCAGCCTGCTCTTACTGCCTTCAAAACCCAGTGAAAATGCAAATGCTGCAGGCTCTTAATCATGGCTAAGAGAATGGGAATGGGCCACACACTCCCTTTCCCTTCCCACTCTGAAGCCATTTTCCTTCTCTCTTTCCTGCTTAGCTTAATAACTGTCCCACCGCACCTTTGTATTACACATGTGCCGATGCAAACCAATTTCTAACCATGGTTTGAATCCCTGGTTGAGGAAAATATGGTTTGCAGCACCACATGTGCTGCATGAAACCATGGTTAATGTTGGGAAAGAAAGGCAAGGGAAAGGGGAGAGTGAGGAGTAACGAGTGTGCATGTGAACCCGATTTCTTAGCCATGGTTGAGAGACCAGCACCATTACAACTGCTCTGGACCCTTGATTTTGAAAAGTTACAATCCACACACAGTCTTAGTTGCACTGTCAGCCATACAATAGGTCAGGGGTTCTTAACTTGGGGTCCATGAATGCCCTGGAGGTCCCTGTGGCCTGTGAAAAATCTGTGCTTGTGCTGAGTTTAATTTGCTTCCTGGCAACATAGAACAAAGTTCTTGAAAATTAACTGTCCCAGGTGTTTTCTCCTTTCCATTTTTCTGGAGTGTATGACAACTTGGATAATGAAGATAGACTTCCTCCGCTGGGCTGACCTTCTGCTTTGTTTGCGGGCAAGAAAGCAGTTGTACAAATGAATGTTATGCCTAGATGTATTTATACTTTTAGTTCACTAAACTAGTTTGAACTAGTTTTCAGCTTTTTGTTACCAAATACTCAGTGGTTGCAAGAACAAGTCAGAAAGCACAGCAGATCAGATTGGGGTGGCACACAGTAAGAATTGTGGTTACCCAGTTGCAAAAAACATAGCTGTAAGGAAATACAAAAAGTCCTTTAAAAGAGTAGATTAGGCCTCCCAACGGCTATTCGGGAGTAGACCCCCCCTCAGTGACAAATGAGTACATCCTTTTGGCTCACTCATGAGTAGACCCCTGTCAGTTTACTCATGAGTAGACCCAGGTAAGTTTACTCATGAGTAGACCTGGTCGGATTAATCGCCAGGGTACCACCCCTCGGCTTACTCACGAGTAGACCCCATCAACTTACTCGTGAGTAGACCCCTGTTGGCTCATTCACAAGTAGACTTATGGAATTACGATACCAATTTGGGGAACTCTCTGGATGCAAAATTAATTGTGCCATGTCCTTTGGGAAATGGCCCCACTCTCATAGGGATATGCACTGGCCCTTTACTTCGAAAACAGACTCTGTGAAAGACTTAGGTATTCTAATTACTAAACAACCTATTCTGATTATCCTAACTAACTTGGATAATGAAGATAGACTTCCTCCGCTGGGCTGACCTTCTGCTTTGTTTGTGGGCAAGAAAGCAGTTGTACAAATGAATGTTGTGCCTATATGTATTTAAACTTTTCGTTCACTAAACTAGTTTGAACTAGTTTTCAGCTTTTCGTTACAAAATACTCAGTGGTTGCAAGAACACGTCAGAAAGCACAGCAGATCAGATTGGGGTGGCACACAGTAAGAATTGTGGTTACCCAGTTGCAAAAAACATAGCTGTAAGGAAATACAAAAAGTCCTTTAAAAGAGTAGATTAGGCCTCCCAACGGCTATTCGGGAGTAGACCCCCCCTCAGTGACAAATGAGTACACCCTTTTGGCTTACTCATGAGTAGACCCCTGTCAGTTTACTCATGAGTAGACCCAGGTAAGTTGACTCATGAGTAGACCTGGTCGGCTTAATCACCAGGGTACCACCTTTCGGGTTACTCACGAGTAGACCCCATCAACTTACTCGTGAGTAGACCCCTGTTGGCTCATTCACAAGTAGACTTATGGAATTACGATACCAATTTGGGGAACTCTCTGGATGCAAAATTAATTGTGCCATGTCCTTTGGGAAATGGCCCCACTCTCATAGGGATATGCACTGGCCCTTTACTTGGAAAACAGACTCTGTGAAAGACTTAGGTATTCTAATTACTAAACAACCTATTCTGATTATCCTAACTAACTTGGATAATGAAGATAGACTTCCTCCGCTGGGCTGACCTTCTGCTTTGTTTGTGGGCAAGAAAGCAGTTGTACAAATGAATGTTGTGCCTATATGTATTTAAACTTTTCGTTCACTAAACTAGTTTGAACTAGTTTTCAGCTTTTCGTTACAAAATACTCAGTGGTTGCAAGAACACGTCAGAAAGCACAGCAGATCAGATTGGGGTGGCACACAGTAAGAATTGTGGTTACCCAGTTGCAAAAAACATAGCTGTAAGGAAATACAAAAAGTCCTTTAAAAGAGTAGATTAGGCCTCCCAACGGCTACTCGGGAGTAGACCCCCCCTCAGTGACAAATGAGTACACCCTGTTGGCTTACTCATGAGTAGACCCCTGTCAGTTTACTCACGAGTAGACCCAGGTAAGTTTACTCATGAGTAGACCTGGTCGGCTTAATCGCCAGGGTACCACCCCTCGGCTTACTCACGAGTAGACCCCATCAACTTACTCGTGAGTAGACCCCTGTTGGCTCATTCACAAGTAGACTTATGGAATTACTATACCAATTTGGGGAACTCTCTGGATGCAAAATTAATTGTGCCATGTCCTTTGGGAAATGGCCCCACTCTCACAGGGATATGCACTGGCCCTTTACTTGGAAAACAGACTCTGTGAAAGACTTAGGTATTCTAATTACTAAACAACCTATTCTGATTATCCTAACTAACTTGGATAATGAAGATAGACTTCCTCCGCTGGGCTGACCTTCTGCTTTGTTTGTGGGCAAGAAAGCAGTTGTACAAATGAATGTTATGCCTAGATGTAGTTATACTTTTAGTTCACTAAACTAGTTTGAACTAGTTTTCAGCTTTTTGTTACCAAATACTCAGTGGTTGCAAGAACACGTCAGAAAGCACAGCAGATCAGATTGGGGTGGCATACAGTAAGAATTGTGGTTACCCAGTTGCAAAAAACATGGCTGTAAGGAAATACAAAAAGTCCTTTAAAAGAGTAGATTAGGCCTCCCAACGGCTACTCGGGAGTAGACCCCCCCTCAGTGACAAATGAGTACAACCTGTTGGCTTACTCATGAGTAGACCCCTGTCAGTTTACTCACGAGTAGACCCAGGTAAGTTTACTCATGAGTAGACCTGGTCGGCTTAATCGCCAGGGTACCACCCCTCGGCTTACTCACGAGTAGACCCCATCAACTTACTCGTGAGTAGACCCCTGTTGGCTCATTCACAAGTAGACTTATGGAATTACTATACCAATTTGGGGAACTCTCTGGATGCAAAATTAATTGTGCCATGTCCTTTGGGAAATGGCCCCACTCTCATAGGGATATGCACTGGCCCTTTACTTGGAAAACAGACTCTGTGAAAGACTTAGGTATTCTAATTACTAAACAACCTATTCTGATTATCCTAACTAACTTGGATAATGAAGATAGACTTCCTCCGCTGGGCTGACCTTCTGCTTTGTTTGCGGGCAAGAAAGCAGTTGTACAAATGAATGTTATGCCTAGATGTATTTATACTTTTAGTTCACTAAACTAGTTTGAACTAGTTTTCAGCTTTTTGTTACCAAATACTCAGTGGTTGCAAGAACAAGTCAGAAAGCACAGCAGATCAGATTGGGGTGGCACACAGTAAGAATTGTGGTTACCCAGTTGCAAAAAACATAGCTGTAAGGAAATACAAAAAGTCCTTTAAAAGAGTAGATTAGGCCTCCCAACGGCTATTCGGGAGTAGACCCCCCCTCAGTGACAAATGAGTACATCCTTTTGGCTCACTCATGAGTAGACCCCTGTCAGTTTACTCATGAGTAGACCCAGGTAAGTTTACTCATGAGTAGACCTGGTCGGATTAATCGCCAGGGTACCACCCCTCGGCTTACTCACGAGTAGACCCCATCAACTTACTCGTGAGTAGACCCCTGTTGGCTCATTCACAAGTAGACTTATGGAATTACGATACCAATTTGGGGAACTCTCTGGATGCAAAATTAATTGTGCCATGTCCTTTGGGAAATGGCCCCACTCTCATAGGGATATGCACTGGCCCTTTACTTGGAAAACAGACTCTGTGAAAGACTTAGGTATTCTAATTACTAAACAACCTATTCTAATTATCCTAACTTGGATAATGAAGATAGACTTCCTCCGCTGGGCTGACCTTCTGCTTTGTTTGTGGGCAAGAAAGCAGTTGTACAAATGAATGTTATGCCTAGATGTATTTATACTTTTAGCTCACTAAACTAGTTTGAACTAGTTTTCAGCTTTTCGTTACCAAATACTCAGTGGTTGCAAGAACATGTCAGAAAGCACAGCAGATCAGATTGGGGTGGCACAAAGTAAGAATTGTGGTTACCCAGTTGCAAAAAACATGGCTGTAAGGAAATACAAAAAGTCCTTTAAAAGAGTAGATTAGGCCTCCCAACGGCTACTCGGGAGTAGACCCCCCTCAGTGACAAATGAGTACACCCTGTTGGCTTACTCACGAGTAGACCCTTGTCAGTTTACTCACGAGTAGACCCACGAAAGTTTACTCATGAGTAGACCTGGTCGGCTTAATCACGAGGGTACCACCCCTCGGCTTACTCACGAGAAGACCCCATCAACTTACTCGTGAGTAGACCCCTGCTGGCTCATTCACAAGTAGACTTATGGAATTACTATACCAATTTGGGGAACTCTCTGGATGCAAAATTAATTGTGCCATGTCCTTTGGGAAATGGCCCCACTCTCATAGGGATATGCACTGGCCCTTTACTTGGAAAACAGACTCTGTGAAAGTATTCTAATTACTAAACAACCTATTCTGATTATCCTAACTAACTTGGATAATGAAGATAGACTTCCTCCGCTGGGCTGACCTTCTGCTTTGTTTGTGGGCAAGAAAGCAGTTGTACAAATGAATGTTATGCCTAGATGTATTTATACTTTTAGTTCACTAAACTAGTTTGAACTAGTTTTCAGCTTTTCGTTACAAAATACTCAGTGGTTGCAAGAACACGTCAGAAAGCACAGCAGATCAGATTGGGGTGCAACACAGTAAGAATTGTGGTTACCCAGTTGCAAAAAACATGGCTGTAAGGAAATACAAAAAGTCCTTTAAAAGAGTAGATTAGGCCTCCCAACGGCTACTCGGGAGTAGACCCCCCCTCAGTGACAAATGAGTACACCCTGTTGGCTTACTCATGAGTAGACCCCTGTCAGTTTACTCATGAGTAGACCCAGGTAAATATACTCATGAGTAGACCTGGTCGGCTTAATCACGAGGGTACCACCCCTCGGCTTACTCACGAGTAGACCCCATCAACTTACTCGTGAGTAGACCCCTGTTGGCTCATTCACAAGTAGACTTATGGAATTACTATACCAATTTGGGGAACTCTCTGGATGCAAAATTAATTGTGCCATGTCCTTTGGGAAATGGCCCCACTCTCATAGGGATATGCACTGGCCCTTTACTTGGAAAACAGACTCTGTGAAAGACTTAGGTATTCTAATTACTAAACAACCTATTCTGATTATCCTAACTAACTTGGATAATGAAGATAGACTTCCTCCGCTGGGCTGACCTTCTGCTTTTTTTGTGGGCAAGAAAGCAGTTGTACAAATGAATGTTATGCCTAGATGTAGTTATACTTTTAGTTCACTAAACTAGTTTGAACTAGTTTTCAGCTTTTCGTTACCAAATACTCAGTGGTTGCAAGAACACATCAGAAAGCACAGCAGATCAGATTGGGGTGGCACACAGTAAGAATTGTGGTTACCCAGTTGCAAAAAACATAGCTGTAAGGAAATACAAAAAGTCCTTTAAAAGAGTAGATTAGGCCTCCCAACGGCTACTCGGGAGTAGACCCCCCCTCAGTGACAAATGAGTACACCCTGTTGGCTTACTCATGAGTAGACCCCTGTCAGTTTACTCACGAGTAGACCCAGGTAAGTTTACTCATGAGTAGACCTGGTCGGCTTAATCGCCAGGGTACCACCCCTCGGCTTACTCACGAGTAGACCCCATCAACTTACTCGTGAGTAGACCCCTGTTTGCTCATTCACAAGTAGACTTATTGAATTACTATACCAATTTGGGGAACTCTCTGGATGCAAAATTAATTGTGCCATGTCCTTTGGGAAATGGCCCCACTCTCATAGGGATATGCACTGGCCCTTTACTTCGAAAACAGACTCTGTGAAAGACTTAGGTATTCTAATTACTAAACAACCTATTCTGATTATCCTAACTAACTTGGATAATGAAGATAGACTTCCTCCGCTGGGCTGACCTTCTGCTTTGTTTGTGAGCAAGAAAGCAGTTGTACAAATGAATGTTATGCCTAGATGTATTTATACTTTTAGTTCACTAAACTAGTTTGAACTAGTTTTCAGCTTTTCGTTACCAAATACTCAGTGGTTGCAAGAACAAGTCAGAAAGCACAGCAGATCAGATTGGGGTGGCACACAGTAAGAATTGTGGTTACCCAGTTGCAAAAAACATAGCTGTAAGGAAATACAAAAAGTCCTTTAAAAGAGTAGATTAGGCCTCCCAACGGCTACTCGGGAGTAGACCCCCCTCAGTGACAAATGAGTACAACCTGTTGGCTTACTCATGAGTAGACCCCTGTCAGTTTACTCACGAGTAGACCCAGGTAAGTTTACTCATGAGTAGACCTGGTCGGCTTAATCGCCAGGGTACCACCCCTCGGCTTACTCACGAGTAGACCCCATCAACTTACTCGTGAGTAGACCCCTGTTGGCTCATTCACAAGTAGACTTATGGAATTACTATACCAATTTGGGGAACTCTCTGGATGCAAAATTAATTGTGCCATGTCCTTTGGGAAATGGCCCCACTCTCATAGGGATATGCACTGGCCCTTTACTTGGAAAACAGACTCTGTGAAAGACTTAGGTATTCTAATTACTAAACAACCTATTCTGATTATCCTAACTAACTTGGATAATGAAGATAGACTTCCTCCGCTGGGCTGACCTTCTGCTTTGTTTGTGGGCAAGAAAGCCGTTGTACAAATGAATGTTATGCCTAGATGTAGTTATACTTTTAGTTCACTAAACTAGTTTGAACTAGTTTTCAGCTTTTTGTTACCAAATACTCTGTGGTTGCAAGAACACGTCAGAAAGCACAGCAGATCAGATTGGGGTGGCACACAGTAAGAATTGTGGTTACCCAGTTGCAAAAAACATGGCTGTAAGGAAATACAAAAAGTCCTTTAAAAGAGTAGATTAGGCCTCCCAACGGCTACTCGGGAGTAGACCCCCCCTCAGTGACAAATGAGTACAACCTGTTGGCTTACTCATGAGTAGACCCCTGTCAGTTTACTCATGAGTAGACCCAGGTAAGTTTACTCATGAGTAGACCTGGTCGGCTTAATCGCCAGGGTACCACCCCTCGGCTTACTCACGAGTAGACCCCATCAACTTACTCGTGAGTAGACCCCTGTTGGCTCATTCACAAGTAGACTTATGGAATTACTATACCAATTTGGGGAACTCTCTGGATGCAAAATTAATTGTGCCATGTCCTTTGGGAAATGGCCCCACTCTCATAGGGATATGCACTGGCCCTTTACTTGGAAAACAGACTCTGTGAAAGACTTAGGTATTCTAATTACTAAACAACCTATTCTGATTATCCTAACTAACTTGGATAATGAAGATAGACTTCCTCCGCTGGGCTGACCTTCTGCTTTTTTTGTGGGCAAGAAAGCAGTTGTACAAATGAATGTTATGCCTAGATGTAGTTATACTTTTATTTCACTAAACTAGTTTGAACTAGTTTTCAGCTTTTTGTTACCAAATACTCTGTGGTTGCAAGAACACGTCAGAAAGCACAGCAGATCAGATTGGGGTGGCACACAGTAAGAATTTTGGTTACCCAGTTGCAAAAAACATGGCTGTAAGGAAATACAAAAAGTCCTTTAAAAGAGTAGATTAGGCCTCCCAACGGCTACTCGGGAGTAGACCCCCCCTCAGTGACAAATGAGTACAACCTGTTGGCTTACTCATGAGTAGACCCCTGTCAGTTTACTCACGAGTAGACCCAGGTAAGTTTACTCATGAGTAGACCTGGTCGGCTTAATCGCCAGGGTACCACCCCTCGGCTTACTCACGAGTAGACCCCATCAACTTACTCGTGAGTAGACCCCTGTTGGCTCATTCACAAGTAGACTTATGGAATTACTATACCAATTTGGGGAACTCTCTGGATGCAAAATTAATTGTGCCATGTCCTTTGGGAAATGGCCCCACTCTCATAGGGATATGCACTGGCCCTTTACTTGGAAAACAGACTCTGTGAAAGACTTAGGTATTCTAATTACTAAACAACCTATTCTGATTATCCTAACTAACTTGGATAATGAAGATAGACTTCCTCCGCTGGGCTGACCTTCTGCTTTGTTTGCGGGCAAGAAAGCAGTTGTACAAATGAATGTTATGCCTAGATGTATTTATACTTTTAGTTCACTAAACTAGTTTGAACTAGTTTTCAGCTTTTTGTTACCAAATACTCAGTGGTTGCAAGAACAAGTCAGAAAGCACAGCAGATCAGATTGGGGTGGCACACAGTAAGAATTGTGGTTACCCAGTTGCAAAAAACATAGCTGTAAGGAAATACAAAAAGTCCTTTAAAAGAGTAGATTAGGCCTCCCAACGGCTATTCGGGAGTAGACCCCCCCTCAGTGACAAATGAGTACATCCTTTTGGCTCACTCATGAGTAGACCCCTGTCAGTTTACTCATGAGTAGACCCAGGTAAGTTTACTCATGAGTAGACCTGGTCGGCTTAATCGCCAGGGTACCACCCCTCGGCTTACTCACGAGTAGACCCCATCAACTTACTCGTGAGTAGACCCCTGTTGGCTCATTCACAAGTAGACTTATGGAATTACGATACCAATTTGGGGAACTCTCTGGATGCAAAATTAATTGTGCCATGTCCTTTGGGAAATGGCCCCACTCTCATAGGGATATGCACTGGCCCTTTACTTGGAAAACAGACTCTGTGAAAGACTTAGGTATTCTAATTACTAAACAACCTATTCTGATTATCCTAACTAACTTGGATAATGAAGATAGACTTCCTCCGCTGGGCTGACCTTCTGCTTTGTTTGTGGGCAAGAAAGCAGTTGTACAAATGAATGTTGTGCCTATATGTATTTAAACTTTTCGTTCACTAAACTAGTTTGAACTAGTTTTCAGCTTTTCGTTACAAAATACTCAGTGGTTGCAAGAACACGTCAGAAAGCACAGCAGATCAGATTGGGGTGGCACACAGTAAGAATTGTGGTTACCCAGTTGCAAAAAACATAGCTGTAAGGAAATACAAAAAGTCCTTTAAAAGAGTAGATTAGGCCTCCCAACGGCTACTCGGGAGTAGACCCCCCCTCAGTGACAAATGAGTACACCCTGTTGGCTTACTCATGAGTAGACCCCTGTCAGTTTACTCACGAGTAGACCCAGGTAAATATACTCATGAGTAGACCTGGTCGGCTTAATCACGAAGGTACCACCCCTCGGCTTACTCACGAGTAGACCCCATCAACTTACTCGTGAGTAGACCCCTGTTGGCTCATTCACAAGTAGACTTATGGAATTACGATACCAATTTGGGGAACTCTCTGGATGCAAAATTAATTGTGCCATGTCCTTTGGGAAATGGCCCCACTCTCATAGGGATATGCACTGGCCCTTTACTTGGAAAACAGACTCTGTGAAAGACTTAGGTATTCTAATTACTAAACAACCTATTCTGATTATCCTAACTAACTTGGATAATGAAGATAGACTTCCTCCGCTGGGCTGACCTTCTGCTTTGTTTGCGGGCAAGAAAGCAGTTGTACAAATGAATGTTATGCCTAGATGTATTTATACTTTTAGTTCACTAAACTAGTTTGAACTAGTTTTCAGCTTTTTGTTACCAAATACTCAGTGGTTGCAAGAACAAGTCAGAAAGCACAGCAGATCAGATTGGGGTGGCACACAGTAAGAATTGTGGTTACCCAGTTGCAAAAAACATAGCTGTAAGGAAATACAAAAAGTCCTTTAAAAGAGTAGATTAGGCCTCCCAACGGCTATTCGGGAGTAGACCCCCCCTCAGTGACAAATGAGTACATCCTTTTGGCTCACTCATGAGTAGACCCCTGTCAGTTTACTCATGAGTAGACCCAGGTAAGTTTACTCATGAGTAGACCTGGTCGGCTTAATCGCCAGGGTACCACCCCTCGGCTTACTCACGAGTAGACCCCATCAACTTACTCGTGAGTAGACCCCTGTTGGCTCATTCACAAGTAGACTTATGGAATTACTATACCAATTTGGGGAACTCTCTGGATGCAAAATTAATTGTGCCATGTCCTTTGGGAAATGGCCCCACTCTCATAGGGATATGCACTGGCCCTTTACTTCGAAAACAGACTCTGTGAAAGACTTAGGTATTCTAATTACTAAACAACCTATTCTGATTATCCTAACTAACTTGGATAATGAAGATAGACTTCCTCCGCTGGGCTGACCTTCTGCTTTGTTTGTGGGCAAGAAAGCAGTTGTACAAATGAATGTTGTGCCTAAATGTATTTATACTTTTAGTTCACTAAACTAGTTTGAACTAGTTTTCAGCTTTTCGTTACAAAATACTCAGTGGTTGCAAGAACACGTCAGAAAGCACAGCAGATCAGATTGGGGTGGCACACAGTAAGAATTGTGGTTACCCAGTTGCAAAAAACATAGCTGTAAGGAAATACAAAAAGTCCTTTAAAAGAGTAGATTAGGCCTCCCAACGGCTACTCGGGAGTAGACCCCCCCTCAGTGACAAATGAGTACACCCTGTTGGCTTACTCATGAGTAGACCCCTGTCAGTTTACTCACGAGTAGACCCGGGTAAATATACTCATGAGTAGACCTGGTCGGCTTAATCACGAAGGTACCACCCCTCGGCTTACTCACGAGTAGACCCCATCAACTTACTCGTGAGTAGACCCCTGTTGGCTCATTCACAAGTAGACTTATGGAATTACTATACCTATTTGGGGAACTCTCTGGATGCAAAATTAATTGTGCCATGTCCTTTGGGAAATGGCCCCACTCTCATAGGGATATGCACTGGCCCTTTACTTGGAAAACAGACTCTGTGAAAGACTTAGGTATTCTAATTACTAAACAACCTATTCTGATTATCCTAACTAACTTGGATAATGAAGATAGACTTCCTCCGCTGGGCTGACCTTCTGCTTTGTTTGCGGGCAAGAAAGCAGTTGTACAAATGAATGTTATGCCTAGATGTATTTATACTTTTAGTTCACTAAACTAGTTTGAACTAGTTTTCAGCTTTTTGTTACCAAATACTCAGTGGTTGCAAGAACAAGTCAGAAAGCACAGCAGATCAGATTGGGGTGGCACACAGTAAGAATTGTGGTTACCCAGTTGCAAAAAACATAGCTGTAAGGAAATACAAAAAGTCCTTTAAAAGAGTAGATTAGGCCTACCAACGGCTATTCGGGAGTAGACCCCCCCTCAGTGACAAATGAGTACATCCTTTTGGCTCACTCATGAGTAGACCCCTGTCAGTTTACTCATGAGTAGACCCAGGTAAGTTTACTCATGAGTAGACCTGGTCGGATTAATCGCCAGGGTACCACCCCTCGGCTTACTCACGAGTAGACCCCATCAACTTACTCGTGAGTAGACCCCTGTTGGCTCATTCACAAGTAGACTTATGGAATTACGATACCAATTTGGGGAACTCTCTGGATGCAAAATTAATTGTGCCATGTCCTTTGGGAAATGGCCCCACTCTCATAGGGATATGCACTGGCCCTTTACTTCGAAAACAGACTCTGTGAAAGACTTAGGTATTCTAATTACTAAACAACCTATTCTGATTATCCTAACTAACTTGGATAATGAAGATAGACTTCCTCCGCTGGGCTGACCTTCTGCTTTGTTTGTGGGCAAGAAAGCAGTTGTACAAATGAATGTTATGCCTAGATGTATTTATACTTTTAGTTCACTAAACTAGTTTGAACTAGTTTTCAGCTTTTCGTTACAAAATACTCAGTGGTTGCAAGAACATGTCAGAAAGCACAGCAGATCAGATTGGGGTGGCACACAGTAAGAATTGTGGTTACCCAGTTGCAAAAAACATAGCTGTAAGGAAATACAAAAAGTCCTTTAAAAGAGTAGATTAGGCCTCCCAACGGCTATTCGGGAGTAGACCCCCCCTCAGTGACAAATGAGTACACCCTTTTGGCTTACTCATGAGTAGACCCCTGTCAGTTTACTCATGAGTAGATCCAGGTAAGTTGACTCATGAATAGACCTGGTCGGCTTAATCACCAGGGTACCACCTTTCGGGTTACTCACGAGTAGACCCCATCAACTTACTCGTGAGTAGACCCCTGTTGGCTCATTCACAAGTAGACTTATGGAATTACGATACCAATTTGGGGAACTCTCTGGATGCAAAATTAATTGTGCCATGTCCTTTGGGAAATGGCCCCACTCTCATAGGGATATGCACTGGCCCTTTACTTGGAAAACAGACTCTGTGAAAGCCTTAGGTATTCTAATTACTAAACAACCTATTCTGATTATCCTAACTAACTTGGATAATGAAGATAGACTTCCTCCGCTGGGCTGACCTTCTGCTTTGTTTGCGGGCAAGAAAGCAGTTGTACAAATGAATGTTATGCCTAGATGTATTTATACTTTTAGTTCACTAAACTAGTTTGAACTAGTTTTCAGCTTTTTGTTACCAAATACTCAGTGGTTGCAAGAACAAGTCAGAAAGCACAGCAGATCAGATTGGGGTGGCACACAGTAAGAATTGTGGTTACCCAGTTGCAAAAAACATAGCTGTAAGGAAATACAAAAAGTCCTTTAAAAGAGTAGATTAGGCCTCCCAACGGCTATTCGGGAGTAGACCCCCCCTCAGTGACAAATGAGTACATCCTTTTGGCTCACTCATGAGTAGACCCCTGTCAGTTTACTCATGAGTAGACCCAGGTAAGTTTACTCATGAGTAGACCTGGTCGGATTAATCGCCAGGGTACCACCCCTCGGCTTACTCACGAGTAGACCCCATCAACTTACTCGTGAGTAGACCCCTGTTGGCTCATTCACAAGTAGACTTATGGAATTACGATACCAATTTGGGGAACTCTCTGGATTCAAAATTAATTGTGCCATGTCCTTTGGGAAATGGCCCCACTCTCATAGGGATATGCACTGGCCCTTTACTTCGAAAACAGACTCTGTGAAAGACTTAGGTATTCTAATTACTAAACAACCTATTCTGATTATCCTAACTAACTTGGATAATGAAGATAGACTTCCTCCGCTGGGCTGACCTTCTGCTTTGTTTGTGGGCAAGAAAGCAGTTGTACAAATGAATGTTGTGCCTATATGTATTTAAACTTTTCGTTCACTAAACTAGTTTGAACTAGTTTTCAGCTTTTCGTTACAAAATACTCAGTGGTTGCAAGAACACGTCAGAAAGCACAGCAGATCAGATTGGGGTGGCACACAGTAAGAATTGTGGTTACCCAGTTGCAAAAAACATAGCTGTAAGGAAATACAAAAAGTCCTTTAAAAGAGTAGATTAGGCCTCCCAACGGCTATTCGGGAGTAGACCCCCCCTCAGTGACAAATGAGTACACCCTTTTGGCTTACTCATGAGTAGACCCCTGTCAGTTTACTCATGAGTAGACCCAGGTAAGTTGACTCATGAGTAGACCTGGTCGGCTTAATCACCAGGGTACCACCTTTCGGGTTACTCACGAGTAGACCCCATCAACTTACTCGTGAGTAGACCCCTGTTGGCTCATTCACAAGTAGACTTATGGAATTACGATACCAATTTGGGGAACTCTCTGGATGCAAAATTAATTGTGCCATGTCCTTTGGGAAATGGCCCCACTCTCATAGGGATATGCACTGGCCCTTTACTTGGAAAACAGACTCTGTGAAAGACTTAGGTATTCTAATTACTAAACAACCTATTCTGATTATCCTAACTAACTTGGATAATGAAGATAGACTTCCTCCGCTGGGCTGACCTTCTGCTTTGTTTGCGGGCAAGAAAGCAGTTGTACAAATGAATGTTATGCCTAGATGTATTTATACTTTTAGTTCACTAAACTAGTTTGAACTAGTTTTCAGCTTTTTGTTACCAAATACTCAGTGGTTGCAAGAACAAGTCAGAAAGCACAGCAGATCAGATTGGGGTGGCACACAGTAAGAATTGTGGTTACCCAGTTGCAAAAAACATAGCTGTAAGGAAATACAAAAAGTCCTTTAAAAGAGTAGATTAGGCCTCCCAACGGCTATTCGGGAGTAGACCCCCCCTCAGTGACAAATGAGTACATCCTTTTGGCTCACTCATGAGTAGACCCCTGTCAGTTTACTCATGAGTAGACCCAGGTAAGTTTACTCATGAGTAGACCTGGTCGGCTTAATCGCCAGGGTACCACCCCTCGGCTTACTCACGAGTAGACCCCATCAACTTACTCGTGAGTAGACCCCTGTTGGCTCATTCACAAGTAGACTTATGGAATTACGATACCAATTTGGGGAACTCTCTGGATGCAAAATTAATTGTGCCATGTCCTTTGGGAAATGGCCCCACTCTCATAGGGATATGCACTGGCCCTTTACTTCGAAAACAGACTCTGTGAAAGACTTAGGTATTCTAATTACTAAACAACCTATTCTGATTATCCTAACTAACTTGGATAATGAAGATAGACTTCCTCCGCTGGGCTGACCTTCTGCTTTGTTTGTGGGCAAGAAAGCAGTTGTACAAATGAATGTTGTGCCTAGATGTATTTATACTTTTAGTTCACTAAACTAGTTTGAACTAGTTTTCAGCTTTTCGTTACAAAATACTCAGTGGTTGCAAGAACACGTCAGAAAGCACAGCAGATCAGATTGGGGTGGCACACAGTAAGAATTGTGGTTACCCAGTTGCAAAAAACATAGCTGTAAGGAAATACAAAAAGTCCTTTAAAAGAGTAGATTAGGCCTCCCAACGGCTACTCGGGAGTAGACCCCCCCTCAGTGACAAATGAGTACACCCTGTTGGCTTACTCATGAGTAGACCCCTGTCAGTTTACTCACGAGTAGACCCAGGTAAATATACTCATGAGTAGACCTGGTCGGCTTAATCACGAAGGTACCACCCCTCGGCTTACTCACGAGTAGACCCCATCAACTTACTCGTGAGTAGACCCCTGTTGGCTCATTCACAAGTAGACTTATGGAATTACTATACCTATTTGGGGAACTCTCTGGATGCAAAATTAATTGTGCCATGTCCTTTGGGAAATGGCCCCACTCTCATAGGGATATGCACTGGCCCTTTACTTGGAAAACAGACTCTGTGAAAGACTTAGGTATTCTAATTACTAAACAACCTATTCTGATTATCCTAACTAACTTGGATAATGAAGATAGACTTCCTCCGCTGGGCTGACCTTCTGCTTTGTTTGCGGGCAAGAAAGCAGTTGTACAAATGAATGTTATGCCTAGATGTATTTATACTTTTAGTTCACTAAACTAGTTTGAACTAGTTTTCAGCTTTTCGTTACAAAATACTCAGTGGTTGCAAGAACACGTCAGAAAGCACAGCAGATCAGATTGGGGTGGCACACAGTAAGAATTGTGGTTACCCAGTTGCAAAAAACATAGCTGTAAGGAAATACAAAAAGTCCTTTAAAAGAGTAGATTAGGCCTCCCAACGGCTATTCGGGAGTAGACCCCCCCTCAGTGACAAATGAGTACACCCTTTTGGCTTACTCATGAGTAGACCCCTGTCAGTTTACTCATGAGTAGATCCAGGTAAGTTGACTCATGAATAGACCTGGTCGGCTTAATCACCAGGGTACCACCTTTCGGGTTACTCACGAGTAGACCCCATCAACTTACTCGTGAGTAGACCCCTGTTGGCTCATTCACAAGTAGACTTATGGAATTACGATACCAATTTGGGGAACTCTCTGGATGCAAAATTAATTGTGCCATGTCCTTTGGGAAATGGCCCCACTCTCATAGGGATATGCACTGGCCCTTTACTTGGAAAACAGACTCTGTGAAAGACTTAGGTATTCTAATTACTAAACAACCTATTCTGATTATCCTAACTAACTTGGATAATGAAGATAGACTTCCTCCGCTGGGCTGACCTTCTGCTTTGTTTGTGGGCAAGAAAGCAGTTGTACAAATGAATGTTGTGCCTATATGTATTTAAACTTTTCGTTCACTAAACTAGTTTGAACTAGTTTTCAGCTTTTCGTTACAAAATACTCAGTGGTTGCAAGAACACGTCAGAAAGCACAGCAGATCAGATTGGGGTGGCACACAGTAAGAATTGTGGTTACCCAGTTGCAAAAAACATAGCTGTAAGGAAATACAAAAAGTCCTTTAAAAGAGTAGATTAGGCCTCCCAACGGCTACTCGGGAGTAGACCCCCCCTCAGTGACAAATGAGTACACCCTGTTGGCTTACTCATGAGTAGACCCCTGTCAGTTTACTCACGAGTAGACCCAGGTAAATATACTCATGAGTAGACCTGGTCGGCTTAATCACGAAGGTACCACCCCTCGGCTTACTCACGAGTAGACCCCATCAACTTACTCGTGAGTAGACCCCTGTTGGCTCATTCACAAGTAGACTTATGGAATTACGATACCAATTTGGGGAACTCTCTGGATGCAAAATTAATTGTGCCATGTCCTTTGGGAAATGGCCCCACTCTCATAGGGATATGCACTGGCCCTTTACTTGGAAAACAGACTCTGTGAAAGACTTAGGTATTCTCATTACTAAACAACCTATTCTGATTATCCTAACTAACTTGGATAATGAAGATAGACTTCCTCCGCTGGGCTGACCTTCTGCTTTGTTTGCGGGCAAGAAAGCAGTTGTACAAATGAATGTTATGCCTAGATGTATTTATACTTTTAGTTCACTAAACTAGTTTGAACTAGTTTTCAGCTTTTTGTTACCAAATACTCAGTGGTTGCAAGAACAAGTCAGAAAGCACAGCAGATCAGATTGGGGTGGCACACAGTAAGAATTGTGGTTACCCAGTTGCAAAAAACATAGCTGTAAGGAAATACAAAAAGTCCTTTAAAAGAGTAGATTAGGCCTACCAACGGCTATTCGGGAGTAGACCCCCCCTCAGTGACAAATGAGTACATCCTTTTGGCTCACTCATGAGTAGACCCCTGTCATTTTACTCATGAGTAGACCCAGGTAAGTTTACTCATGAGTAGACCTGGTCGGATTAATCGCCAGGGTACCACCCCTCGGCTTACTCACGAGTAGACCCCATCAACTTACTCGTGAGTAGACCCCTGTTGGCTCATTCACAAGTAGACTTATGGAATTACGATACCAATTTGGGGAACTCTCTGGATTCAAAATTAATTGTGCCATGTCCTTTGGGAAATGGCCCCACTCTCATAGGGATATGCACTGGCCCTTTACTTCGAAAACAGACTCTGTGAAAGACTTAGGTATTCTAATTACTAAACAACCTATTCTGATTATCCTAACTAACTTGGATAATGAAGATAGACTTCCTCCGCTGGGCTGACCTTCTGCTTTGTTTGTGGGCAAGAAAGCAGTTGTACAAATGAATGTTGTGCCTATATGTATTTAAACTTTTCGTTCACTAAACTAGTTTGAACTAGTTTTCAGCTTTTCGTTACAAAATACTCAGTGGTTGCAAGAACACGTCAGAAAGCACAGCAGATCAGATTGGGGTGGCACACAGTAAGAATTGTGGTTACCCAGTTGCAAAAAACATAGCTGTAAGGAAATACAAAAAGTCCTTTAAAAGAGTAGATTAGGCCTCCCAACGGCTATTCGGGAGTAGACCCCCCCTCAGTGACAAATGAGTACACCCTTTTGGCTTACTCATGAGTAGACCCCTGTCAGTTTACTCATGAGTAGACCCAGGTAAGTTGACTCATGAGTAGACCTGGTCGGCTTAATCACCAGGGTACCACCTTTCGGGTTACTCACGAGTAGACCCCATCAACTTACTCGTGAGTAGACCCCTGTTGGCTCATTCACAAGTAGACTTATGGAATTACGATACCAATTTGGGGAACTCTCTGGATGCAAAATTAATTGTGCCATGTCCTTTGGGAAATGGCCCCACTCTCATAGGGATATGCACTGGCCCTTTACTTGGAAAACAGACTCTGTGAAAGACTTAGGTATTCTAATTACTAAACAACCTATTCTGATTATCCTAACTAACTTGGATAATGAAGATAGACTTCCTCCGCTGGGCTGACCTTCTGCTTTGTTTGTGGGCAAGAAAGCAGTTGTACAAATGAATGTTGTGCCTATATGTATTTAAACTTTTCGTTCACTAAACTAGTTTGAACTAGTTTTCAGCTTTTCGTTACAAAATACTCAGTGGTTGCAAGAACACGTCAGAAAGCACAGCAGATCAGATTGGGGTGGCACACAGTAAGAATTGTGGTTACCCAGTTGCAAAAAACATAGCTGTAAGGAAATACAAAAAGTCCTTTAAAAGAGTAGATTAGGCCTCCCAACGGCTACTCGGGAGTAGACCCCCCCTCAGTGACAAATGAGTACACCCTGTTGGCTTACTCATGAGTAGACCCCTGTCAGTTTACTCACGAGTAGACCCAGGTAAATATACTCATGAGTAGACCTGGTCGGCTTAATCACGAAGGTACCACCCCTCGGCTTACTCACGAGTAGACCCCATCAACTTACTCGTGAGTAGACCCCTGTTGGCTCATTCACAAGTAGACTTATGGAATTACGATACCAATTTGGGGAACTCTCTGGATGCAAAATTAATTGTGCCATGTCCTTTGGGAAATGGCCCCACTCTCATAGGGATATGCACTGGCCCTTTACTTGGAAAACAGACTCTGTGAAAGACTTAGGTATTCTCATTACTAAACAACCTATTCTGATTATCCTAACTAACTTGGATAATGAAGATAGACTTCCTCCGCTGGGCTGACCTTCTGCTTTGTTTGCGGGCAAGAAAGCAGTTGTACAAATGAATGTTATGCCTAGATGTATTTATACTTTTAGTTCACTAAACTAGTTTGAACTAGTTTTCAGCTTTTTGTTACCAAATACTCAGTGGTTGCAAGAACAAGTCAGAAAGCACAGCAGATCAGATTGGGGTGGCACACAGTAAGAATTGTGGTTACCCAGTTGCAAAAAACATAGCTGTAAGGAAATACAAAAAGTCCTTTAAAAGAGTAGATTAGGCCTACCAACGGCTATTCGGGAGTAGACCCCCCCTCAGTGACAAATGAGTACATCCTTTTGGCTCACTCATGAGTAGACCCCTGTCATTTTACTCATGAGTAGACCCAGGTAAGTTTACTCATGAGTAGACCTGGTCGGATTAATCGCCAGGGTACCACCCCTCGGCTTACTCACGAGTAGACCCCATCAACTTACTCGTGAGTAGACCCCTGTTGGCTCATTCACAAGTAGACTTATGGAATTACGATACCAATTTGGGGAACTCTCTGGATTCAAAATTAATTGTGCCATGTCCTTTGGGAAATGGCCCCACTCTCATAGGGATATGCACTGGCCCTTTACTTCGAAAACAGACTCTGTGAAAGACTTAGGTATTCTAATTACTAAACAACCTATTCTGATTATCCTAACTAACTTGGATAATGAAGATAGACTTCCTCCGCTGGGCTGACCTTCTGCTTTGTTTGTGGGCAAGAAAGCAGTTGTACAAATGAATGTTGTGCCTATATGTATTTAAACTTTTCGTTCACTAAACTAGTTTGAACTAGTTTTCAGCTTTTCGTTACAAAATACTCAGTGGTTGCAAGAACACGTCAGAAAGCACAGCAGATCAGATTGGGGTGGCACACAGTAAGAATTGTGGTTACCCAGTTGCAAAAAACATAGCTGTAAGGAAATACAAAAAGTCCTTTAAAAGAGTAGATTAGGCCTCCCAACGGCTATTCGGGAGTAGACCCCCCCTCAGTGACAAATGAGTACACCCTTTTGGCTTACTCATGAGTAGACCCCTGTCAGTTTACTCATGAGTAGACCCAGGTAAGTTGACTCATGAGTAGACCTGGTCGGCTTAATCACCAGGGTACCACCTTTCGGGTTACTCACGAGTAGACCCCATCAACTTACTCGTGAGTAGACCCCTGTTGGCTCATTCACAAGTAGACTTATGGAATTACGATACCAATTTGGGGAACTCTCTGGATGCAAAATTAATTGTGCCATGTCCTTTGGGAAATGGCCCCACTCTCATAGGGATATGCACTGGCCCTTTACTTGGAAAACAGACTCTGTGAAAGACTTAGGTATTCTAATTACTAAACAACCTATTCTGATTATCCTAACTAACTTGGATAATGAAGATAGACTTCCTCCGCTGGGCTGACCTTCTGCTTTGTTTGTGGGCAAGAAAGCAGTTGTACAAATGAATGTTGTGCCTATATGTATTTAAACTTTTCGTTCACTAAACTAGTTTGAACTAGTTTTCAGCTTTTCGTTACAAAATACTCAGTGGTTGCAAGAACACGTCAGAAAGCACAGCAGATCAGATTGGGGTGGCACACAGTAAGAATTGTGGTTACCCAGTTGCAAAAAACATAGCTGTAAGGAAATACAAAAAGTCCTTTAAAAGAGTAGATTAGGCCTCCCAACGGCTACTCGGGAGTAGACCCCCCCTCAGTGACAAATGAGTACACCCTGTTGGCTTACTCATGAGTAGACCCCTGTCAGTTTACTCACGAGTAGACCCAGGTAAATATACTCATGAGTAGACCTGGTCGGCTTAATCACGAAGGTACCACCCCTCGGCTTACTCACGAGTAGACCCCATCAACTTACTCGTGAGTAGACCCCTGTTGGCTCATTCACAAGTAGACTTATGGAATTACGATACCAATTTGGGGAACTCTCTGGATGCAAAATTAATTGTGCCATGTCCTTTGGGAAATGGCCCCACTCTCATAGGGATATGCACTGGCCCTTTACTTGGAAAACAGACTCTGTGAAAGACTTAGGTATTCTAATTACTAAACAACCTATTCTGATTATCCTAACTAACTTGGATAATGAAGATAGACTTCCTCCGCTGGGCTGACCTTCTGCTTTGTTTGTGGGCAAGAAAGCAGTTGTACAAATGAATGTTGTGCCTATATGTATTTAAACTTTTCGTTCACTAAACTAGTTTGAACTAGTTTTCAGCTTTTTGTTACCAAATACTCAGTGGTTGCAAGAACACGTCAGAAAGCACAGCAGATCAGATTGGGGTGGCACACAGTAAGAATTGTGGTTACCCAGTTGCAAAAAACATAGCTGTAAGGAAATACAAAAAGTCCTTTAAAAGAGTAGATTAGGCCTCCCAACGGCTACTCGGGAGTAGACCCCCCCTCAGTGACAAATGAGTACACCCTGTTGGCTTACTCATGAGTAGACCCCTGTCAGTTTACTCACGAGTAGACCCAGGTAAATATACTCATGAGTAGACCTGGTCGGCTTAATCACGAAGGTACCACCCCTCGGCTTACTCACGAGTAGACCCCATCAACTTACTCGTGAGTAGACCCCTGTTGGCTCATTCACAAGTAGACTTATGGAATTACTATACCAATTTGGGGAACTCTCTGGATGCAAAATTAATTGTGCCATGTCCTTTGGGAAATGGCCCCACTCTCATAGGGATATGCACTGGCCCTTTACTTCGAAAACAGACTCTGTGAAAGACTTAGGTATTCTAATTACTAAACAACCTATTCTGATTATCCTAACTAACTTGGATAATGAAGATAGACTTCCTCCGCTGGGCTGACCTTCTGCTTTGTTTGCGGGCAAGAAAGCAGTTGTACAAATGAATGTTATGCCTAGATGTATTTATACTTTTAGTTCACTAAACTAGTTTGAACTAGTTTTCAGCTTTTTGTTACCAAATACTCAGTGGTTGCAAGAACAAGTCAGAAAGCACAGCAGATCAGATTGGGGTGGCACACAGTAAGAATTGTGGTTACCCAGTTGCAAAAAACATAGCTGTAAGGAAATACAAAAAGTCCTTTAAAAGAGTAGATTAGGCCTCCCAACGGCTATTCGGGAGTAGACCCCCCCTCAGTGACAAATGAGTACATCCTTTTGGCTCACTCATGAGTAGACCCCTGTCAGTTTACTCATGAGTAGACCCAGGTAAGTTTACTCATGAGTAGACCTGGTCGGATTAATCGCCAGGGTACCACCCCTCGGCTTACTCACGAGTAGACCCCATCAACTTACTCGTGAGTAGACCCCTGTTGGCTCATTCACAAGTAGACTTATGGAATTACGATACCAATTTGGGGAACTCTCTGGATGCAAAATTAATTGTGCCATGTCCTTTGGGAAATGGCCCCACTCTCATAGGGATATGCACTGGCCCTTTACTTCGAAAACAGACTCTGTGAAAGACTTAGGTATTCTAATTACTAAACAACCTATTCTGATTATCCTAACTAACTTGGATAATGAAGATAGACTTCCTCCGCTGGGCTGACCTTCTGCTTTGTTTGTGGGCAAGAAAGCAGTTGTACAAATGAATGTTGTGCCTATATGTATTTAAACTTTTCGTTCACTAAACTAGTTTGAACTAGTTTTCAGCTTTTCGTTACAAAATACTCAGTGGTTGCAAGAACACGTCAGAAAGCACAGCAGATCAGATTGGGGTGGCACACAGTAAGAATTGTGGTTACCCAGTTGCAAAAAACATAGCTGTAAGGAAATACAAAAAGTCCTTTAAAAGAGTAGATTAGGCCTCCCAACGGCTATTCGGGAGTAGACCCCCCCTCAGTGACAAATGAGTACACCCTTTTGGCTGACTCATGAGTAGACCCCTGTCAGTTTACTCATGAGTAGACCCAGGTAAGTTGACTCATGAGTAGACCTGGTCGGCTTAATCACCAGGGTACCACCTTTCGGGTTACTCACGAGTAGACCCCATCAACTTACTCGTGAGTAGACCCCTGTTGGCTCATTCACAAGTAGACTTATGGAATTACTATACCAATTTGGGGAACTCTCTGGATGCAAAATTAATTGTGCCATGTCCTTTGTGAAATGGCCCCACTCTCATAGTGATATGCACTGGCCCTTTACTTGGAAAACAGACTCTGTGAAAGACTTAGGTATTCTAATTACTAAACAACCTATTCTAATTATCCTAACTAACTTGGATAATGAAGATAGACTTCCTCCGCTGGGCTGACCTTCTGCTTTGTTTGTGGGCAAGAAAGCAGTTGTACAAATGAATGTTATGCCTAGATGTATTTATACTTTTAGTTCACTAAACTAGTTTGAACTAGTTTTCAGCTTTTCGTTACCAAATACTCAGTGGTTGCAAGAACACGTCAGAAAGCACAGCAGATCAGATTGGGGTGGCACACAGTAAGAATTGTGGTTACCAAGTTGCAAAAAACATAGCTGTAAGGAAATACAAAAAGTCCTTTAAAAGAGTAGATTAGGCCTCCCAACGGCTACTCGGGAGTAGACCCCCCCTCAGTGACAAATGAGTACAACCTGTTGGCTTACTCATGAGTAGACCCCTGTCAGTTTACTCACGAGTAGACCCAGGTAAGTTTACTCATGAGTAGACCTGGTCGGCTTAATCGCCAGGGTACCACCCCTCGGCTTACTCGTGAGTAGACCCCATCAACTTACTCGTGAGTAGACCCCTGTTGGCTCATTCACAAGTAGACTTATTGAATTACTATACCAATTTGGGGAACTCTCTGGATGCAAAATTAATTGTGCCATGTCCTTTGGGAAATGGCCCCACTCTCATAGGGATATGCACTGGCCCTTTACTTGGAAAACAGACTCTGTGAAAGACTTAGGTATTCTAATTACTAAACAACCTATTCTGATTATCCTAACTAACTTGGATAATGAAGATAGACTTCCTCCGCTGGGCTGACCTTCTGCTTTGTTTGCGGGCAAGAAAGCAGTTGTACAAATGAATGTTATGCCTAGATGTATTTATACTTTTAGTTCACTAAACTAGTTTGAACTAGTTTTCAGCTTTTTGTTACCAAATACTCAGTGGTTGCAAGAACAAGTCAGAAAGCACAGCAGATCAGATTGGGGTGGCACACAGTAAGAATTGTGGTTACCCAGTTGCAAAAAACATGGCTGTAAGGAAATACAAAAAGTACTTTAAAAGAGTAGATTAAGCCTCCCAACGGCTACTCGGGAGTAGACCCCCACTCAGTGACAAATGAGTACACCCTGTTGGCTTACTCATGAGTAGACCCCTGTCAGTTTACTCATGAGTACACCCAGGTAAATATACTCATGAGTAGACCTGGTCGGCTTAATCACGAGGGTACCACCCCTCGGCTTACTCACGAGTAGACCCCATCAACTTACTTGTGAGTAGACCCCTGTTGGCTCATTCACAAGTAGACTTATTGAATTACGATACCAATTTGGGGAACTCTCTGGATGCAAAATTAATTGTGCCATGTCCTTTGTGAAATGGCCCCACTCTCATAGGGATATGCACTGGCCCTTTACTTCGAAAACAGACTCTGTGAAAGACTTAGGTATTCTAATTACTAAACAACCTATTCTGATTATCCTAACTAACTTGGATAATGAAGATAGACTTCCTCCGCTGGGCTGACCTTCTGCTTTGTTTGTGGGCAAGAAAGCAGTTGTACAAATGAATGTTATGCCTAGATGTATTTATACTTTTCGTTCACTAAACTAGTTTGAACTAGTTTTCAGCTTTTCGTTACAAAATACTCAGTGGTTGCAAGAACACGTCAGAAAGCACAGCAGATCAGATTGGGGTGGCACACAGTAAGAATTGTGGTTACCCAGTTGCAAAAAACATAGCTGTAAGGAAATACAAAAAGTCCTTTAAAAGAGTAGATTAGGCCTCCCAACGGCTACTCGGGAGTAGACCCCCCCTCAGTGACAAATGAGTACACCCTATTGGCTTACTCATGAGTAGACCCCTGTCAGTTTACTCACGAGTAGACCCAGGTAAATATACTCATGAGTAGACCTGGTCGGCTTAATCACGAAGGTACCACCCCTCGGCTTACTCACGAGTAGACCCCATCAACTTACTCGTGAGTAGACCCCTGTTGGCTCATTCACAAGTAGACTTATTGAATTACTATACCAATTTGGGGAACTCTCTGGATGCAAAATTAATTGTGCCATGTCCTTTGGGAAATGGCCCCACTCTCATAGGGATATGCACTGGCCCTTTACTTCGAAAACAGACTCTGTGAAAGACTTAGGTATTCTAATTACTAAACAACCTATTCTGGTTATCCTAACTAACTTGGATAATGAAGATAGACTTCCTCCGCTGGGCTGACCTTCTGCTTTGTTTGTGGGCAAGAAAGCAGTTGTACAAATGAATGTTATGCCTAGATGTATTTATACTTTTAGTTCACTAAACTAGTTTGAACTAGTTTTCAGCTTTTCGTCACAAAATACTCAGTGGTTGCAAGAACACGTCAGAAAGCACAGCAGATCAGATTGGGGTGGCACACAGTAAGAATTGTGGTTACCCAGTTGCAAAAAACATAGCTGTAAGGAAATACAAAAAGTCCTTTAAAAGAGTAGATTAGGCCTCCCAACGGCTACTCGGGAGTAGACCCCCCCTCAGTGACAAATGAGTACACCCTGTTGGCTTACTCATGAGTAGACCCCTGTCAGTTTACTCACGAGTAGACCCAGGTAAATATACTCATGAGTAGACCTGGTCGGCTTAATCACGAAGGTACCACCCCTCGGCTTACTCACGAGTAGACCCCATCAACTTACTCGTGAGTAGACCCCTGTTGGCTCATTCACAAGTAGACTTATGGAATTACTATACCTATTTGGGGAACTCTCTGGATGCAAAATTAATTGTGCCATGTCCTTTGGGAAATGGCCCCACTCTCATAGGGATATGCACTGGCCCTTTACTTGGAAAACAGACTCTGTGAAAGACTTAGGTATTCTAATTACTAAACAACCTATTCTGATTATCCTAACTAACTTGGATAATGAAGATAGACTTCCTCCGCTGGGCTGACCTTCTGCTTTGTTTGCGGGCAAGAAAGCAGTTGTACAAATGAATGTTATGCCTAGATGTATTTATACTTTTAGTTCACTAAACTAGTTTGAACTAGTTTTCAGCTTTTTGTTACCAAATACTCAGTGGTTGCAAGAACAAGTCAGAAAGCACAGCAGATCAGATTGGGGTGGCACACAGTAAGAATTGTGGTTACCCAGTTGCAAAAAACATAGCTGTAAGGAAATACAAAAAGTCCTTTAAAAGAGTAGATTAGGCCTCCCAACGGCTATTCGGGAGTAGACCCCCCCTCAGTGACAAATGAGTACATCCTTTTGGCTCACTCATGAGTAGACCCCTGTCAGTTTACTCATGAGTAGACCCAGGTAAGTTTACTCATGAGTAGACCTGGTCGGCTTAATCGCCAGGGTACCACCCCTCGGCTTACTCACGAGTAGACCCCATCAACTTACTCGTGAGTAGACCCCTGTTGGCTCATTCACAAGTAGACTTATGGAATTACGATACCAATTTGGGGAACTCTCTGGATGCAAAATTAATTGTGCCATGTCCTTTGGGAAATGGCCCCACTCTCATAGGGATATGCACTGGCCCTTTACTTCGAAAACAGACTCTGTGAAAGACTTAGGTATTCTAATTACTAAACAACCTATTCTGATTATCCTAACTAACTTGGATAATGAAGATAGACTTCCTCCGCTGGGCTGACCTTCTGCTTTGTTTGTGGGCAAGAAAGCAGTTGTACAAATGAATGTTGTGCCTAGATGTATTTATACTTTTCGTTCACTAAACTAGTTTGAACTAGTTTTCAGTTTTTCGTTACAAAATACTCAGTGGTTGCAAGAACACGTCAGAAAGCACAGCAGATCAGATTGGGGTGGCACACAGTAAGAATTGTGGTTACCCAGTTGCAAAAAACATAGCTGTAAGGAAATACAAAAAGTCCTTTAAAAGAGTAGATTAGGCCTCCCAACGGCTACTCGGGAGTAGACCCCCCCTCAGTGACAAATGAGTACACCCTGTTGGCTTACTCATGAGTAGACCCCTGTCAGTTTACTCACGAGTAGACCCAGGTAAATATACTCATGAGTAGACCTGGTCGGCTTAATCACGAAGGTACCACCCCTCGGCTTACTCACGAGTAGACCCCATCAACTTACTCGTGAGTAGACCCCTGTTGGCTCATTCACAAGTAGACTTATGGAATTACTATACCAATTTGGGGAACTCTCTGGATGCAAAATTAATTGTGCCATGTCCTTTGGGAAATGGCCCCACTCTCATAGGGATATGCACTGGCCCTTTACTTCGAAAACAGACTCTGTGAAAGACTTAGGTATTCTAATTACTAAACAACCTATTCTGATTATCCTAACTAACTTGGATAATGAAGATAGACTTCCTCCGCTGGGCTGACCTTCTGCTTTGTTTGCGGGCAAGAAAGCAGTTGTACAAATGAATGTTATGCCTAGATGTATTTATACTTTTAGTTCACTAAACTAGTTTGAACTAGTTTTCAGCTTTTTGTTACCAAATACTCAGTGGTTGCAAGAACAAGTCAGAAAGCACAGCAGATCAGATTGGGGTGGCACACAGTAAGAATTGTGGTTACCCAGTTGCAAAAAACATAGCTGTAAGGAAATACAAAAAGTCCTTTAAAAGAGTAGATTAGGCCTCCCAACGGCTATTCGGGAGTAGACCCCCCCTCAGTGACAAATGAGTACATCCTTTTGGCTCACTCATGAGTAGACCCCTGTCAGTTTACTCATGAGTAGACCCAGGTAAGTTTACTCATGAGTAGACCTGGTCGGATTAATCGCCAGGGTACCACCCCTCGGCTTACTCACGAGTAGACCCCATCAACTTACTCGTGAGTAGACCCCTGTTGGCTCATTCACAAGTAGACTTATGGAATTACGATACCAATTTGGGGAACTCTCTGGATGCAAAATTAATTGTGCCATGTCCTTTGGGAAATGGCCCCACTCTCATAGGGATATGCACTGGCCCTTTACTTCGAAAACAGACTCTGTGAAAGACTTAGGTATTCTAATTACTAAACAACCTATTCTGATTATCCTAACTAACTTGGATAATGAAGATAGACTTCCTCCGCTGGGCTGACCTTCTGCTTTGTTTGTGGGCAAGAAAGCAGTTGTACAAATGAATGTTGTGCCTATATGTATTTAAACTTTTCGTTCACTAAACTAGTTTGAACTAGTTTTCAGCTTTTCGTTACAAAATACTCAGTGGTTGCAAGAACACGTCAGAAAGCACAGCAGATCAGATTGGGGTGGCACACAGTAAGAATTGTGGTTACCCAGTTGCAAAAAACATAGCTGTAAGGAAATACAAAAAGTCCTTTAAAAGAGTAGATTAGGCCTCCCAACGGCTACTCGGGAGTAGACCCCCCCTCAGTGACAAATGAGTACACCCTGTTGGCTTACTCATGAGTAGACCCCTGTCAGTTTACTCACGAGTAGACCCAGGTAAATATACTCATGAGTAGACCTGGTCGGCTTAATCACGAAGGTACCACCCCTCGGCTTACTCACGAGTAGACCCCATCAACTTACTCGTGAGTAGACCCCTGTTGGCTCATTCACAAGTAGACTTATGGAATTACTATACCAATTTGGGGAACTCTCTGGATGCAAAATTAATTGTGCCATGTCCTTTGGGAAATGGCCCCACTCTCATAGGGATATGCACTGGCCCTTTACTTCGAAAACAGACTCTGTGAAAGACTTAGGTATTCTAATTACTAAACAACCTATTCTGATTATCCTAACTAACTTGGATAATGAAGATAGACTTCCTCCGCTGGGCTGACCTTCTGCTTTGTTTGCGGGCAAGAAAGCAGTTGTACAAATGAATGTTATGCCTAGATGTATTTATACTTTTAGTTCACTAAACTAGTTTGAACTAGTTTTCAGCTTTTTGTTACCAAATACTCAGTGGTTGCAAGAACAAGTCAGAAAGCACAGCAGATCAGATTGGGGTGGCACACAGTAAGAATTGTGGTTACCCAGTTGCAAAAAACATAGCTGTAAGGAAATACAAAAAGTCCTTTAAAAGAGTAGATTAGGCCTCCCAACGGCTATTCGGGAGTAGACCCCCCCTCAGTGACAAATGAGTACATCCTTTTGGCTCACTCATGAGTAGACCCCTGTCAGTTTACTCATGAGTAGACCCAGGTAAGTTTACTCATGAGTAGACCTGGTCGGATTAATCGCCAGGGTACCACCCCTCGGCTTACTCACGAGTAGACCCCATCAACTTACTCGTGAGTAGACCCCTGTTGGCTCATTCACAAGTAGACTTATGGAATTACGATACCAATTTGGGGAACTCTCTGGATGCAAAATTAATTGTGCCATGTCCTTTGGGAAATGGCCCCACTCTCATAGGGATATGCACTGGCCCTTTACTTGGAAAACAGACTCTGTGAAAGACTTAGGTATTCTAATTACTAAACAACCTATTCTGATTATCCTAACTAACTTGGATAATGAAGATAGACTTCCTCCGCTGGGCTGACCTTCTGCTTTGTTTGCGGGCAAGAAAGCAGTTGTACAAATGAATGTTATGCCTAGATGTATTTATACTTTTAGTTCACTAAACTAGTTTGAACTAGTTTTCAGCTTTTTGTTACCAAATACTCAGTGGTTGCAAGAACAAGTCAGAAAGCACAGCAGATCAGATTGGGGTGGCACACAGTAAGAATTGTGGTTACCCAGTTGCAAAAAACATAGCTGTAAGGAAATACAAAAAGTCCTTTAAAAGAGTAGATTAGGCCTCCCAACGGCTATTCGGGAGTAGACCCCCCCTCAGTGACAAATGAGTACATCCTTTTGGCTCACTCATGAGTAGACCCCTGTCAGTTTACTCATGAGTAGACCCAGGTAAGTTTACTCATGAGTAGACCTGGTCGGATTAATCGCCAGGGTACCACCTTTCGGGTTACTCACGAGTAGACCCCATCAACTTACTCGTGAGTAGACCCCTGTTGGCTCATTCACAAGTAGACTTATGGAATTACTATACCAATTTGGGGAACTCTCTGGATGCAAAATTAATTGTGCCATGTCCTTTGGGAAATGGCCCCACTCTCATAGTGATATGCACTAGCCCTTTACTTGGAAAACAGACTCTGTGAAAGACTTAGGTATTCTAATTACTAAACAACCTATTCTAATTATCCTAACTAACTTGGATAATGAAGATAGACTTCCTCCGCTGGGCTGACCTTCTGCTTTGTTTGTGGGCAAGAAAGCAGTTGTACAAATGAATGTTATGCCTAGATGTATTTATACTTTTAGTTCACTAAACTAGTTTGAACTAGTTTTCAGCTTTTTGTTACCAAATACTCAGTGGTTGCAAGAACAAGTCAGAAAGCACAGCAGATCAGATTGGGGTGGCACACAGTAAGAATTGTGGTTACCCAGTTGCAAAAAACATAGCTGTAAGGAAATACAAAAAGTCCTTTAAAAGAGTAGATTAGGCCTCCCAACGGCTATTCGGGAGTAGACCCCCCCTCAGTGACAAATGAGTACATCCTTTTGGCTCACTCATGAGTAGACCCCTGTCAGTTTACTCATGAGTAGACCCAGGTAAGTTTACTCATGAGTAGACCTGGTCGGATTAATCGCCAGGGTACCACCCCTCGGCTTACTCACGAGTAGACCCCATCAACTTACTCGTGAGTAGACCCCTGTTGGCTCATTCACAAGTAGACTTATGGAATTACGATACCAATTTGGGGAACTCTCTGGATGCAAAATTAATTGTGCCATGTCCTTTGGGAAATGGCCCCACTCTCATAGGGATATGCACTGGCCCTTTACTTCGAAAACAGACTCTGTGAAAGACTTAGGTATTCTAATTACTAAACAACCTATTCTGATTATCCTAACTAACTTGGATAATGAAGATAGACTTCCTCCGCTGGGCTGACCTTCTGCTTTGTTTGTGGGCAAGAAAGCAGTTGTACAAATGAATGTTATGCCTAGATGTATTTATACTTTTAGTTCACTAAACTAGTTTGAACTAGTTTTCAGCTTTTCGTTACAAAATACTCAGTGGTTGCAAGAACACGTCAGAAAGCACAGCAGATCAGATTGGGGTGGCACACAGTAAGAATTGTGGTTACCCAGTTGCAAAAAACATAGCTGTAAGGAAATACAAAAAGTCCTTTAAAAGAGTAGATTAGGCCTCCCAACGGCTACTCGGGAGTAGACCCCCCCTCAGTGACAAATGAGTACACCCTGTTGGCTTACTCATGAGTAGACCCCTGTCAGTTTACTCACGAGTAGACCCAGGTAAATATACTCATGAGTAGACCTGGTCGGCTTAATCACGAAGGTACCACCCCTCGGCTTACTCACGAGTAGACCCCATCAACTTACTCGTGAGTAGACCCCTGTTGGCTCATTCACAAGTAGACTTATGGAATTACTATACCTATTTGGGGAACTCTCTGGATGCAAAATTAATTGTGCCATGTCCTTTGGGAAATGGCCCCACTCTCATAGGGATATGCACTGGCCCTTTACTTGGAAAACAGACTCTGTGAAAGACTTAGGTATTCTAATTACTAAACAACCTATTCTGATTATCCTAACTAACTTGGATAATGAAGATAGACTTCCTCCGCTGGGCTGACCTTCTGCTTTGTTTGCGGGCAAGAAAGCAGTTGTACAAATGAATGTTATGCCTAGATGTATTTATACTTTTAGTTCACTAAACTAGTTTGAACTAGTTTTCAGCTTTTTGTTACCAAATACTCAGTGGTTGCAAGAACAAGTCAGAAAGCACAGCAGATCAGATTGGGGTGGCACACAGTAAGAATTGTGGTTACCCAGTTGCAAAAAACATAGCTGTAAGGAAATACAAAAAGTCCTTTAAAAGAGTAGATTAGGCCTCCCAACGGCTATTCGGGAGTAGACCCCCCCTCAGTGACAAATGAGTACATCCTTTTGGCTCACTCATGAGTAGACCCCTGTCAGTTTACTCATGAGTAGACCCAGGTAAGTTTACTCATGAGTAGACCTGGTCGGATTAATCGCCAGGGTACCACCCCTCGGCTTACTCACGAGTAGACCCCATCAACTTACTCGTGAGTAGACCCCTGTTGGCTCATTCACAAGTAGACTTATGGAATTACTATACCAATTTGGGGAACTCTCTGGATGCAAAATTAATTGTGCCATGTCCTTTGGGAAATGGCCCCACTCTCATAGGGATATGCACTGGCCCTTTACTTCGAAAACAGACTCTGTGAAAGACTTAGGTATTCTAATTACTAAACAACCTATTCTGATTATCCTAACTAACTTGGATAATGAAGATAGACTTCCTCCGCTGGGCTGACCTTCTGCTTTGTTTGTGGGCAAGAAAGCAGTTGTACAAATGAATGTTGTGCCTAGATGTATTTATACTTTTAGTTCACTAAACTAGTTTGAACTAGTTTTCAGCTTTTCGTTACAAAATACTCAGTGGTTGCAAGAACACGTCAGAAAGCACAGCAGATCAGATTGGGGTGGCACACAGTAAGAATTGTGGTTACCCAGTTGCAAAAAACATAGCTGTAAGGAAATACAAAAAGTCCTTTAAAAGAGTAGATTAGGCCTCCCAACGGCTACTCGGGAGTAGACCCCCCCTCAGTGACAAATGAGTACACCCTGTTGGCTTACTCATGAGTAGACCCCTGTCAGTTTACTCACGAGTAGACCCAGGTAAATATACTCATGAGTAGACCTGGTCGGCTTAATCACGAAGGTACCACCCCTCGGCTTACTCACGAGTAGACCCCATCAACTTACTCGTGAGTAGACCCCTGTTGGCTCATTCACAAGTAGACTTATGGAATTACTATACCTATTTGGGGAACTCTCTGGATGCAAAATTAATTGTGCCATGTCCTTTGGGAAATGGCCCCACTCTCATAGGGATATGCACTGGCCCTTTACTTGGAAAACAGACTCTGTGAAAGACTTAGGTATTCTAATTACTAAACAACCTATTCTGATTATCCTAACTAACTTGGATAATGAAGATAGACTTCCTCCGCTGGGCTGACCTTCTGCTTTGTTTGCGGGCAAGAAAGCAGTTGTACAAATGAATGTTATGCCTAGATGTATTTATACTTTTAGTTCACTAAACTAGTTTGAACTAGTTTTCAGCTTTTTGTTACCAAATACTCAGTGGTTGCAAGAACAAGTCAGAAAGCACAGCAGATCAGATTGGGGTGGCACACAGTAAGAATTGTGGTTACCCAGTTGCAAAAAACATAGCTGTAAGGAAATACAAAAAGTCCTTTAAAAGAGTAGATTAGGCCTCCCAACGGCTATTCGGGAGTAGACCCCCCCTCAGTGACAAATGAGTACATCCTTTTGGCTCACTCATGAGTAGACCCCTGTCAGTTTACTCATGAGTAGACCCAGGTAAGTTTACTCATGAGTAGACCTGGTCGGCTTAATCGCCAGGGTACCACCCCTCGGCTTACTCACGAGTAGACCCCATCAACTTACTCGTGAGTAGACCCCTGTTGGCTCATTCACAAGTAGACTTATGGAATTACTATACCAATTTGGGGAACTCTCTGGATGCAAAATTAATTGTGCCATGTCCTTTGGGAAATGGCCCCACTCTCATAGGGATATGCACTGGCCCTTTACTTCGAAAACAGACTCTGTGAAAGACTTAGGTATTCTAATTACTAAACAACCTATTCTGATTATCCTAACTAACTTGGATAATGAAGATAGACTTCCTCCGCTGGGCTGACCTTCTGCTTTGTTTGTGGGCAAGAAAGCAGTTGTACAAATGAATGTTGTGCCTAGATGTATTTATACTTTTAGTTCACTAAACTAGTTTGAACTAGTTTTCAGCTTTTCGTTACAAAATACTCAGTGGTTGCAAGAACACGTCAGAAAGCACAGCAGATCAGATTGGGGTGGCACACAGTAAGAATTGTGGTTACCCAGTTGCAAAAAACATAGCTGTAAGGAAATACAAAAAGTCCTTTAAAAGAGTAGATTAGGCCTCCCAACGGCTACTCGGGAGTAGACCCCCCCTCAGTGACAAATGAGTACACCCTGTTGGCTTACTCATGAGTAGACCCCTGTCAGTTTACTCACGAGTAGACCCAGGTAAATATACTCATGAGTAGACCTGGTCGGCTTAATCACGAAGGTACCACCCCTCGGCTTACTCACGAGTAGACCCCATCAACTTACTCGTGAGTAGACCCCTGTTGGCTCATTCACAAGTAGACTTATGGAATTACTATACCTATTTGGGGAACTCTCTGGATGCAAAATTAATTGTGCCATGTCCTTTGGGAAATGGCCCCACTCTCATAGGGATATGCACTGGCCCTTTACTTGGAAAACAGACTCTGTGAAAGACTTAGGTATTCTAATTACTAAACAACCTATTCTGATTATCCTAACTAACTTGGATAATGAAGATAGACTTCCTCCGCTGGGCTGACCTTCTGCTTTGTTTGCGGGCAAGAAAGCAGTTGTACAAATGAATGTTATGCCTAGATGTATTTATACTTTTAGTTCACTAAACTAGTTTGAACTAGTTTTCAGCTTTTTGTTACCAAATACTCAGTGGTTGCAAGAACAAGTCAGAAAGCACAGCAGATCAGATTGGGGTGGCACACAGTAAGAATTGTGGTTACCCAGTTGCAAAAAACATAGCTGTAAGGAAATACAAAAAGTCCTTTAAAAGAGTAGATTAGGCCTCCCAACGGCTATTCGGGAGTAGACCCCCCCTCAGTGACAAATGAGTACATCCTTTTGGCTCACTCATGAGTAGACCCCTGTCAGTTTACTCATGAGTAGACCCAGGTAAGTTTACTCATGAGTAGACCTGGTCGGATTAATCGCCAGGGTACCACCTTTCGGGTTACTCACGAGTAGACCCCATCAACTTACTCGTGAGTAGACCCCTGTTGGCTCATTCACAAGTAGACTTATGGAATTACTATACCAATTTGGGGAACTCTCTGGATGCAAAATTAATTGTGCCATGTCCTTTGGGAAATGGCCCCACTCTCATAGGGATATGCACTGGCCCTTTACTTGGAAAACAGACTCTGTGAAAGACTTAGGTATTCTAATTACTAAACAACCTATTCTGATTATCCTAACTAACTTGGATAATGAAGATAGACTTCCTCCGCTGGGCTGACCTTCTGCTTTGTTTGTGGGCAAGAAAGCAGTTGTACAAATGAATGTTATGCCTAGATGTATTTATACTTTTAGTTCACTAAACTAGTTTGAACTAGTTTTCAGCTTTTTGTTACCAAATACTCAGTGGTTGCAAGAACAAGTCAGAAAGCACAGCAGATCAGATTGGGGTGGCACACAGTAAGAATTGTGGTTACCCAGTTGCAAAAAACATAGCTGTAAGGAAATACAAAAAGTCCTTTAAAAGAGTAGATTAGGCCTCCCAACGGCTATTCGGGAGTAGACCCCCCCTCAGTGACAAATGAGTACATCCTTTTGGCTCACTCATGAGTAGACCCCTGTCAGTTTACTCATGAGTAGACCCAGGTAAGTTTACTCATGAGTAGACCTGGTCGGCTTAATCGCCAGGGTACCACCCCTCGGCTTACTCACGAGTAGACCCCATCAACTTACTCGTGAGTAGACCCCTGTTGGCTCATTCACAAGTAGACTTATGGAATTACGATACCAATTTGGGGAACTCTCTGGATGCAAAATTAATTGTGCCATGTCCTTTGGGAAATGGCCCCACTCTCATAGGGATATGCACTGGCCCTTTACTTCGAAAACAGACTCTGTGAAAGACTTAGGTATTCTAATTACTAAACAACCTATTCTGATTATCCTAACTAACTTGGATAATGAAGATAGACTTCCTCCGCTGGGCTGACCTTCTGCTTTGTTTGTGGGCAAGAAAGCAGTTGTACAAATGAATGTTGTGCCTAGATGTATTTATACTTTTAGTTCACTAAACTAGTTTGAACTAGTTTTCAGCTTTTCGTTACAAAATACTCAGTGGTTGCAAGAACACGTCAGAAAGCACAGCAGATCAGATTGGGGTGGCACACAGTAAGAATTGTGGTTACCCAGTTGCAAAAAACATAGCTGTAAGGAAATACAAAAAGTCCTTTAAAAGAGTAGATTAGGCCTCCCAACGGCTACTCGGGAGTAGACCCCCCCTCAGTGACAAATGAGTACACCCTGTTGGCTTACTCATGAGTAGACCCCTGTCAGTTTACTCACGAGTAGACCCAGGTAAATATACTCATGAGTAGACCTGGTCGGCTTAATCACGAAGGTACCACCCCTCGGCTTACTCACGAGTAGACCCCATCAACTTACTCGTGAGTAGACCCCTGTTGGCTCATTCACAAGTAGACTTATGGAATTACTATACCTATTTGGGGAACTCTCTGGATGCAAAATTAATTGTGCCATGTCCTTTGGGAAATGGCCCCACTCTCATAGGGATATGCACTGGCCCTTTACTTGGAAAACAGACTCTGTGAAAGACTTAGGTATTCTAATTACTAAACAACCTATTCTGATTATCCTAACTAACTTGGATAATGAAGATAGACTTCCTCCGCTGGGCTGACCTTCTGCTTTGTTTGCGGGCAAGAAAGCAGTTGTACAAATGAATGTTATGCCTAGATGTATTTATACTTTTAGTTCACTAAACTAGTTTGAACTAGTTTTCAGCTTTTTGTTACCAAATACTCAGTGGTTGCAAGAACAAGTCAGAAAGCACAGCAGATCAGATTGGGGTGGCACACAGTAAGAATTGTGGTTACCCAGTTGCAAAAAACATAGCTGTAAGGAAATACAAAAAGTCCTTTAAAAGAGTAGATTAGGCCTCCCAACGGCTATTCGGGAGTAGACCCCCCCTCAGTGACAAATGAGTACATCCTTTTGGCTCACTCATGAGTAGACCCCTGTCAGTTTACTCATGAGTAGACCCAGGTAAGTTTACTCATGAGTAGACCTGGTCGGATTAATCGCCAGGGTACCACCTTTCGGGTTACTCACGAGTAGACCCCATCAACTTACTCGTGAGTAGACCCCTGTTGGCTCATTCACAAGTAGACTTATGGAATTACTATACCAATTTGGGGAACTCTCTGGATGCAAAATTAATTGTGCCATGTCCTTTGGGAAATGGCCCCACTCTCATAGGGATATGCACTGGCCCTTTACTTCGAAAACAGACTCTGTGAAAGACTTAGGTATTCTAATTACTAAACAACCTATTCTAATTATCCTAACTAACTTGGATAATGAAGATAGACTTCCTCCGCTGGGCTGACCTTCTGCTTTGTTTGTGGGCAAGAAAGCAGTTGTACAAATGAATGTTATGCCTAGATGTATTTATACTTTTAGTTCACTAAACTAGTTTGAACTAGTTTTCAGCTTTTTGTTACCAAATACTCAGTGGTTGCAAGAACAAGTCAGAAAGCACAGCAGATCAGATTGGGGTGGCACACAGTAAGAATTGTGGTTACCCAGTTGCAAAAAACATAGCTGTAAGGAAATACAAAAAGTCCTTTAAAAGAGTAGATTAGGCCTCCCAACGGCTATTCGGGAGTAGACCCCCCCTCAGTGACAAATGAGTACATCCTTTTGGCTCACTCATGAGTAGACCCCTGTCAGTTTACTCATGAGTAGACCCAGGTAAGTTTACTCATGAGTAGACCTGGTCGGATTAATCGCCAGGGTACCACCCCTCGGCTTACTCACGAGTAGACCCCATCAACTTACTCGTGAGTAGACCCCTGTTGGCTCATTCACAAGTAGACTTATGGAATTACGATACCAATTTGGGGAACTCTCTGGATGCAAAATTAATTGTGCCATGTCCTTTGGGAAATGGCCCCACTCTCATAGGGATATGCACTGGCCCTTTACTTCGAAAACAGACTCTGTGAAAGACTTAGGTATTCTAATTACTAAACAACCTATTCTGATTATCCTAACTAACTTGGATAATGAAGATAGACTTCCTCCGCTGGGCTGACCTTCTGCTTTGTTTGTGGGCAAGAAAGCAGTTGTACAAATGAATGTTATGCCTAGATGTATTTATACTTTTAGTTCACTAAACTAGTTTGAACTAGTTTTCAGCTTTTCGTTACAAAATACTCAGTGGTTGCAAGAACACGTCAGAAAGCACAGCAGATCAGATTGGGGTGGCACACAGTAAGAATTGTGGTTACCCAGTTGCAAAAAACATAGCTGTAAGGAAATACAAAAAGTCCTTTAAAAGAGTAGATTAGGCCTCCCAACGGCTATTCGGGAGTAGACCCCCCCTCAGTGACAAATGAGTACACCCTTTTGGCTTACTCATGAGTAGACCCCTGTCAGTTTACTCATGAGTAGATCCAGGTAAGTTGACTCATGAGTAGACCTGGTCGGCTTAATCACCAGGGTACCACCTTTCGGGTTACTCACGAGTAGACCCCATCAACTTACTCGTGAGTAGACCCCTGTTGGCTCATTCACAAGTAGACTTATGGAATTACGATACCAATTTGGGGAACTCTCTGGATGCAAAATTAATTGTGCCATGTCCTTTGGGAAATGGCCCCACTCTCATAGGGATATGCACTGGCCCTTTACTTGGAAAACAGACTCTGTGAAAGACTTAGGTATTCTAATTACTAAACAACCTATTCTGATTATCCTAACTAACTTGGATAATGAAGATAGACTTCCTCCGCTGGGCTGACCTTCTGCTTTGTTTGTGGGCAAGAAAGCAGTTGTACAAATGAATGTTGTGCCTATATGTATTTAAACTTTTCGTTCACTAAACTAGTTTGAACTAGTTTTCAGCTTTTCGTTACAAAATACTCAGTGGTTGCAAGAACACGTCAGAAAGCACAGCAGATCAGATTGGGGTGGCACACAGTAAGAATTGTGGTTACCCAGTTGCAAAAAACATAGCTGTAAGGAAATACAAAAAGTCCTTTAAAAGAGTAGATTAGGCCTCCCAACGGCTACTCGGGAGTAGACCCCCCCTCAGTGACAAATGAGTACACCCTGTTGGCTTACTCATGAGTAGACCCCTGTCAGTTTACTCACGAGTAGACCCAGGTAAATATACTCATGAGTAGACCTGGTCGGCTTAATCACGAAGGTACCACCCCTCGGCTTACTCACGAGTAGACCCCATCAACTTACTCGTGAGTAGACCCCTGTTGGCTCATTCACAAGTAGACTTATGGAATTACTATACCTATTTGGGGAACTCTCTGGATGCAAAATTAATTGTGCCATGTCCTTTGGGAAATGGCCCCACTCTCATAGGGATATGCACTGGCCCTTTACTTGGAAAACAGACTCTGTGAAAGACTTAGGTATTCTAATTACTAAACAACCTATTCTGATTATCCTAACTAACTTGGATAATGAAGATAGACTTCCTCCGCTGGGCTGACCTTCTGCTTTGTTTGTGGGCAAGAAAGCAGTTGTACAAATGAATGTTATGCCTAGATGTATTTATACTTTTAGTTCACTAAACTAGTTTGAACTAGTTTTCAGCTTTTCGTTACAAAATACTCAGTGGTTGCAAGAACACGTCAGAAAGCACAGCAGATCAGATTGGGGTGGCACACAGTAAGAATTGTGGTTACCCAGTTGCAAAAAACATAGCTGTAAGGAAATACAAAAAGTCCTTTAAAAGAGTAGATTAGGCCTCCCAACGGCTACTCGGGAGTAGACCCCCCCTCAGTGACAAATGAGTACACCCTGTTGGCTTACTCATGAGTAGACCCCTGTCAGTTTACTCACGAGTAGACCCAGGTAAATATACTCATGAGTAGACCTGGTCGGCTTAATCACGAGGGTACCACCCCTCGGCTTACTCACGAGTAGACCCCATCAACTTACTCGTGAGTAGACCCCTGTTGGCTCATTCACAAGTAGACTTATGGAATTACTATACCAATTTGGGGAACTCTCTGGATGCAAAATTAATTGTGCCATGTCCTTTGTGAAATGGCCCCACTCTCATAGTGATATGCACTGGCCCTTTACTTGGAAAACAGACTCTGTGAAAGACTTAGGTATTCTAATTACTAAACAACCTATTCTAATTATCCTAACTAACTTGGATAATGAAGATAGACTTCCTCCGCTGGGCTGACCTTCTGCTTTGTTTGTGGGCAAGAAAGCAGTTGTACAAATGAATGTTATGCCTAGATGTATTTATACTTTTAGTTCACTAAACTAGTTTGAACTAGTTTTCAGCTTTTTGTTACCAAATACTCAGTGGTTGCAAGAACACGTCAGAAAGCACAGCAGATCAGATTGGGGTGGCATACAGTAAGAATTGTGGTTACCCAGTTGCAAAAAACATGGCTGTAAGGAAATACAAAAAGTCCTTTAAAAGAGTAGATTAGGCCTCCCAACGGCTACTCGGGAGTAGACCCCCCCTCAGTGACAAATGAGTACAACCTGTTGGCTTACTCATGAGTAGACCCCTGTCAGTTTACTCACGAGTAGACCCAGGTAAGTTTACTCATGAGTAGACCTGGTCGGCTTAATCGCCAGGGTACCACCCCTCGGCTTACTCACGAGTAGACCCCATCAACTTACTCGTGAGTAGACCCCTGTTGGCTCATTCACAAGTAGACTTATGGAATTACTATACCAATTTGGGGAACTCTCTGGATGCAAAATTAATTGTGCCATGTCCTTTGGGAAATGGCCCCACTCTCATAGGGATATGCACTGGCCCTTTACTTGGAAAACAGACTCTGTGAAAGACTTAGGTATTCTAATTACTAAACAACCTATTCTGATTATCCTAACCAGCTTGGATAATGAAGATAGACTTCCTCCGCTGGGCTGACCTTCTGCTTTGTTTGCGGGCAAGAAAGCAGTTGTACAAATGAATGTTATGCCTAGATGTATTTATACTTTTAGTTCACTAAACTAGTTTGAACTAGTTTTCAGCTTTTTGTTACCAAATACTCAGTGGTTGCAAGAACAAGTCAGAAAGCACAGCAGATCAGATTGGGGTGGCACACAGTAAGAATTGTGGTTACCCAGTTGCAAAAAACATAGCTGTAAGGAAATACAAAAAGTCCTTTAAAAGAGTAGATTAGGCCTCCCAACGGCTATTCGGGAGTAGACCCCCCCTCAGTGACAAATGAGTACATCCTTTTGGCTCACTCATGAGTAGACCCCTGTCAGTTTACTCATGAGTAGACCCAGGTAAGTTTACTCATGAGTAGACCTGGTCGGATTAATCGCCAGGGTACCACCCCTCGGCTTACTCACGAGTAGACCCCATCAACTTACTCGTGAGTAGACCCCTGTTGGCTCATTCACAAGTAGACTTATGGAATTACGATACCAATTTGGGGAACTCTCTGGATGCAAAATTAATTGTGCCATGTCCTTTGGGAAATGGCCCCACTCTCATAGGGATATGCACTGGCCCTTTACTTCGAAAACAGACTCTGTGAAAGACTTAGGTATTCTAATTACTAAACAACCTATTCTGATTATCCTAACTAACTTGGATAATGAAGATAGACTTCCTCCGCTGGGCTGACCTTCTGCTTTGTTTGTGGGCAAGAAAGCAGTTGTACAAATGAATGTTGTGCCTATATGTATTTAAACTTTTCGTTCACTAAACTAGTTTGAACTAGTTTTCAGCTTTTCGTTACAAAATACTCAGTGGTTGCAAGAACACGTCAGAAAGCACAGCAGATCAGATTGGGGTGGCACACAGTAAGAATTGTGGTTACCCAGTTGCAAAAAACATAGCTGTAAGGAAATACAAAAAGTCCTTTAAAAGAGTAGATTAGGCCTCCCAACGGCTACTCGGGAGTAGACCCCCCCTCAGTGACAAATGAGTACACCCTGTTGGCTTACTCATGAGTAGACCCCTGTCAGTTTACTCACGAGTAGACCCAGGTAAATATACTCATGAGTAGACCTGGTCGGCTTAATCACGAAGGTACCACCCCTCGGCTTACTCACGAGTAGACCCCATCAACTTACTCGTGAGTAGACCCCTGTTGGCTCATTCACAAGTAGACTTATGGAATTACTATACCTATTTGGGGAACTCTCTGGATGCAAAATTAATTGTGCCATGTCCTTTGGGAAATGGCCCCACTCTCATAGGGATATGCACTGGCCCTTTACTTGGAAAACAGACTCTGTGAAAGACTTAGGTATTCTAATTACTAAACAACCTTTTCTGATTATCCTAACTAACTTGGATAATGAAGATAGACTTCCTCCGCTGGGCTGACCTTCTGCTTTGTTTGCGGGCAAGAAAGCAGTTGTACAAATGAATGTTATGCCTAGATGTATTTATACTTTTAGTTCACTAAACTAGTTTGAACTAGTTTTCAGCTTTTTGTTACCAAATACTCAGTGGTTGCAAGAACAAGTCAGAAAGCACAGCAGATCAGATTGGGGTGGCACACAGTAAGAATTGTGGTTACCCAGTTGCAAAAAACATAGCTGTAAGGAAATACAAAAAGTCCTTTAAAAGAGTAGATTAGGCCTCCCAACGGCTATTCGGGAGTAGACCCCCCCTCAGTGACAAATGAGTACATCCTTTTGGCTCACTCATGAGTAGACCCCTGTCAGTTTACTCATGAGTAGACCCAGGTAAGTTTACTCATGAGTAGACCTGGTTGGCTTAATCGCCAGGGTACCACCCCTCGGCTTACTCACGAGTAGACCCCATCAACTTACTCGTGAGTAGACCCCTGTTGGCTCATTCACAAGTAGACTTATGGAATTACTATACCAATTTGGGGAACTCTCTGGATGCAAAATTAATTGTGCCATGTCCTTTGGGAAATGGCCCCACTCTCATAGGGATATGCACTGGCCCTTTACTTGGAAAACAGACTCTGTGAAAGACTTAGGTATTCTAATTACTAAACAACCTATTCTGATTATCCTAACTAACTTGGATAATGAAGATAGACTTCCTCCGCTGGGCTGACCTTCTGCTTTGTTTGTGGGCAAGAAAGCAGTTGTACAAATGAATGTTGTGCCTAGATGTATTTATACTTTTAGTTCACTAAACTAGTTTGAACTAGTTTTCAGCTTTTCGTTACAAAATACTCAGTGGTTGCAAGAACACGTCAGAAAGCACAGCAGATCAGATTGGGGTGGCACACAGTAAGAATTGTGGTTACCCAGTTGCAAAAAACATAGCTGTAAGGAAATACAAAAAGTCCTTTAAAAGAGTAGATTAGGCCTCCCAACGGCTACTCGGGAGTAGACCCCCCCTCAGTGACAAATGAGTACACCCTGTTGGCTTACTCATGAGTAGACCCCTGTCAGTTTACTCACGAGTAGACCCAGGTAAATATACTCATGAGTAGACCTGGTCGGCTTAATCACGAAGGTACCACCCCTCGGCTTACTCACGAGTAGACCCCATCAACTTACTCGTGAGTAGACCCCTGTTGGCTCATTCACAAGTAGACTTATGGAATTACTATACCTATTTGGGGAACTCTCTGGATGCAAAATTAATTGTGCCATGTCCTTTGGGAAATGGCCCCACTCTCATAGGGATATGCACTGGCCCTTTACTTGGAAAACAGACTCTGTGAAAGACTTAGGTATTCTAATTACTAAACAACCTATTCTGATTATCCTAACTAACTTGGATAATGAAGATAGACTTCCTCCGCTGGGCTGACCTTCTGCTTTGTTTGCGGGCAAGAAAGCAGTTGTACAAATGAATGTTATGCCTAGATGTATTTATACTTTTAGTTCACTAAACTAGTTTGAACTAGTTTTCAGCTTTTTGTTACCAAATACTCAGTGGTTGCAAGAACAAGTCAGAAAGCACAGCAGATCAGATTGGGGTGGCACACAGTAAGAATTGTGGTTACCCAGTTGCAAAAAACATAGCTGTAAGGAAATACAAAAAGTCCTTTAAAAGAGTAGATTAGGCCTCCCAACGGCTATTCGGGAGTAGACCCCCCCTCAGTGACAAATGAGTACATCCTTTTGGCTCACTCATGAGTAGACCCCTGTCAGTTTACTCATGAGTAGACCCAGGTAAGTTTACTCATGAGTAGACCTGGTCGGCTTAATCGCCAGGGTACCACCCCTCGGCTTACTCACGAGTAGACCCCATCAACTTACTCGTGAGTAGACCCCTGTTGGCTCATTCACAAGTAGACTTATGGAATTACTATACCAATTTGGGGAACTCTCTGGATGCAAAATTAATTGTGCCATGTCCTTTGGGAAATGGCCCCACTCTCATAGGGATATGCACTGGCCCTTTACTTGGAAAACAGACTCTGTGAAAGACTTAGGTATTCTAATTACTAAACAACCTATTCTGATTATCCTAACTAACTTGGATAATGAAGATAGACTTCCTCCGCTGGGCTGACCTTCTGCTTTGTTTGTGGGCAAGAAAGCAGTTGTACAAATGAATGTTATGCCTAGATGTATTTATACTTTTAGTTCACTAAACTAGTTTGAACTAGTTTTCAGCTTTTCGTTACAAAATACTCAGTGGTTGCAAGAACACGTCAGAAAGCACAGCAGATCAGATTGGGGTGGCACACAGTAAGAATTGTGGTTACCCAGTTGCAAAAAACATAGCTGTAAGGAAATACAAAAAGTCCTTTAAAAGAGTAGATTAGGCCTCCCAACGGCTATTCGGGAGTAGACCCCCCCTCAGTGACAAATGAGTACACCCTTTTGGCTTACTCATGAGTAGACCCCTGTCAGTTTACTCATGAGTAGATCCAGGTAAGTTGACTCATGAGTAGACCTGGTCGGCTTAATCACCAGGGTACCACCTTTCGGGTTACTCACGAGTAGACCCCATCAACTTACTCGTGAGTAGACCCCTGTTGGCTCATTCACAAGTAGACTTATGGAATTACTATACCAATTTGGGGAACTCTCTGGATGCAAAATTAATTGTGCCATGTCCTTTGTGAAATGGCCCCACTCTCATAGTGATATGCACTAGCCCTTTACTTGGAAAACAGACTCTGTGAAAGACTTAGGTATTCTAATTACTAAACAACCTATTCTAATTATCCTAACTAACTTGGATAATGAAGATAGACTTCCTCCGCTGGGCTGACCTTCTGCTTTGTTTGTGGGCAAGAAAGCAGTTGTACAAATGAATGTTATGCCTAGATGTATTTATACTTTTAGTTCACTAAACTAGTTTGAACTAGTTTTCAGCTTTTTGTTACCAAATACTCAGTGGTTGCAAGAACAAGTCAGAAAGCACAGCAGATCAGATTGGGGTGGCACACAGTAAGAATTGTGGTTACCCAGTTGCAAAAAACATAGCTGTAAGGAAATACAAAAAGTCCTTTAAAAGAGTAGATTAGGCCTCCCAACGGCTATTCGGGAGTAGACCCCCCCTCAGTGACAAATGAGTACATCCTTTTGGCTCACTCATGAGTAGACCCCTGTCAGTTTACTCATGAGTAGACCCAGGTAAGTTTACTCATGAGTAGACCTGGTCGGATTAATCGCCAGGGTACCACCCCTCGGCTTACTCACGAGTAGACCCCATCAACTTACTCGTGAGTAGACCCCTGTTGGCTCATTCACAAGTAGACTTATGGAATTACGATACCAATTTGGGGAACTCTCTGGATGCAAAATTAATTGTGCCATGTCCTTTGGGAAATGGCCCCACTCTCATAGGGATATGCACTGGCCCTTTACTTGGAAAACAGACTCTGTGAAAGACTTAGGTATTCTAATTACTAAACAACCTATTCTGATTATCCTAACTAACTTGGATAATGAAGATAGACTTCCTCCGCTGGGCTGACCTTCTGCTTTGTTTGTGGGCAAGAAAGCAGTTGTACAAATGAATGTTATGCCTAGATGTATTTATACTTTTAGTTCACTAAACTAGTTTGAACTAGTTTTCAGCTTTTTGTTACCAAATACTCAGTGGTTGCAAGAACACGTCAGAAAGCACAGCAGATCAGATTGGGGTGGCATACAGTAAGAATTGTGGTTACCCAGTTGCAAAAAACATGGCTGTAAGGAAATACAAAAAGTCCTTTAAAAGAGTAGATTAGGCCTCCCAACGGCTACTCGGGAGTAGACCCCCCCTCAGTGACAAATGAGTACAACCTGTTGGCTTACTCATGAGTAGACCCCTGTCAGTTTACTCACGAGTAGACCCAGGTAAGTTTACTCATGAGTAGACCTGGTCGGATTAATCGCCAGGGTACCACCCCTCGGCTTACTCACGAGTAGACCCCATCAACTTACTCGTGAGTAGACCCCTGTTGGCTCATTCACAAGTAGACTTATGGAATTACTATACCAATTTGGGGAACTCTCTGGATGCAAAATTAATTGTGCCATGTCCTTTGGGAAATGGCCCCACTCTCATAGGGATATGCACTGGCCCTTTACTTCGAAAACAGACTCTGTGAAAGACTTAGGTATTCTAATTACTAAACAACCTATTCTGATTATCCTAACTAACTTGGATAATGAAGATAGACTTCCTCCGCTGGGCTGACCTTCTGCTTTGTTTGTGGGCAAGAAAGCAGTTGTACAAATGAATGTTGTGCCTATATGTATTTAAACTTTTCGTTCACTAAACTAGTTTGAACTAGTTTTCAGCTTTTCGTTACAAAATACTCAGTGGTTGCAAGAACACGTCAGAAAGCACAGCAGATCAGATTGGGGTGGCACACAGTAAGAATTGTGGTTACCCAGTTGCAAAAAACATAGCTGTAAGGAAATACAAAAAGTCCTTTAAAAGAGTAGATTAGGCCTCCCAACGGCTACTCGGGAGTAGACCCCCCCTCAGTGACAAATGAGTACACCCTGTTGGCTTACTCATGAGTAGACCCCTGTCAGTTTACTCACGAGTAGACCCAGGTAAATATACTCATGAGTAGACCTGGTCGGCTTAATCACGAAGGTACCACCCCTCGGCTTACTCACGAGTAGACCCCATCAACTTACTCGTGAGTAGACCCCTGTTGGCTCATTCACAAGTAGACTTATGGAATTACTATACCTATTTGGGGAACTCTCTGGATGCAAAATTAATTGTGCCATGTCCTTTGGGAAATGGCCCCACTCTCATAGGGATATGCACTGGCCCTTTACTTGGAAAACAGACTCTGTGAAAGACTTAGGTATTCTAATTACTAAACAACCTATTCTGATTATCCTAACTAACTTGGATAATGAAGATAGACTTCCTCCGCTGGGCTGACCTTCTGCTTTGTTTGCGGGCAAGAAAGCAGTTGTACAAATGAATGTTATGCCTAGATGTATTTATACTTTTAGTTCACTAAACTAGTTTGAACTAGTTTTCAGCTTTTTGTTACCAAATACTCAGTGGTTGCAAGAACAAGTCAGAAAGCACAGCAGATCAGATTGGGGTGGCACACAGTAAGAATTGTGGTTACCCAGTTGCAAAAAACATAGCTGTAAGGAAATACAAAAAGTCCTTTAAAAGAGTAGATTAGGCCTCCCAACGGCTATTCGGGAGTAGACCCCCCCTCAGTGACAAATGAGTACATCCTTTTGGCTCACTCATGAGTAGACCCCTGTCAGTTTACTCATGAGTAGACCCAGGTAAGTTTACTCATGAGTAGACCTGGTTGGCTTAATCGCCAGGGTACCACCCCTCGGCTTACTCACGAGTAGACCCCATCAACTTACTCGTGAGTAGACCCCTGTTGGCTCATTCACAAGTAGACTTATGGAATTACTATACCAATTTGGGGAACTCTCTGGATGCAAAATTAATTGTGCCATGTCCTTTGGGAAATGGCCCCACTCTCATAGGGATATGCACTGGCCCTTTACTTGGAAAACAGACTCTGTGAAAGACTTAGGTATTCTAATTACTAAACAACCTATTCTGATTATCCTAACTAACTTGGATAATGAAGATAGACTTCCTCCGCTGGGCTGACCTTCTGCTTTGTTTGTGGGCAAGAAAGCAGTTGTACAAATGAATGTTGTGCCTAGATGTATTTATACTTTTAGTTCACTAAACTAGTTTGAACTAGTTTTCAGCTTTTCGTTACAAAATACTCAGTGGTTGCAAGAACACGTCAGAAAGCACAGCAGATCAGATTGGGGTGGCACACAGTAAGAATTGTGGTTACCCAGTTGCAAAAAACATAGCTGTAAGGAAATACAAAAAGTCCTTTAAAAGAGTAGATTAGGCCTCCCAACGGCTACTCGGGAGTAGACCCCCCCTCAGTGACAAATGAGTACACCCTGTTGGCTTACTCATGAGTAGACCCCTGTCAGTTTACTCACGAGTAGACCCAGGTAAATATACTCATGAGTAGACCTGGTCGGCTTAATCACGAAGGTACCACCCCTCGGCTTACTCACGAGTAGACCCCATCAACTTACTCGTGAGTAGACCCCTGTTGGCTCATTCACAAGTAGACTTATGGAATTACTATACCTATTTGGGGAACTCTCTGTATGCAAAATTAATTGTGCCATGTCCTTTGGGAAATGGCCCCACTCTCATAGGGATATGCACTGGCCCTTTACTTGGAAAACAGACTCTGTGAAAGACTTAGGTATTCTAATTACTAAACAACCTATTCTGATTATCCTAACTAACTTGGATAATGAAGATAGACTTCCTCCGCTGGGCTGACCTTCTGCTTTGTTTGCGGGCAAGAAAGCAGTTGTACAAATGAATGTTATGCCTAGATGTATTTATACTTTTAGTTCACTAAACTAGTTTGAACTAGTTTTCAGCTTTTTGTTACCAAATACTCAGTGGTTGCAAGAACAAGTCAGAAAGCACAGCAGATCAGATTGGGGTGGCACACAGTAAGAATTGTGGTTACCCAGTTGCAAAAAACATAGCTGTAAGGAAATACAAAAAGTCCTTTAAAAGAGTAGATTAGGCCTCCCAACGGCTATTCGGGAGTAGACCCCCCCTCAGTGACAAATGAGTACATCCTTTTGGCTCACTCATGAGTAGACCCCTGTCAGTTTACTCATGAGTAGACCCAGGTAAGTTTACTCATGAGTAGACCTGGTCGGCTTAATCGCCAGGGTACCACCCCTCGGCTTACTCACGAGTAGACCCCATCAACTTACTCGTGAGTAGACCCCTGTTGGCTCATTCACAAGTAGACTTATGGAATTACTATACCAATTTGGGGAACTCTCTGGATGCAAAATTAATTGTGCCATGTCCTTTGGGAAATGGCCCCACTCTCATAGGGATATGCACTGGCCCTTTACTTGGAAAACAGACTCTGTGAAAGACTTAGGTATTCTAATTACTAAACAACCTATTCTGATTATCCTAACTAACTTGGATAATGAAGATAGACTTCCTCCGCTGGGCTGACCTTCTGCTTTGTTTGTGGGCAAGAAAGCAGTTGTACAAATGAATGTTATGCCTAGATGTATTTATACTTTTAGTTCACTAAACTAGTTTGAACTAGTTTTCAGCTTTTCGTTACAAAATAGTGGTTGCAAGAACACGTCAGAAAGCACAGCAGATCAGATTGGGGTGGCACACAGTAAGAATTGTGGTTACCCAGTTGCAAAAAACATAGCTGTAAGGAAATACAAAAAGTCCTTTAAAAGAGTAGATTAGGCCTCCCAACGGCTATTCGGGAGTAGACCCCCCCTCAGTGACAAATGAGTACACCCTTTTGGCTTACTCATGAGTAGACCCCTGTCAGTTTACTCATGAGTAGATCCAGGTAAGTTGACTCATGAGTAGACCTGGTCGGCTTAATCACCAGGGTACCACCTTTCGGGTTACTCACGAGTAGACCCCATCAACTTACTCGTGAGTAGACCCCTGTTGGCTCATTCACAAGTAGACTTATGGAATTACTATACCAATTTGGGGAACTCTCTGGATGCAAAATTAATTGTGCCATGTCCTTTGTGAAATGGCCCCACTCTCATAGTGATATGCACTAGCCCTTTACTTGGAAAACAGACTCTGTGAAAGACTTAGGTATTCTAATTACTAAACAACCTATTCTAATTATCCTAACTAACTTGGATAATGAAGATAGACTTCCTCCGCTGGGCTGACCTTCTGCTTTGTTTGTGGGCAAGAAAGCAGTTGTACAAATGAATGTTATGCCTAGATGTATTTATACTTTTAGTTCACTAAACTAGTTTGAACTAGTTTTCAGCTTTTTGTTACCAAATACTCAGTGGTTGCAAGAACAAGTCAGAAAGCACAGCAGATCAGATTGGGGTGGCACACAGTAAGAATTGTGGTTACCCAGTTGCAAAAAACATAGCTGTAAGGAAATACAAAAAGTCCTTTAAAAGAGTAGATTAGGCCTACCAACGGCTATTCGGGAGTAGACCCCCCCTCAGTGACAAATGAGTACATCCTTTTGGCTCACTCATGAGTAGACCCCTGTCAGTTTACTCATGAGTAGACCCAGGTAAGTTTACTCATGAGTAGACCTGGTCGGATTAATCGCCAGGGTACCACCCCTCGGCTTACTCACGAGTAGACCCCATCAACTTACTCGTGAGTAGACCCCTGTTGGCTCATTCACAAGTAGACTTATGGAATTACGATACCAATTTGGGGAACTCTCTGGATGCAAAATTAATTGTGCCATGTCCTTTGGGAAATGGCCCCACTCTCATAGGGATATGCACTGGCCCTTTACTTCGAAAACAGACTCTGTGAAAGACTTAGGTATTCTAATTACTAAACAACCTATTCTGATTATCCTAACTAACTTGGATAATGAAGATAGACTTCCTCCGCTGGGCTGACCTTCTGCTTTGTTTGTGGGCAAGAAAGCAGTTGTACAAATGAATGTTATGCCTAGATGTATTTATACTTTTAGTTCACTAAACTAGTTTGAACTAGTTTTCAGCTTTTCGTTACAAAATACTCAGTGGTTGCAAGAACACGTCAGAAAGCACAGCAGATCAGATTGGGGTGGCACACAGTAAGAATTGTGGTTACCCAGTTGCAAAAAACATAGCTGTAAGGAAATACAAAAAGTCCTTTAAAAGAGTAGATTAGGCCTCCCAACGGCTATTCGGGAGTAGACCCCCCCTCAGTGACAAATGAGTACATCCTTTTGGCTCACTCATGAGTAGACCCCTGTCAGTTTACTCATGAGTAGACCCAGGTAAGTTTACTCATGAGTAGACCTGGTCGGCTTAATCGCCAGGGTACCACCCCTCGGCTTACTCACGAGTAGACCCCATCAACTTACTCGTGAGTAGACCCCTGTTGGCTCATTCACAAGTAGACTTATGGAATTACTATACCAATTTGGGGAACTCTCTGGATGCAAAATTAATTGTGCCATGTCCTTTGGGAAATGGCCCCACTCTCATAGGGATATGCACTGGCCCTTTACTTGGAAAACAGACTCTGTGAAAGACTTAGGTATTCTAATTACTAAACAACCTATTCTGATTATCCTAACTAACTTGGATAATGAAGATAGACTTCCTCCGCTGGGCTGACCTTCTGCTTTGTTTGTGGGCAAGAAAGCAGTTGTACAAATGAATGTTGTGCCTAGATGTATTTATACTTTTAGTTCACTAAACTAGTTTGAACTAGTTTTCAGCTTTTCGTTACAAAATACTCAGTGGTTGCAAGAACACGTCAGAAAGCACAGCAGATCAGATTGGGGTGGCACACAGTAAGAATTGTGGTTACCCAGTTGCAAAAAACATAGCTGTAAGGAAATACAAAAAGTCCTTTAAAAGAGTAGATTAGGCCTCCCAACGGCTACTCGGGAGTAGACCCCCCCTCAGTGACAAATGAGTACACCCTGTTGGCTTACTCATGAGTAGACCCCTGTCAGTTTACTCACGAGTAGACCCAGGTAAATATACTCATGAGTAGACCTGGTCGGCTTAATCACGAAGGTACCACCCCTCGGCTTACTCACGAGTAGACCCCATCAACTTACTCGTGAGTAGACCCCTGTTGGCTCATTCACAAGTAGACTTATGGAATTACTATACCTATTTGGGGAACTCTCTGGATGCAAAATTAATTGTGCCATGTCCTTTGGGAAATGGCCCCACTCTCATAGGGATATGCACTGGCCCTTTGCTTGGAAAACAGACTCTGTGAAAGACTTAGGTATTCTAATTACTAAACAACCTATTCTGATTATCCTAACTAACTTGGATAATGAAGATAGACTTCCTCCGCTGGGCTGACCTTCTGCTTTGTTTGTGGGCAAGAAAGCAGTTGTACAAATGAATGTTATGCCTAGATGTATTTATACTTTTAGTTCACTAAACTAGTTTGAACTAGTTTTCAGCTTTTCGTTACAAAATACTCAGTGGTTGCAAGAACACGTCAGAAAGCACAGCAGATCAGATTGGGGTGGCACACAGTAAGAATTGTGGTTACCCAGTTGCAAAAAACATAGCTGTAAGGAAATACAAAAAGTCCTTTAAAAGAGTAGATTAGGCCTCCCAACGGCTATTCGGGAGTAGACCCCCCCTCAGTGACAAATGAGTACACCCTTTTGGCTTACTCATGAGTAGACCCCTGTCAGTTTACTCATGAGTAGATCCAGGTAAGTTGACTCATGAGTAGACCTGGTCGGCTTAATCACCAGGGTACCACCTTTCGGGTTACTCACGAGTAGACCCCATCAACTTACTCGTGAGTAGACCCCTGTTGGCTCATTCACAAGTAGACTTATGGAATTACTATACCAATTTGGGGAACTCTCTGGATGCAAAATTAATTGTGCCATGTCCTTTGTGAAATGGCCCCACTCTCATAGTGATATGCACTAGCCCTTTACTTGGAAAACAGACTCTGTGAAAGACTTAGGTATTCTAATTACTAAACAACCTATTCTAATTATCCTAACTAACTTGGATAATGAAGATAGACTTCCTCCGCTGGGCTGACCTTCTGCTTTGTTTGTGGGCAAGAAAGCAGTTGTACAAATGAATGTTATGCCTAGATGTATTTATACTTTTAGTTCACTAAACTAGTTTGAACTAGTTTTCAGCTTTTTGTTACCAAATACTCAGTGGTTGCAAGAACAAGTCAGAAAGCACAGCAGATCAGATTGGGGTGGCACACAGTAAGAATTGTGGTTACCCAGTTGCAAAAAACATAGCTGTAAGGAAATACAAAAAGTCCTTTAAAAGAGTAGATTAGGCCTCCCAACGGCTATTCGGGAGTAGACCCCCCCTCAGTGACAAATGAGTACATCCTTTTGGCTCACTCATGAGTAGACCCCTGTCAGTTTACTCATGAGTAGACCCAGGTAAGTTTACTCATGAGTAGACCTGGTCGGATTAATCGCCAGGGTACCACCCCTCGGCTTACTCACGAGTAGACCCCATCAACTTACTCGTGAGTAGACCCCTGTTGGCTCATTCACAAGTAGACTTATGGAATTACGATACCAATTTGGGGAACTCTCTGGATGCAAAATTAATTGTGCCATGTCCTTTGGGAAATGGCCCCACTCTCATAGGGATATGCACTGGCCCTTTACTTCGAAAACAGACTCTGTGAAAGACTTAGGTATTCTAATTACTAAACAACCTATTCTGATTATCCTAACTAACTTGGATAATGAAGATAGACTTCCTCCGCTGGGCTGACCTTCTGCTTTGTTTGTGGGCAAGAAAGCAGTTGTACAAATGAATGTTATGCCTAGATGTATTTATACTTTTAGTTCACTAAACTAGTTTGAACTAGTTTTCAGCTTTTCGTTACAAAATACTCAGTGGTTGCAAGAACACGTCAGAAAGCACAGCAGATCAGATTGGGGTGGCACACAGTAAGAATTGTGGTTACCCAGTTGCAAAAAACATAGCTGTAAGGAAATACAAAAAGTCCTTTAAAAGAGTAGATTAGGCCTCCCAACGGCTATTCGGGAGTAGACCCCCCCTCAGTGACAAATGAGTACATCCTTTTGGCTCACTCATGAGTAGACCCCTGTCAGTTTACTCATGAGTAGACCCAGGTAAGTTTACTCATGAGTAGACCTGGTCGGCTTAATCGCCAGGGTACCACCCCTCGGCTTACTCACGAGTAGACCCCATCAACTTACTCGTGAGTAGACCCCTGTTGGCTCATTCACAAGTAGACTTATGGAATTACGATACCAATTTGGGGAACTCTCTGGATGCAAAATTAATTGTGCCATGTCCTTTGGGAAATGGCCCCACTCTCATAGGGATATGCACTGGCCCTTTACTTCGAAAACAGACTCTGTGAAAGACTTAGGTATTCTAATTACTAAACAACCTATTGTGATTATCCTAACTAACTTGGATAATGAAGATAGACTTCCTCCGCTGGGCTGACCTTCTGCTTTGTTTGTGGGCAAGAAAGCAGTTGTACAAATGAATGTTGTGCCTAGATGTATTTATACTTTTAGTTCACTAAACTAGTTTGAACTAGTTTTCAGCTTTTCGTTACAAAATACTCAGTGGTTGCAAGAACACGTCAGAAAGCACAGCAGATCAGATTGGGGTGGCACACAGTAAGAATTGTGGTTACCCAGTTGCAAAAAACATAGCTGTAAGGAAATACAAAAAGTCCTTTAAAAGAGTAGATTAGGCCTCCCAACGGCTACTCGGGAGTAGACCCCCCCTCAGTGACAAATGAGTACACCCTGTTGGCTTACTCATGAGTAGACCCCTGTCAGTTTACTCACGAGTAGACCCAGGTAAATATACTCATGAGTAGACCTGGTCGGCTTAATCACGAAGGTACCACCCCTCGGCTTACTCACGAGTAGACCCCATCAACTTACTCCTGAGTAGACCCCTGTTGGCTCATTCACAAGTAGACTTATGGAATTACTATACCTATTTGGGGAACTCTCTGGATGCAAAATTAATTGTGCCATGTCCTTTGGGAAATGGCCCCACTCTCATAGGGATATGCACTGGCCCTTTACTTGGAAAACAGACTCTGTGAAAGACTTAGGTATTCTAATTACTAAACAACCTATTCTGATTATCCTAACTAACTTGGATAATGAAGATAGACTTCCTCCGCTGGGCTGACCTTCTGCTTTGTTTGCGGGCAAGAAAGCAGTTGTACAAATGAATGTTATGCCTAGATGTATTTATACTTTTAGTTCACTAAACTAGTTTGAACTAGTTTTCAGCTTTTTGTTACCAAATACTCAGTGGTTGCAAGAACAAGTCAGAAAGCACAGCAGATCAGATTGGGGTGGCACACAGTAAGAATTGTGGTTACCCAGTTGCAAAAAACATAGCTGTAAGGAAATACAAAAAGTCCTTTAAAAGAGTAGATTAGGCCTCCCAACGGCTATTCGGGAGTAGACCCCCCCTCAGTGACAAATGAGTACATCCTTTTGGCTCACTCATGAGTAGACCCCTGTCAGTTTACTCATGAGTAGACCCAGGTAAGTTTACTCATGAGTAGACCTGGTCGGCTTAATCGCCAGGGTACCACCCCTCGGCTTACTCACGAGTAGACCCCATCAACTTACTCGTGAGTAGACCCCTGTTGGCTCATTCACAAGTAGACTTATGGAATTACTATACCAATTTGGGGAACTCTCTGGATGCAAAATTAATTGTGCCATGTCCTTTGGGAAATGGCCCCACTGTCATAGGGATATGCACTGGCCCTTTACTTGGAAAACAGACTCTGTGAAAGACTTAGGTATTCTAATTACTAAACAACCTATTCTGATTATCCTAACTAACTTGGATAATGAAGATAGACTTCCTCCGCTGGGCTGACCTTCTGCTTTGTTTGTGGGCAAGAAAGCAGTTGTACAAATGAATGTTATGCCTAGATGTATTTATACTTTTAGTTCACTAAACTAGTTTGAACTAGTTTTCAGCTTTTCGTTACAAAATACTCAGTGGTTGCAAGAACACGTCAGAAAGCACAGCAGATCAGATTGGGGTGGCACACAGTAAGAATTGTGGTTACCCAGTTGCAAAAAACATAGCTGTAAGGAAATACAAAAAGTCCTTTAAAAGAGTAGATTAGGCCTCCCAACGGCTATTCGGGAGTAGACCCCCCCTCAGTGACAAATGAGTACACCCTTTTGGCTTACTCATGAGTAGACCCCTGTCAGTTTACTCATGAGTAGATCCAGGTAAGTTGACTCATGAGTAGACCTGGTCGGCTTAATCACCAGGGTACCACCTTTCGGGTTACTCACGAGTAGACCCCATCAACTTACTCGTGAGTAGACCCCTGTTGGCTCATTCACAAGTAGACTTATGGAATTACTATACCAATTTGGGGAACTCTCTGGATGCAAAATTAATTGTGCCATGTCCTTTGTGAAATGGCCCCACTCTCATAGTGATATGCACTAGCCCTTTACTTGGAAAACAGACTCTGTGAAAGACTTAGGTATTCTAATTACTAAACAACCTATTCTAATTATCCTAACTAACTTGGATAATGAAGATAGACTTCCTCCGCTGGGCTGACCTTCTGCTTTGTTTGTGGGCAAGAAAGCAGTTGTACAAATGAATGTTATGCCTAGATGTATTTATACTTTTAGTTCACTAAACTAGTTTGAACTAGTTTTCAGCTTTTTGTTACCAAATACTCAGTGGTTGCAAGAACAAGTCAGAAAGCACAGCAGATCAGATTGGGGTGGCACACAGTAAGAATTGTGGTTACCCAGTTGCAAAAAACATAGCTGTAAGGAAATACAAAAAGTCCTTTAAAAGAGTAGATTAGGCCTCCCAACGGCTATTCGGGAGTAGACCCCCCCTCAGTGACAAATGAGTACATCCTTTTGGCTCACTCATGAGTAGACCCCTGTCAGTTTACTCATGAGTAGACCCAGGTAAGTTTACTCATGAGTAGACCTGGTCGGATTAATCGCCAGGGTACCACCCCTCGGCTTACTCACGAGTAGACCCCATCAACTTACTCGTGAGTAGACCCCTGTTGGCTCATTCACAAGTAGACTTATGGAATTACGATACCAATTTGGGGAACTCTCTGGATGCAAAATTAATTGTGCCATGTCCTTTGGGAAATGGCCCCACTCTCATAGGGATATGCACTGGCCCTTTACTTCGAAAACAGACTCTGTGAAAGACTTAGGTATTCTAATTACTAAACAACCTATTCTGATTATCCTAACTAACTTGGATAATGAAGATAGACTTCCTCCGCTGGGCTGACCTTCTGCTTTGTTTGTGGGCAAGAAAGCAGTTGTACAAATGAATGTTATGCCTAGATGTATTTATACTTTTAGTTCACTAAACTAGTTTGAACTAGTTTTCAGCTTTTCGTTACAAAATACTCAGTGGTTGCAAGAACACGTCAGAAAGCACAGCAGATCAGATTGGGGTGGCACACAGTAAGAATTGTGGTTACCCAGTTGCAAAAAACATAGCTGTAAGGAAATACAAAAAGTCCTTTAAAAGAGTAGATTAGGCCTCCCAACGGCTATTCGGGAGTAGACCCCCCCTCAGTGACAAATGAGTACATCCTTTTGGCTCACTCATGAGTAGACCCCTGTCAGTTTACTCATGAGTAGACCCAGGTAAGTTTACTCATGAGTAGACCTGGTCGGCTTAATCGCCAGGGTACCACCCCTCGGCTTACTCACGAGTAGACCCCATCAACTTACTCGTGAGTAGACCCCTGTTGGCTCATTCACAAGTAGACTTATGGAATTACTATACCAATTTGGGGAACTCTCTGGATGCAAAATTAATTGTGCCATGTCCTTTGGGAAATGGCCCCACTCTCATAGGGATATGCACTGGCCCTTTACTTCGAAAACAGACTCTGTGAAAGACTTAGGTATTCTAATTACTAAACAACCTATTCTGATTATCCTAACTAACTTGGATAATGAAGATAGACTTCCTCCGCTGGGCTGACCTTCTGCTTTGTTTGTGGGCAAGAAAGCAGTTGTACAAATGAATGTTGTGCCTAGATGTATTTATACTTTTAGTTCACTAAACTAGTTTGAACTAGTTTTCAGCTTTTCGTTACAAAATACTCAGTGGTTGCAAGAACACGTCAGAAAGCACAGCAGATCAGATTGGGGTGGCACACAGTAAGAATTGTGGTTACCCAGTTGCAAAAAACATAGCTGTAAGGAAATACAAAAAGTCCTTTAAAAGAGTAGATTAGGCCTCCCAACGGCTACTCGGGAGTAGACCCCCCCTCAGTGACAAATGAGTACACCCTGTTGGCTTACTCATGAGTAGACCCCTGTCAGTTTACTCACGAGTAGACCCAGGTAAATATACTCATGAGTAGACCTGGTCGGCTTAATCACGAGGGTACCACCCCTCGGCTTACTCACGAGTAGACCCCATCAACTTACTCGTGAGTAGACCCCTGTTGGCTCATTCACAAGTAGACTTATGGAATTACTATACCAATTTGGGGAACTCTCTGGATGCAAAATTAATTGTGCCATGTCCTTTGGGAAATGGCCCCACTCTCATAGGGATATGCACTGGCCCTTTACTTCGAAAACAGACTCTGTGAAAGACTTAGGTATTCTAATTACTAAACAACCTATTCTGATTATCCTAACTAACTTGGATAATGAAGATAGACTTCCTCCGCTGGGCTGACCTTCTGCTTTGTTTGTGGGCAAGAAAGCAGTTGTACAAATGAATGTTATGCCTAGATGTATTTATACTTTTAGTTCACTAAACTAGTTTGAACTAGTTTTCAGCTTTTCGTTACAAAATACTCAGTGGTTGCAAGAACACGTCAGAAAGCACAGCAGATCAGATTGGGGTGGCACACAGTAAGAATTGTGGTTACCCAGTTGCAAAAAACATAGCTGTAAGGAAATACAAAAAGTCCTTTAAAAGAGTAGATTAGGCCTCCCAACGGCTATTCGGGAGTAGACCCCCCCTCAGTGACAAATGAGTACACCCTTTTGGCTTACTCATGAGTAGACCCCTGTCAGTTTACTCATGAGTAGATCCAGGTAAGTTGACTCATGAGTAGACCTGGTCGGCTTAATCACCAGGGTACCACCTTTCGGGTTACTCACGAGTAGACCCCATCAACTTACTCGTGAGTAGACCCCTGTTGGCTCATTCACAAGTAGACTTATGGAATTACTATACCAATTTGGGGAACTCTCTGGATGCAAAATTAATTGTGCCATGTCCTTTGTGAAATGGCCCCACTCTCATAGTGATATGCACTGGCCCTTTACTTGGAAAACAGACTCTGTGAAAGACTTAGGTATTCTAATTACTAAACAACCTATTCTAATTATCCTAACTAACTTGGATAATGAAGATAGACTTCCTCCGCTGGGCTGACCTTCTGCTTTGTTTGTGGGCAAGAAAGCAGTTGTACAAATGAATGTTATGCCTAGATGTATTTATACTTTTAGTTCACTAAACTAGTTTGAACTAGTTTTCAGCTTTTTGTTACCAAATACTCAGTGGTTGCAAGAACACGTCAGAAAGCACAGCAGATCAGATTGGGGTGGCACACAGTAAGAATTGTGGTTACCAAGTTGCAAAAAACATAGCTGTAAGGAAATACAAAAAGTCCTTTAAAAGAGTAGATTAGGCCTCCCAACGGCTACTCGGGAGTAGACCCCCCCTCAGTGACAAATGAGTACAACCTGTTGGCTTACTCATGAGTAGACCCCTGTCAGTTTACTCACGAGTAGACCCAGGTAAATATACTCATGAGTAGACCTGGTCGGCTTAATCACGAGGATATCACCCCTCGGCTTACTCGTGAGTAGACCCCATCAACTTACTCGTGAGTAGACCCCTGTTGGCTCATTCACAAGTAGACTTATTGAATTACTATACCAATTTGGGGCACTGTCTGGATGCAAAATTAATTGTGCCATGTCCTTTGGGAAATGGCCCCACTCTCATAGGGATATGCACTGGCCCTTTACTTGGAAAACAGACTCTGTGAAAGACTTAGGTATTCTAATTACTAAACAACCTATTCTGATTATCCTAACTAACTTGGATAATGAAGATAGACTTCCTCCGCTGGGCTGACCTTCTGCTTTGTTTGTGGGCAAGAAAGCAGTTGTACAAATGAATGTTATGCCTAGATGTATTTATACTTTTAGTTCACTAAACTAGTTTGAACTAGTTTTCAGCTTTTCGTTACAAAATACTCAGTGGTTGCAAGAACACGTCAGAAAGCACAGCAGATCAGATTGGGGTGGCACACAGTAAGAATTGTGGTTACCCAGTTGCAAAAAACATAGCTGTAAGGAAATACAAAAAGTCCTTTAAAAGAGTAGATTAGGCCTCCCAACGGCTATTCGGGAGTAGACCCCCCCTCAGTGACAAATGAGTACACCCTGTTGGCTTACTCATGAGTAGACCCCTGTCAGTTTACTCATGAGTAGATCCAGGTAAGTTGACTCATGAGTAGACCTGGTCGGCTTAATCACCAGGGTACCACCTTTCGGGTTACTCACGAGTAGACCCCATCAACTTACTCGTGAGTAGACCCCTGTTGGCTCATTCACAAGTAGACTTATGGAATTACTATACCAATTTGGGGAACTCTCTGGATGCAAAATTAATTGTGCCATGTCCTTTGTGAAATGGCCCCACTCTCATAGTGATATGCACTGGCCCTTTACTTGGAAAACAGACTCTGTGAAAGACTTAGGTATTCTAATTACTAAACAACCTATTCTAATTATCCTAACTAACTTGGATAATGAAGATAGACTTCCTCCGCTGGGCTGACCTTCTGCTTTGTTTGTGGGCAAGAAAGCAGTTGTACAAATGAATGTTATGCCTAGATGTATTTATACTTTTAGTTCACTAAACTAGTTTGAACTAGTTTTCAGCTTTTTGTTACCAAATACTCAGTGGTTGCAAGAACACGTCAGAAAGCACAGCAGATCAGATTGGGGTGGCACACAGTAAGAATTGTGGTTACCAAGTTGCAAAAAACATAGCTGTAAGGAAATACAAAAAGTCCTTTAAAAGAGTAGATTAGGCCTCCCAACGGCTACTCGGGAGTAGACCCCCCCTCAGTGACAAATGAGTACAACCTGTTGGCTTACTCATGAGTAGACCCCTGTCAGTTTACTCACGAGTAGACCCAGGTAAATATACTCATGAGTAGACCTGGTCGGCTTAATCACGAGGGTACCACCCCTCGGCTTACTCGTGAGTAGACCCCATCAACTTACTCGTGAGTAGACCCCTGTTGGCTCATTCACAAGTAGACTTATTGAATTACTATACCAATTTGGGGCACTGTCTGGATGCAAAATTAATTGTGCCATGTCCTTTGGGAAATGGCCCCACTCTCATAGGGATATGCACTGGCCCTTTACTTGGAAAACAGACTCTGTGAAAGACTTAGGTATTCTAATTACTAAACAACCTATTCTGATTATCCTAACTAACTTGGATAATGAAGATAGACTTCCTCCGCTGGGCTGACCTTCTGCTTTGTTTGTGGGCAAGAAAGCAGTTGTACAAATGAATGTTATGCCTAGATGTATTTATACTTTTAGTTCACTAAACTAGTTTGAACTAGTTTTCAGCTTTTCGTTACAAAATACTCAGTGGTTGCAAGAACACGTCAGAAAGCACAGCAGATCAGATTGGGGTGGCACACAGTAAGAATTGTGGTTACCCAGTTGCAAAAAACATAGCTGTAAGGAAATACAAAAAGTCCTTTAAAAGAGTAGATTAGGCCTCCCAACGGCTATTCGGGAGTAGACCCCCCCTCAGTGACAAATGAGTACACCCTGTTGGCTTACTCATGAGTAGACCCCTGTCAGTTTACTCATGAGTAGATCCAGGTAAGTTGACTCATGAGTAGACCTGGTCGGCTTAATCACCAGGGTACCACCTTTCGGGTTACTCACGAGTAGACCCCATCAACTTACTCGTGAGTAGACCCCTGTTGGCTCATTCACAAGTAGACTTATGGAATTACTATACCAATTTGGGGAACTCTCTGGATGCAAAATTAATTGTGCCATGTCCTTTGTGAAATGGCCCCACTCTCATAGTGATATGCACTGGCCCTTTACTTGGAAAACAGACTCTGTGAAAGACTTAGGTATTCTAATTACTAAACAACCTATTCTAATTATCCTAACTAACTTGGATAATGAAGATAGACTTCCTCCGCTGGGCTGACCTTCTGCTTTGTTTGTGGGCAAGAAAGCAGTTGTACAAATGAATGTTATGCCTAGATGTATTTATACTTTTAGTTCACTAAACTAGTTTGAACTAGTTTTCAGCTTTTCGTTACCAAATACTCAGTGGTTGCAAGAACACGTCAGAAAGCACAGCAGATCAGATTGGGGTGGCACACAGTAAGAATTGTGGTTACCAAGTTGCAAAAAACATAGCTGTAAGGAAATACAAAAAGTCCTTTAAAAGAGTAGATTAGGCCTCCCAACGGCTACTCTGGAGTAGACCCCCCCTCAGTGACAAATGAGTACAACCTGTTGGCTTACTCATGAGTAGACCCCTGTCAGTTTACTCACGAGTAGACCCAGGTAAGTTTACTCATGAGTAGACCTGGTCGGCTTAATCGCCAGGGTACCACCCCTCGGCTTACTCGTGAGTAGACCCCATCAACTTACTCGTGAGTAGACCCCTGTTGGCTCATTCACAAGTAGACTTATTGAATTACTATACCAATTTGGGGAACTCTCTGGATGCAAAATTAATTGTGCCATGTCCTTTGGGAAATGGCCCCACTCTCATAGGGATATGCACTGGCCCTTTACTTGGAAAACAGACTCTGTGAAAGACTTAGGTATTCTAATTACTAAACAACCTATTCTGATTATCCTAACTAACTTGGATAATGAAGATAGACTTCCTCCGCTGGGCTGACCTTCTGCTTTGTTTGCGGGCAAGAAAGCAGTTGTACAAATGAATGTTATGCCTAGATGTATTTATACTTTTAGTTCACTAAACTAGTTTGAACTAGTTTTCAGCTTTTTGTTACCAAATACTCAGTGGTTGCAAGAACAAGTCAGAAAGCACAGCAGATCAGATTGGGGTGGCACACAGTAAGAATTGTGGTTACCCAGTTGCAAAAAACATGGCTGTAAGGAAATACAAAAAGTACTTTAAAAGAGTAGATTAGGCCTCCCAACGGCTACTCGGGAGTAGACCCCCACTCAGTGACAAATGAGTACACCCTGTTGGCTTACTCATGAGTAGACCCCTGTCAGTTTACTCACGAGTAGACCCAGGTAAGTTTACTCATGAGTAGACCTGGTCGGCTTAATAGCCAGGGTACCACCCCTCGGCTTACTCGTGAGTAGACCCCATCAACTTACTCGTGAGTAGACCCCTGTTGGCTCATTCACAAGTAGACTTATGGAATTACTATACCAATTTGGGGAACTCTCTGGATGCAAAATTAATTGTGCCATGTCCTTTGGGAAATGGCCCCACTCTCATAGGGATATGCACTGGCCCTTTACTTGGAAAACAGACTCTGTGAAAGACTTAGGTATTCTAATTACTAAACAACCTATTCTGATTATCCTAACTAACTTGGATAATGAAGATAGACTTCCTCCGCTGGGCTGACCTTGTGCTTTGTTTGTGGGCAAGAAAGCAGTTGTACAAATGAATGTTATGCCTAGATGTATTTATACTTTTAGTTCACTAAACTAGTTTGAACTAGTTTTCAGCTTTTTGTTACCAAATACTCAGTGGTTGCAAGAACACGACAGAAAGCACAGCAGATCAGATTGGGGTGGCACACAGTAAGAATTGTGGTTACCAAGTTGCAAAAAACATAGCTGTAAGGAAATACAAAAAGTCCTTTAAAAGAGTAGATTAGGCCTCCCAACGGCTACTCGGGAGTAGACCCCCCCTCAGTGACAAATGAGTACAACCTGTTGGCTTACTCATGAGTAGACCCCTGTCAGTTTACTCACGAGTAGACCCAGGTAAGTTTACTCATGAGTAGACCTGGTCGGCTTAATCGCCAGGGTACCACCCCTCGGCTTACTCGTGAGTAGACCCCATCAACTTACTCGTGAGTAGACCCCTGTTGGCTCATTCACAAGTAGACTTATGGAATTACTATACCAATTTGGGGAACTCTCTGGATGCAAAATTAATTGTGCCATGTCCTTTGGGAAATGGCCCCACTCTCATAGGGATATGCACTGGCCCTTTACTTGGAAAACAGACTCTGTGAAAGACTTAGGTATTCTAATTACTAAACAACCTATTCTGATTATCCTAACTAACTTGGATAATGAAGATAGACTTCCTCCGCTGGGCTGACCTTCTGCTTTGTTTGCGGGCAAGAAAGCAGTTGTACAAATGAATGTTATGCCTAGATGTATTTATACTTTTAGTTCACTAAACTAGTTTGAACTAGTTTTCAGCTTTTTGTTACCAAATACTCAGTGGTTGCAAGAACAAGTCAGAAAGCACAGCAGATCAGATTGGGGTGGCACACAGTAAGAATTGTGGTTACCCAGTTGCAAAAAACATAGCTGTAAGGAAATACAAAAAGTCCTTTAAAAGAGTAGATTAGGCCTCCCAACGGCTACTCGGGAGTAGACCCCCCCTCAGTGACAAATGAGTACACCCTGTTGGCTTACTCATGAGTAGACCCCTGTCAGTTTACTCACGAGTAGACCCAGGTAAATATACTCATGTGTAGACCTGGTCGGCTTAATCACGAAGGTACCACCCCTCGGCTTACTCACGAGTAGACCCCATCAACTTACTCGTGAGTAGACCCCTGTTGGCTCATTCACAAGTAGACTTATGGAATTACTATACCAATTTGGGGAACTCTCTGGATGCAAAATTAATTGTGCCATGTCCTTTGGGAAATGGCCCCACTCTCATAGGGATATGCACTGGCCCTTTACTTCGAAAACAGACTCTGTGAAAGACTTAGGTATTCGAATTACTAAACAACCTATTCTGATTATCCTAACTAACTTGGATAATGAAGATAGACTTCCTCCGCTGGGCTGACCTTGTGCTTTGTTTGCGGGCAAGAAAGCAGTTGTACAAATGAATGTTATGCCTAGATGTATTTATACTTTTAGTTCACTAAACTAGTTTGAACTAGTTTTCAGCTTTTTGTTACCAAATACTCAGTGGTTGCAAGAACAAGTCAGAAAGCACAGCAGATCAGATTGGGGTGGCACACAGTAAGAATTGTGGTTACCCAGTTGCAAAAAACATAGCTGTAAGGAAATACAAAAAGTCCTTTAAAAGAGTAGATTAGGCCTCCCAACGGCTATTCGGGAGTAGACCCCCCCTCAGTGACAAATGAGTACATCCTTTTGGCTCACTCATGAGTAGACCCCTGTCAGTTTACTCATGAGTAGACCCAGGTAAGTTTACTCATGAGTAGACCTGGTGGGCTTAATCGCCAGGGTACCACCCCTCGGCTTACTCACGAGTAGACACCATCAACTTACTCGTGAGTAGACCCCTGTTGGCTCATTCACAAGTAGACTTATAGAATTACTATACCAATTTGGGGAACTCTCTGGATGCAAAATTAATTGTGCCATGTTCTTTGGGAAATGGCCCCACTCTCATAGGGATATGCACTGGCCCTTTACTTGGAAAACAGACTCTGTGAAAGACTTAGGTATTCTAATTACTAAACAACCTATTCTGATTATCCTAACTAACTTGGATAATGAAGATAGACTTCCTCCGCTGGGCTGACCTTCTGCTTTGTTTGTGGGCAAGAAAGCAGTTGTACAAATGAATGTTATGCCTAGATGTATTTATACTTTTAGTTCACTAAACTAGTTTGAACTAGTTTTCAGCTTTTTGTTACCAAATACTCAGTGGTTGCAAGAACACGTCAGAAAGCACAGCAGATCAGATTGGGGTGGCACACAGTAAGAATTGTGGTTACCCAGTTGCAAAAAACATAGCTGTAAGGAAATACAAAAAGTCCTTTAAAAGAGTAGATTAGGCCTCCCAACGGCTACTCGGGAGTAGACCCCCCTCAGTGACAAATGAGTACACCCTGTTGGCTCACTCATGAGTAGACCCCTGTCAGTTTACTCACGAGTAGACCCAGGTAAGTTTACTCATGAGTAGACCTGGTGGGCTTAATCGCCAGGGTACCACCCCTCGGCTTACTCACGAGTAGACCCCATCAACTTACTCGTGAGTAGACCCCTGTTGGCTCATTCACAAGTAGACTTATGGAATTACTATACCAATTTGGGGAACTCTCTGGATGCAAAATTAATTGTGCCATGTCCTTTGGGAAATGGCCCCACTCTCATAGGGATATGTACTGGCCCTTTACTTGGAAAACAGACTCTGTGAAAGACTTAGGTATTCTAATTACTAAACAACCTATTCTGATTATCCTAACTAACTTGGATAATGAAGATAGACTTCCTCCGCTGGGCTGACCTTCTGCTTTGTTTGTGGGCAAGAAAGCAGTTGTACAAATGAATGTTGTGCCTAGATGTATTTATACTTTTAGTTCACTAAACTAGTTTGAACTAGTTTTCAGCTTTTCGTTACAAAATACTCAGTGGTTGCAAGAACACGTCAGAAAGCACAGCAGATCAGATTGGGGTGGCACACAGTAAGAATTGTGGTTACCCAGTTGCAAAAAACATAGCTGTAAGGAAATACAGAAAGTCCTTTAAAAGAGTAGATTAGGCCTCCCAACGGCTACTCGGGAGTAGACCCCCCCTCAGTGACAAATGAGTACACCCTGTTGGCTTACTCATGAGTAGACCCCTGTCAGTTTACTCATGAGTAGACCCAGGTAAGTTTACTCATGAGTAGACCTGGTCGGCTTAATCGCCAGGGTACCACCACTCGGCTTACTCACGAGTAGACTCCATCAACTTACTCATGAGTAGACCGCTGTTGGCTCATTCACAAGTAGACCTATGGAATTACTATACCAATTTGGGGAACTCTCTGGATGCAAAATTAATTGTGCCATGTCCTTTGGGAAATGGCCCCACTCTCATAGTGATATGCACTGGCCCTTTACTTGGAAAACAGACTCTGTGAAAGACTTAGGTATTCTAATTACTAAACAACCTATTCTAATTATCCTAACTAACTTGGATAATGAAGATAGACTTCCTCCGCTGGGCTGACCTTCTGCTTTGTTTGTGGGCAAGAAAGCAGTTGTACAAATGAATGTTATGCCTAGATGTATTTATACTTTTAGTTCACTAAACTAGTTTGAACTAGTTTTCAGCTTTTCGTTACAAAATACTCAGTGGTTGCAAGAACACGTCAGAAAGCACAGCAGATCAGATTGGGGTGGCACACAGTAAGAATTTTGGTTACCCAGTTGCAAAAAACATAGCTGTAAGGAAATACAAAAAGTCCTTTAAAAGAGTAGATTAGGCCTCCCAACGGCTACTCGGGAGTAGACCCCCCCTCAGTGACAAATGAATTCAACCTGTTGGCTTACTCATGAGTAGACCCCTGTCAGTTTACTCACGAGTAGACCCAGGTAAGTTTACTCATGAGTAGACCTGGTCGGCTTAATCGCCAGGGTACCACCCCTCGGCTTACTCACGAGTAGACCCCATCAACTTACTCGTGAGTAGACCCCTGTTGGCTCATTCACAAGTAGACTTATAGAATTACTATACCAATTTGGGGAACTCTCTGGATGCAAAATTAATTGTGCCATGTCCTTTGGGAAATGGCCCCACTCTCATAGGGATATGCACTGGCCCTTTACTTCGAAAACAGACTCCGTGAAAGACTTAGGTATTCTAATTACTAAACAACCTATTCTGATTATCCTAACTAACTTGGATAATGAAGATAGACTTCCTCCGCTGGGCTGACCTTCTGCTTTGTTTGTGGGCAAGAAAGCAGTTGTACAAATGAATGTTATGCCTAGATGTATTTATACTTTTAGTTCACTAAACTAGTTTGAACTAGTTTTCAGCTTTTTGTTACCAAATACTCAGTGGTTGCAAGAACACGTCAGAAAGCACAGCAGATCAGATTGGGGTGGCACACAGTAAGAATTGTGGTTACCCAGTTGCAAAAAACATGGCTGTAAGGAAATACAAAAAGTCCTTTAAAAGAGTAGATTAGGCCTCCCAACGGCTACTCGGGACCCCCCTCAGTGACAAATGAGTACACCCTGTTGGCTTACTCATGAGTAGACCCCTGTCAGTTTACTCATGAGTAGACCCAGGTAAGTTTACTCATGAGTAGACCTGGTCGGCTTAATCGCCAGGGTACCACCACTCGGCTTACTCACGAGTAGACTCCATCAACTTACTCATGAGTAGACCGCTGTTGGCTCATTCACAAGTAGACCTATGGAATTATTATACCAATTTGGGGAACTCTCTGGATGCAAAATTAATTGTGCCATGTCCTTTGGGAAAAGGCCCCACTCTCATAGGGATATGCACTGGCCCTTTACTTGGAAAACAGACTCTGTGAAAGACTTAGGTATTCTAATTACTAAACAACCTATTCTGATTATCCTAACTAACTTGGATAATGAAGATAGACTTCCTCCGCTGGGCTGACCTTCTGCTTTGTTTGTGGGCAAGAAAGCAGTTGTACAAATGAATGTTATGCCTAGATGTATTTATACTTTTAGTTCACTAAACTAGTTTGAACTAGTTTTCAGCTTTTCGTTACAAAATACTCAGTGGTTGCAAGAACACGTCAGAAAGCACAGCAGATCAGATTGGGGTGGCACACAGTAAGAATTGTGGTTACCCAGTTGCAAAAAACATAGCTGTAAGGAAATACAAAAAGTCCTTTAAAAGAGTAGATTAGGCCTCCCAACGGCTACTCGGGAGTAGACCCCCCCTCAGTGATAAATGAGTACAACCTGTTGGCTTACTCATGAGTAGACCCCTGTCAGTTTACTCACGAGTAGACCCAGGTAAGTTTACTCATGAGTAGACCTGGTCGGCTTAATTGCCAGGGTACCACCCCTCGGCTTACTCGTGAGTAGACCCCATCAACTTACTCGTGAGTAGACCCCTGTTGGCTCATTCACAAGTAGACTTATGGAATTACTATACCAATTTGGGGAACTCTCTGGATGCAAAATTAATTGTGCCATGTCCTTTGGGAAATGGCCCCACTCTCATAGGGATATGCACTGGCCCTTTACTTCGAAAACAGACTCTGTGAAAGACTTAGGTATTCTAATTACTAAACAACCTATTCTGATTATCCTAACTAACTTGGATAATGAAGATAGACTTCCTCCGCTGGGCTGACCTTCTGCTTTGTTTGTGGGCAAGAAAGCAGTTGTACAAATGAATGTTATGCCTAGATGTATTTATACTTTTAGTTCACTAAACTAGTTTGAACTAGTTTTCAGCTTTTCGTTACAAAATACTCAGTGGTTGCAAGAACACGTCAGAAAGCACAGCAGATCAGATTGGGGTGGCACACAGTAAGAATTGTGGTTACCCAGTTGCAAAAAACATAGCTGTAAGGAAATACAGAAAGTCCTTTAAAAGAGTAGATTAGGCCTCCCAACGGCTACTCGGGAGTAGACCCCCCCTCAGTGACAAATGAGTACACCCTGTTGGCTTACTCATGAGTAGACCCCTGTCAGTTTACTCATGAGTAGACCCAGGTAAGTTTACTCATGAGTAGACCTGGTCGGCTTAATCGCCAGGGTACCACCACTCGGCTTACTCACGAGTAGACTCCATCAACTTACTCATGAGTAGACCGCTGTTGGCTCATTCACAAGTAGACCTATGGAATTACTATACCAATTTGGGGAACTCTCTGGATGCAAAATTAATTGTGCCATGTCCTTTGGGAAATGGCCCCACTCTCATAGTGATATGCACTGGCCCTTTACTTGGAAAACAGACTCTGTGAAAGACTTAGGTATTCTAATTACTAAACAACCTATTCTAATTATCCTAACTAACTTGGATAATGAAGATAGACTTCCTCCGCTGGGCTGACCTTCTGCTTTGTTTGTGGGCAAGAAAGCAGTTGTACAAATGAATGTTATGCCTAGATGTATTTATACTTTTAGTTCACTAAACTAGTTTGAACTAGTTTTCAGCTTTTCGTTACAAAATACTCAGTGGTTGCAAGAACACGTCAGAAAGCACAGCAGATCAGATTGGGGTGGCACACAGTAAGAATTTTGGTTACCCAGTTGCAAAAAACATAGCTGTAAGGAAATACAAAAAGTCCTTTAAAAGAGTAGATTAGGCCTCCCAACGGCTACTCGGGAGTAGACCCCCCCTCAGTGACAAATGAATTCAACCTGTTGGCTTACTCATGAGTAGACCCCTGTCAGTTTACTCACGAGTAGACCCAGGTAAGTTTTCTCATGAGTAGACCTGGTCGGCTTAATCGCCAGGGTACCACCCCTCGGCTTACTCACGAGTAGACCCCATCAACTTACTCGTGAGTAGACCCCTGTTGGCTCATTCACAAGTAGACTTATAGAATTACTATACCAATTTGGGGAACTCTCTGGATGCAAAATTAATTGTGCCATGTCCTTTGGGAAATGGCCCCACTCTCATAGGGATATGCACTGGCCCTTTACTTCGAAAACAGACTCCGTGAAAGACTTAGGTATTCTAATTACTAAACAACCTATTCTGATTATCCTAACTAACTTGGATAATGAAGATAGACTTCCTCCGCTGGGCTGACCTTCTGCTTTGTTTGTGGGCAAGAAAGCAGTTGTACAAATGAATGTTATGCCTAGATGTATTTATACTTTTAGTTCACTAAACTAGTTTGAACTAGTTTTCAGCTTTTTGTTACCAAATACTCAGTGGTTGCAAGAACACGTCAGAAAGCACAGCAGATCAGATTGGGGTGGCACACAGTAAGAATTGTGGTTACCCAGTTGCAAAAAACATGGCTGTAAGGAAATACAAAAAGTCCTTTAAAAGAGTAGATTAGGCCTCCCAACGGCTACTCGGGACCCCCCTCAGTGACAAATGAGTACACCCTGTTGGCTTACTCATGAGTAGACCCCTGTCAGTTTACTCATGAGTAGACCCAGGTAAGTTTACTCATGAGTAGACCTGGTCGGCTTAATCGCCAGGGTACCACCACTCGGCTTACTCACGAGTAGACTCCATCAACTTACTCATGAGTAGACCGCTGTTGGCTCATTCACAAGTAGACCTATGGAATTATTATACCAATTTGGGGAACTCTCTGGATGCAAAATTAATTGTGCCATGTCCTTTGGGAAAAGGCCCCACTCTCATAGGGATATGCACTGGCCCTTTACTTGGAAAACAGACTCTGTGAAAGACTTAGGTATTCTAATTACTAAACAACCTATTCTGATTATCCTAACTAACTTGGATAATGAAGATAGACTTCCTCCGCTGGGCTGACCTTCTGCTTTGTTTGTGGGCAAGAAAGCAGTTGTACAAATGAATGTTATGCCTAGATGTATTTATACTTTTAGTTCACTAAACTAGTTTGAACTAGTTTTCAGCTTTTCGTTACAAAATACTCAGTGGTTGCAAGAACACGTCAGAAAGCACAGCAGATCAGATTGGGGTGGCACACAGTAAGAATTGTGGTTACCCAGTTGCAAAAAACATAGCTGTAAGGAAATACAAAAAGTCCTTTAAAAGAGTAGATTAGGCCTCCCAACGGCTACTCGGGAGTAGACCCCCCCTCAGTGACAAATGAGTACACCCTGTTGGCTTACTCATGAGTAGACCCCTGTCAGTTTACTCACGAGTAGACCCAGGTAAATATACTCATGTGTAGACCTGGTCGGCTTAATCACGAAGGTACCACCCCTCGGCTTACTCACGAGTAGACCCCATCAACTTACTCGTGAGTAGACCCCTGTTGGCTCATTCACAAGTAGACTTATGGAATTACTATACCAATTTGGGGAACTCTCTGGATGCAAAATTAATTGTGCCATGTCCTTTGGGAAATGGCCCCACTCTCATAGGGATATGCACTGGCCCTTTACTTCGAAAACAGACTCTGTGAAAGACTTAGGTATTCGAATTACTAAACAACCTATTCTGATTATCCTAACTAACTTGGATAATGAAGATAGACTTCCTCCGCTGGGCTGACCTTCTGCTTTGTTTGCGGGCAAGAAAGCAGTTGTACAAATGAATGTTATGCCTAGATGTATTTATACTTTTAGTTCACTAAACTAGTTTGAACTAGTTTTCAGCTTTTTGTTACCAAATACTCAGTGGTTGCAAGAACAAGTCAGAAAGCACAGCAGATCAGATTGGGGTGGCACACAGTAAGAATTGTGGTTACCCAGTTGCAAAAAACATAGCTGTAAGGAAATACAAAAAGTCCTTTAAAAGAGTAGATTAGGCCTCCCAACGGCTATTCGGGAGTAGACCCCCCCTCAGTGACAAATGAGTACATCCTTTTGGCTCACTCATGAGTAGACCCCTGTCAGTTTACTCATGAGTAGACCCAGGTAAGTTTACTCATGAGTAGACCTGGTGGGCTTAATCGCCAGGGTACCACCCCTCGGCTTACTCACGAGTAGACACCATCAACTTACTCGTGAGTAGACCCCTGTTGGCTCATTCACAAGTAGACTTATAGAATTACTATACCAATTTGGGGAACTCTCTGGATGCAAAATTAATTGTGCCATGTTCTTTGGGAAATGGCCCCACTCTCATAGGGATATGCACTGGCCCTTTACTTGGAAAACAGACTCTGTGAAAGACTTAGGTATTCTAATTACTAAACAACCTATTCTGATTATCCTAACTAACTTGGATAATGAAGATAGACTTCCTCCGCTGGGCTGACCTTCTGCTTTGTTTGTGGGCAAGAAAGCAGTTGTACAAATGAATGTTATGCCTAGATGTATTTATACTTTTAGTTCACTAAACTAGTTTGAACTAGTTTTCAGCTTTTTGTTACCAAATACTCAGTGGTTGCAAGAACACGTCAGAAAGCACAGCAGATCAGATTGGGGTGGCACACAGTAAGAATTGTGGTTACCCAGTTGCAAAAAACATAGCTGTAAGGAAATACAAAAAGTCCTTTAAAAGAGTAGATTAGGCCTCCCAACGGCTACTCGGGAGTAGACCCCCCTCAGTGACAAATGAGTACACCCTGTTGGCTCACTCATGAGTAGACCCCTGTCAGTTTACTCACGAGTAGACCCAGGTAAGTTTACTCATGAGTAGACCTGGTGGGCTTAATCGCCAGGGTACCACCCCTCGGCTTACTCACGAGTAGACCCCATCAACTTACTCGTGAGTAGACCCCTGTTGGCTCATTCACAAGTAGACTTATGGAATTACTATACCAATTTGGGGAACTCTCTGGATGCAAAATTAATTGTGCCATGTCCTTTGGGAAATGGCCCCACTCTCATAGGGATATGCACTGGCCCTTTACTTGGAAAACAGACTCTGTGAAAGACTTAGGTATTCTAATTACTAAACAACCTATTCTGATTATCCTAACTAACTTGGATAATGAAGATAGACTTCCTCCGCTGGGCTGACCTTCTGCTTTGTTTGTGGGCAAGAAAGCAGTTGTACAAATGAATGTTGTGCCTAGATGTATTTATACTTTTAGTTCACTAAACTAGTTTGAACTAGTTTTCAGCTTTTCGTTACAAAATACTCAGTGGTTGCAAGAACACGTCAGAAAGCACAGCAGATCAGATTGGGGTGGCACACAGTAAGAATTGTGGTTACCCAGTTGCAAAAAACATAGCTGTAAGGAAATACAGAAAGTCCTTTAAAAGAGTAGATTAGGCCTCCCAACGGCTACTCGGGAGTAGACCCCCCCTCAGTGACAAATGAGTACACCCTGTTGGCTTACTCATGAGTAGACCCCTGTCAGTTTACTCATGAGTAGACCCAGGTAAGTTTACTCATGAGTAGACCTGGTCGGCTTAATCGCCAGGGTACCACCACTCGGCTTACTCACGAGTAGACTCCATCAACTTACTCATGAGTAGACCGCTGTTGGCTCATTCACAAGTAGACCTATGGAATTACTATACCAATTTGGGGAACTCTCTGGATGCAAAATTAATTGTGCCATGTCCTTTGGGAAATGGCCCCACTCTCATAGTGATATGCACTGGCCCTTTACTTGGAAAACAGACTCTGTGAAAGACTTAGGTATTCTAATTACTAAACAACCTATTCTAATTATCCTAACTAACTTGGATAATGAAGATAGACTTCCTCCGCTGGGCTGACCTTCTGCTTTGTTTGTGGGCAAGAAAGCAGTTGTACAAATGAATGTTATGCCTAGATGTATTTATACTTTTAGTTCACTAAACTAGTTTGAACTAGTTTTCAGCTTTTCGTTACAAAATACTCAGTGGTTGCAAGAACACGTCAGAAAGCACAGCAGATCAGATTGGGGTGGCACACAGTAAGAATTTTGGTTACCCAGTTGCAAAAAACATAGCTGTAAGGAAATACAAAAAGTCCTTTAAAAGAGTAGATTAGGCCTCCCAACGGCTACTCGGGAGTAGACCCCCCCTCAGTGACAAATGAATTCAACCTGTTGGCTTACTCATGAGTAGACCCCTGTCAGTTTACTCACGAGTAGACCCAGGTAAGTTTACTCATGAGTAGACCTGGTCGGCTTAATCGCCAGGGTACCACCCCTCGGCTTACTCACGAGTAGACCCCATCAACTTACTCGTGAGTAGACCCCTGTTGGCTCATTCACAAGTAGACTTATAGAATTACTATACCAATTTGGGGAACTCTCTGGATGCAAAATTAATTGTGCCATGTCCTTTGGGAAATGGCCCCACTCTCATAGGGATATGCACTGGCCCTTTACTTCGAAAACAGACTCCGTGAAAGACTTAGGTATTCTAATTACTAAACAACCTATTCTGATTATCCTAACTAACTTGGATAATGAAGATAGACTTCCTCCGCTGGGCTGACCTTCTGCTTTGTTTGTGGGCAAGAAAGCAGTTGTACAAATGAATGTTATGCCTAGATGTATTTATACTTTTAGTTCACTAAACTAGTTTGAACTAGTTTTCAGCTTTTTGTTACCAAATACTCAGTGGTTGCAAGAACACGTCAGAAAGCACAGCAGATCAGATTGGGGTGGCACACAGTAAGAATTGTGGTTACCCAGTTGCAAAAAACATGGCTGTAAGGAAATACAAAAAGTCCTTTAAAAGAGTAGATTAGGCCTCCCAACGGCTACTCGGGACCCCCCTCAGTGACAAATGAGTACACCCTGTTGGCTTACTCATGAGTAGACCCCTGTCAGTTTACTCATGAGTAGACCCAGGTAAGTTTACTCATGAGTAGACCTGGTCGGCTTAATCGCCAGGGTACCACCACTCGGCTTACTCACGAGTAGACTCCATCAACTTACTCATGAGTAGACCGCTGTTGGCTCATTCACAAGTAGACCTATGGAATTATTATACCAATTTGGGGAACTCTCTGGATGCAAAATTAATTGTGCCATGTCCTTTGGGAAAAGGCCCCACTCTCATAGGGATATGCCTGGCCCTTTACTTGGAAAACAGACTCTGTGAAAGACTTAGGTATTCTAATTACTAAACAACCTATTCTGATTATCCTAACTAACTTGGATAATGAAGATAGACTTCCTCCGCTGGGCTGACCTTCTGCTTTGTTTGTGGGCAAGAAAGCAGTTGTACAAATGAATGTTATGCCTAGATGTATTTATACTTTTAGTTCACTAAACTAGTTTGAACTAGTTTTCAGCTTTTCGTTACAAAATACTCAGTGGTTGCAAGAACACGTCAGAAAGCACAGCAGATCAGATTGGGGTGGCACACAGTAAGAATTGTGGTTACCCAGTTGCAAAAAACATAGCTGTAAGGAAATACAAAAAGTCCTTTAAAAGAGTAGATTAGGCCTCCCAACGGCTACTCGGGAGTAGACCCCCCCTCAGTGATAAATGAGTACAACCTGTTGGCTTACTCATGAGTAGACCCCTGTCAGTTTACTCACGAGTAGACCCAGGTAAGTTTACTCATGAGTAGACCTGGTCGGCTTAATTGCCAGGGTACCACCCCTCGGCTTACTCGTGAGTAGACCCCATCAACTTACTCGTGAGTAGACCCCTGTTGGCTCATTCACAAGTAGACTTATGGAATTACTATACCAATTTGGGGAACTCTCTGGATGCAAAATTAATTGTGCCATGTCCTTTGGGAAATGGCCCCACTCTCATAGGGATATGCACTGGCCCTTTACTTCGAAAACAGACTCTGTGAAAGACTTAGGTATTCTAATTACTAAACAACCTATTCTGATTATCCTAACTAACTTGGATAATGAAGATAGACTTCCTCCGCTGGGCTGACCTTCTGCTTTGTTTGTGGGCAAGAAAGCAGTTGTACAAATGAATGTTATGCCTAGATGTATTTATACTTTTAGTTCACTAAACTAGTTTGAACTAGTTTTCAGCTTTTTGTTACCAAATACTCAGTGGTTGCAAGAACACGTCAGAAAGCACAGCAGATCAGATTGGGGTGGCACACAGTAAGAATTTTGGTTACCCAGTTGCAAAAAACATGGCTCTAAGGAAATACAAAAATTCCTTTAAAAGAGTAGATTAGGCCTCCCAACGGCTACTCGGGACCCCCCTCAGTGACAAATGAGTACACCCTGTTGGCTTACTCATGAGTAGACCCCTGTCAGTTTACTCATGAGTAGACCCAGGTAAGTTTACTCATGAGTAGACCTGGTCGGCTTAATCGCCAGGGTACCACCACTCGGCTTACTCACGAGTAGACTCAATCAACTTACTCATGAGTAGACCGCTGTTGGCTCATTCACAAGTAGACCTATGGAATTACTATACCAATTTGGGGAACTCTCTGGATGCAAAATTAATTGTGCCATGTCCTTTGGGAAAAGGCCCCACTCTCATAGGGATATGCACTGGCCCTTTACTTGGAAAACAGACTCTGTGAAAGACTTAGGTATTCTAATTACTAAACAACCTATTCTGATTATCCTAACTAACTTGGATAATGAAGATAGACTTCCTCCGCTGGGCTGACCTTCTGCTTTGTTTGTGGGCAAGAAAGCAGTTGTACAAATGAATGTTATGCCTAGATGTATTTATACTTTTAGTTCACTAAACTAGTTTGAACTAGTTTTCAGCTTTTCGTTACAAAATACTCAGTGGTTGCAAGAACACGTCAGAAAGCACAGCAGATCAGATTGGGGTGGCACACAGTAAGAATTGTGGTTACCCAGTTGCAAAAAACATAGCTGTAAGGAAATACAAAAAGTCCTTTAAAAGAGTAGATTAGGCCTCCCAACGGCTACTCGGGAGTAGACCCCCCCTCAGTGACAAATGAGTACAACCTGTTGGCTTACTCATGAGTAGACCCCTGTCAGTTTACTCACGAGTAGACCCAGGTAAGTTTACTCATGAGTAGACCTGGTCGGCTTAATCGCCAGGGTACCACCCCTCGGCTTACTCGTGAGTAGACCCCATCAACTTACTCGTGAGTAGACCCCTGTTGGCTCATTCACAAGTAGACTTATTGAATTACTATACCAATTTGGGGAACTCTCTGGATGCAAAATTAATTGTGCCATGTCCTTTGGGAAATGGCCCCACTCTCATAGGGATATGCACTGGCCCTTTACTTCGAAAACAGACTCTGTGAAAGACTTAGGTATTCTAATTACTAAACAACCTATTCTGATTATCCTAACTAACTTGGATAATGAAGATAGACTTCCTCCGCTGGGCTGACCTTCTGCTTTGTTTGTGGGCAAGAAAGCAGCTGTACAAATGAATGTTATGCCTAGATGTATTTATACTTTTAGTTCACTAAACTAGTTTGAACTAGTTTTCAGCTTTTTGTTACCAAATACTCAGTGGTTGCAAGAACACGTCAGAAAGCACAGCAGATCAGATTGGGGTGGCACACAGTAAGAATTGTGGTTACCAAGTTGCAATAAACAAAACTGTAAGGAAATACAAAAAGTCCTTTAAAAGAGTAGATTAGGCCTCCCAACGGCTACTCGGGACCCCCCTCAGTGACAAATGAGTACACCCTGTTGGCTTACTCATGAGTAGACCCCTGTCAGTTTACTCATGAGTAGACCCAGGTAAGTTTACTCATGAGTAGACCTGGTCGGCTTAATCGCCAGGGTACCACCACTCGGCTTACTCACGAGTAGACTCCATCAACTTACTCATGAGTAGACCGCTGTTGGCTCATTCACAAGTAGACCTATGGAATTACTATACCAATTTGGGGAACTCTCTGGATGCAAAATTAATTGTGCCATGTCCTTTGGGAAATGGCCCCACTCTCATAGTGATATGCACTGGCCCTTTACTTGGAAAACAGACTCTGTGAAAGACTTAGGTATTCTAATTACTAAACAACCTATTCTAATTATCCTAACTAACTTGGATAATGAAGATAGACTTCCTCCGCTGGGCTGACCTTCTGCTTTGTTTGTGGGCAAGAAAGCAGTTGTACAAATGAATGTTATGCCTAGATGTATTTATACTTTTAGTTCACTAAACTAGTTTGAACTAGTTTTCAGCTTTTCGTTACAAAATACTCAGTGGTTGCAAGAACACGTCAGAAAGCACAGCAGATCAGATTGGGGTGGCACACAGTAAGAATTTTGGTTACCCAGTTGCAAAAAACATAGCTGTAAGGAAATACAAAAAGTCCTTTAAAAGAGTAGATTAGGCCTCCCAACGGCTACTCGGGAGTAGACCCCCCCTCAGTGACAAATGAATTCAACCTGTTGGCTTACTCATGAGTAGACCCCTGTCAGTTTACTCACGAGTAGACCCAGGTAAGTTTACTCATGAGTAGACCTGGTCGGCTTAATCGCCAGGGTACCACCACTCGGCTTACTCACGAGTAGACTCCATCAACTTACTCGTGAGTAGACCGCTGTTGGCTCATTCACAAGTAGACCTATGGAATTACTATACCAATTTGGGGAACTCTCTGGATGCAAAATTAATTGTGCCATGTCCTTTGGGAAATGGCCCCACTCTCATAGTGATATGCACTGGCCCTTTACTTGGAAAACAGACTCTGTGAAAGACTTAGGTATTCTAATTACTAAACAACCTATTCTGATTATCCTAACTAACTTGGATAATGAAGATAGACTTCCTCCGCTGGGCTGACCTTCTGCTTTGTTTGTGGGCAGGAAAGCAGTTGTACAAATGAATGTTATGCCTAGATGTATTTATACTTTTAGTTCACTAAACTAGTTTGAACTAGTTTTCAGCTTTTTGTTACCAAATACTCAGTGGTTGCAAGAACACGTCAGAAAGCACAGCAGATCAGATTGGGGTGGCACACAGTAAGAATTGTGGTTACCCAGTTGCAAAAAACATGGCTGTAAGGAAATACAAAAAGTCCTTTAAAAGAGTAGATTAGGCCTCCCAACGGCTACTCGGGACCCCCCTCAGTGACAAATGAGTACACCCTGTTGGCTTACTCATGAGTAGACCCCTGTCAGTTTACTCATGAGTAGACCCAGGTAAGTTTACTCATGAGTAGACCTGGTCGGCTTAATCGCCAGGGTACCACCACTCGGCTTACTCACGAGTAGACTCCATCAACTTACTCATGAGTAGACCGCTGTTGGCTCATTCACAAGTAGACCTATGGAATTACTATACCAATTTGGGGAACTCTCTGGATGCAAAATTAATTGTGCCATGTCCTTTGGCAAAAGGCCCCATTCTCATAGGGATATGCACTGGCCCTTTACTTGGAAAACAGACTCTGTGAAAGACTTAGGTATTCTAATTACTAAACAACCTATTCTGATTATCCTAACTAACTTGGATAATGAAGATAGACTTCCTCCGCTGGGCTGACCTTCTGCTTTGTTTGTGGGCAAGAAAGCAGTTGTACAAATGAATGTTATGCCTAGATGTATTTATACTTTTAGTTCACTAAACTAGTTTGAACTAGTTTTCAGCTTTTCGTTACAAAATACTCAGTGGTTGCAAGAACACGTCAGAAAGCACAGCAGATCAGATTGGGGTGGCACACAGTAAGAATTTTGGTTACCCAGTTGCAAAAAACATAGCTGTAAGGAAATACAAAAAGTCCTTTAAAAGAGTAGATTAGGCCTCCCAACGGCTACTCGGGAGTAGACCCCCCCTCAGTGACAAATGAATTCAACCTGTTGGCTTACTCATGAGTAGACCCCTGTCAGTTTACTCACGAGTAGACCCAGGTAAGTTTACTCATGAGTAGACCTGGTCGGCTTAATCGCCAGGGTACCACCCCTCGGCTTACTCACGAGTAGACCCCATCAACTTACTCGTGAGTAGACCCCTGTTGGCTCATTCACAAGTAGACTTATAGAATTACTATACCAATTTGGGGAACTCTCTGGATGCAAAATTAATTGTGCCATGTCCTTTGGGAAATGGCCCCACTCTCATAGGGATATGCACTGGCCCTTTACTTGGAAAACAGACTCTGTGAAAGACTTAGGTATTCTAATTACTAAACAACCTATTCTAATTATCCTAACTAACTTGGATAATGAAGATAGACTTCCTCCGCTGGGCTGACCTTCTGCTTTGTTTGTGGGCAAGAAAGCAGTTGTACAAATGAATGTTATGCCTAGATGTATTTATACTTTTAGTTCACTAAACTAGTTTGAACTAGTTTTCAGCTTTTCGTTACAAAATACTCAGTGGTTGCAAGAACACGTCAGAAAGCACAGCAGATCAGATTGGGGTGGCACACAGTAAGAATTGTGGTTACCCAGTTGCAAAAAACATAGCTGTAAGGAAATACAAAAAGTCCTTTAAAAGAGTAGATTAGGCCTCCCAACGGCTACTCGGGAGTAGACCCCCCCTCAGTGACAAATGAGTACAACCTGTTGGCTTACTCATGAGTAGACCCCTGTCAGTTTACTCACGAGTAGACCCAGGTAAGTTTACTCATGAGTAGACCTGGTCGGCTTAATCGCCAGGGTACCACCCCTCGGCTTACTCGTGAGTAGACCCCATCAACTTACTCGTGAGTAGACCCCTGTTGGCTCATTCACAAGTAGACTTATGGAATTACTATACCAATTTGGGGAACTCTCTGGATGCAAAATTAATTGTGCCATGTCCTTTGGGAAATGGCCCCACTCTCATAGTGATATGCACTGGCCCTTTACTTGGAAAACAGACTCTGTGAAAGACTTAGGTATTCTAATTACTAAACAACCTATTCTAATTATCCTAACTAACTTGGATAATGAAGATAGACTTCCTCCGCTGGGCTGACCTTCTGCTTTGTTTGTGGGCAAGAAAGCAGTTGTACAAATGAATGTTATGCCTAGATGTATTTATACTTTTAGTTCACTAAACTAGTTTGAACTAGTTTTCAGCTTTTCGTTACAAAATACTCATTGGTTGCAAGAACACGTCAGAAAGCACAGCAGATCAGATTGGGGTGGCACACAGTAAGAATTGTGGTTACCCAGTTGCAAAAAACATGGCTGTAAGGAAATACAAAAAGTCCTTTAAAAGAGTAGATTAGGCCTCCCAACGGCTACTCGGGACCCCCCTCAGTGACAAATGAGTACACCCTGTTGGCTTACTCATGAGTAGACCCCTGTCAGTTTACTCATGAGTAGACCCAGGTAAGTTTACTCATAAGTAGACCTGGTCGGCTTAATCGCCAGGGTACCACCACTCGGCTTACTCACGAGTAGACTCCATCAACTTACTCGTGAGTAGACCGCTGTTGGCTCATTCACAGGTAGACCTATGGAATTACTATACCAATTTGGGGAACTCTCTGGATGCAAAATTAATTGTGCCATGTCCTTTGGGAAAAGGCCCCACTCTCATAGGGATATGCACTGGCCCTTTACTTGGAAAACAGACTCTGTGAAAGACTTAGGTATTCTAATTACTAAACAACCTATTCTGATTATCCTAACTAACTTGGATAATGAAGATAGACTTCCTCCGCTGGGCTGACCTTCTGCTTTGTTTGTGGGCAAGAAAGCAGTTGTACAAATGAATGTTATGCCTAGATGTATTTATACTTTTAGTTCACTAAACTAGTTTGAACTAGTTTTCAGCTTTTCGTTACAAAATACTCAGTGGTTGCAAGAACACGTCAGAAAGCACAGCAGATCAGATTGGGGTGGCACACAGTAAGAATTGTGGTTACCCAGTTGCAAAAAACATAGCTGTAAGGAAATACAAAAAGTCCTTTAAAAGAGTAGATTAGGCCTCCCAACGGCTACTCGGGAGTAGACCCCCCCTCAGTGACAAATGAGTACACCCTGTTGGCTTACTCATGAGTAGACCCCTGTCAGTTTACTCACGAGTAGACCCAGGTAAGTTTACTCATGAGTAGACCTGGTCGGCTTAATTGCCAGGGTACCACCCCTCGGCTTACTCGTGAGTAGACCCCATCAACTTACTCGTGAGTAGACCCCTGTTGGCTCATTCACAAGTAGACTTATGGAATTACTATACCAATTTGGGGAACTCTCTGGATGCAAAATTAATTGTGCCATGTCCTTTGGGAAATGGCCCCACTCTCATAGTGATATGCACTGGCCCTTTACTTGGAAAACAGACTCTGTGAAAGACTTAGGTATTCTAATTACTAAACAACCTATTCTAATTATCCTAACTAACTTGGATAATGAAGATAGACTTCCTCCGCTGGGCTGACCTTCTGCTTTGTTTGTGGGCAAGAAAGCAGTTGTACAAATGAATGTTATGCCTAGATGTATTTATACTTTTAGTTCACTAAACTAGTTTGAACTAGTTTTCAGCTTTTCGTTACAAAATACTCAGTGGTTGCAAGAACACGTCAGAAAGCACAGCAGATCAGATTGGGGTGGCACACAGTAAGAATTGTGGTTACCCAGTTGCAAAAAACATGGCTGTAAGGAAATACAAAAAGTCCTTTAAAAGAGTAGATTAGGCCTCCCAACGGCTACTCGGGACCCCCCTCAGTGACAAATGAGTACACCCTGTTGGCTTACTCATGAGTAGACCCCTGTCAGTTTACTCACGAGTAGACCCAGGTAAGTTTACTCATGAGTAGACCTGGTCGGCTTAATTGCCAGGGTACCACCCCTCGGCTTACTCGTGAGTAGACCCCATCAACTTACTCGTGAGTAGACCCCTGTTGGCTCATTCACAAGTAGACTTATGGAATTACTATACCAATTTGGGGAACTCTCTGGATGCAAAATTAATTGTGCCATGTCCTTTGGGAAATGGCCCCACTCTCATAGTGATATGCACTGGCCCTTTACTTGGCAAACAGACTCTGTGAAAGACTTAGGTATTCTAATTACTAAACAACCTATTCTAATTATCCTAACTAACTTGGATAATGAAGATAGACTTCCTCCGCTGGGCTGACCTTCTGCTTTGTTTGTGGGCAAGAAAGCAGTTGTACAAATGAATGTTATGCCTAGATGTATTTATACTTTTAGTTCACTAAACTAGTTTGAACTAGTTTTCAGCTTTTCGTTACAAAATACTCAGTGGTTGCAAGAACACGTCAGAAAGCACAGCAGATCAGATTGGGGTGGCACACAGTAAGAATTGTGGTTACCCAGTTGCAAAAAACATAGCTGTAAGGAAATACAAAAAGTCCTTTAAAAGAGTAGATTAGGCCTCCCAACGGCTACTCGGGAGTAGACCCCCCCTCAGTGACAAATGAGTACAACCTGTTGGCTTACTCATGAGTAGACCCCTGTCAGTTTACTCACGAGTAGACCCAGGTAAGTTTACTCATGAGTAGACCTGGTCGGCTTAATCGCCAGGGTACCACCCCTCGGCTTACTCGTGAGTAGACCCCATCAACTTACTCGTGAGTAGACCCCTGTTGGCTCATTCACAAGTAGACTTATGGAATTACTATACCAATTTGGGGAACTCTCTGGATGCAAAATTAATTGTGCCATGTCCTTTGGGAAATGGCCCCACTCTCATAGTGATATGCACTGGCCCTTTACTTGGAAAACAGACTCTGTGAAAGACTTAGGTATTCTAATTACTAAACAACCTATTCTAATTATCCTAACTAACTTGGATAATGAAGATAGACTTCCTCCGCTGGGCTGACCTTCTGCTTTGTTTGTGGGCAAGAAAGCAGTTGTACAAATGAATGTTATGCCTAGATGTAGTTATACTTTTAGTTCACTAAACTAGTTTGAACTAGTTTTCAGCTTTTCGTTACAAAATACTCAGTGGTTGCAAGAACACGTCAGAAAGCACAGCAGATCAGATTGGGGTGGCACACAGTAAGAATTGTGGTTACCCAGTTGCAAAAAACATGGCTGTAAGGAAATACAAAAAGTCCTTTAAAAGAGTAGATTAGGCCTCCCAACGGCTACTCGGGACCCCCCTCAGTGACAAATGAGTACACCCTGTTGGCTTACTCATGAGTAGACCCCTGTCAGTTTACTCATGAGTAGACCCAGGTAAGTTTACTCATAAGTAGACCTGGTCGGCTTAATCGCCAGGGTACCACCACTCGGCTTACTCACGAGTAGACTCCATCAACTTACTCGTGAGTAGACCGCTGTTGGCTCATTCACAAGTAGACTTATGGAATTACTATACCAATTTGGGGAACTCTCTGGATGCAAAATTAATTGTGCCATGTCCTTTGGGAAATGGCCCCACTCTCATAGTGATATGCACTGGCCCTTTACTTGGAAAACAGACTCTGTGAAAGACTTAGGTATTCTAATTACTAAACAACCTATTCTGATTATCCTAACTAACTTGGATAATGAAGATAGACTTCCTCCGCTGGGCTGACCTTCTGCTTTGTTTGTGGGCAAGAAAGCAGTTGTACAAATGAATGTTATGCCTAGATGTATTTATACTTTTAGTTCACTAAACTAGTTTGAACTAGTTTTCAGCTTTTCGTTACAAAATACTCAGTGGTTGCAAGAACACGTCAGAAAGCACAGCAGATCAGATTGGGGTGGCACACAGTAAGAATTGTGTTTACCCAGTTGCAAAAAACATGGCTGTAAGGAAATACAAAAAGTCCTTTAAAAGAGTAGATTAGGCCTCCCAACGGCTACTCGGGACCCCCCTCAGTGACAAATGAGTACACCCTGTTGGCTTACTCATGAGTAGACCCCTGTCAGTTTACTCACGAGTAGACCCAGGTAAGTTTACTCATGAGTAGACCTGGTCGGCTTAATTGCCAGGGTACCACCCCTCGGCTTACTCGTGAGTAGACCCCATCAACTTACTCGTGAGTAGACCCCTGTTGGCTCATTCACAAGTAGACTTATGGAATTACTATACCAATTTGGGGAACTCTCTGGATGCAAAATTAATTGTGCCATGTCCTTTGGGAAATGGCCCCACTCTCATAGTGATATGCACTGGCCCTTTACTTGGAAAACAGACTCTGTGAAAGACTTAGGTATTCTAATTACTAAACAACCTATTCTAATTATCCTAACTAACTTGGATAATGAAGATAGACTTCCTCCGCTGGGCTGACCTTCTGCTTTGTTTGTGGGCAAGAAAGCAGTTGTACAAATGAATGTTATGCCTAGATGTATTTATACTTTTAGTTCACTAAACTAGTTTGAACTAGTTTTCAGCTTTTCGTTACAAAATACTCAGTGGTTGCAAGAACACGTCAGAAAGCACAGCAGATCAGATTGGGGTGGCACACAGTAAGAATTGTGGTTACCCAGTTGCAAAAAACATGGCTGTAAGGAAATACAAAAAGTCCTTTAAAAGAGTAGATTAGGCCTCCCAACGGCTACTCGGGACCCCCCTCAGTGACAAATGAGTACACCCTGTTGGCTTACTCATGAGTAGACCCCTGTCAGTTTACTCATGAGTAGACCCAGGTAAGTTTACTCATAAGTAGACCTGGTCGGCTTAATCGCCAGGGTACCACCACTCGGCTTACTCACGAGTAGACTCCATCAACTTACTCGTGAGTAGACCGCTGTTGGCTCATTCACAAGTAGACCTATGGAATTACTATACCAATTTGGGGAACTCTCTGGATGCAAAATTAATTGTGCCATGTCCTTTGGGAAATGGCCCCACTCTCATAGTGATATGCACTGGCCCTTTACTTGGAAAACAGACTCTGTGAAAGACTTAGGTATTCTAATTACTAAACAACCTATTCTGATTATCCTAACTAACTTGGATAATGAAGATAGACTTCCTCCGCTGGGCTGACCTTCTGCTTTGTTTGTGGGCAGGAAAGCAGTTGTACAAATGAATGTTATGCCTAGATGTATTTATACTTTTAGTTCACTAAACTAGTTTGAACTAGTTTTCAGCTTTTTGTTACCAAATACTCAGTGGTTGCAAGAACACGTCAGAAAGCAAAGCAGATCAGATTGGGGTGGCACACAGTAAGAATTTTGGTTACCCAGTTGCAAAAAACATGGCTGTAAGGAAATACAAAAAGTCCTTTAAAAGAGTAGATTAGGCCTCCCAACGGCTACTCGGGAGTAGACCCCCCCTCAGTGACAAATGAGTACACCCTGTTGGCTTAATCAAGAGTAGACCCCTGTCAGTTTACTCACGAGTAGACCCAGGTAAATATACTCATGAGTAGACCTGGTCGGCTTAATCGCCAGGGTACCACCACTCGGCTTACTCGCGAGTAGACTCCATCAACTTACTCATGAGTAGACCGCTGTTGGCTCATTCACAAGTAGACCTATGGAATTACTATACCAATTTGGGGAACTCTCTGGATGCAAAATTAATTGTGCCATGTCCTTTGGGAAAAGGCCCCACTCTCATAGGGATATGCACTGGCCCTTTACTTGGAAAACAGACTCTGTGAAAGACTTAGGTATTCTAATTACTAAACAACCTATTCTGATTATCCTAACTAACTTGGATAATGAAGATAGACTTCCTCCGCTGGGCTGACCTTCTGCTTTGTTTGTGGGCAAGAAAGCAGTTGTACAAATGAATGTTATGCCTAGATGTATTTATACTTTTAGTTCACTAAACTAGTTTGAACTAGTTTTCAGCTTTTCGTTACAAAATACTCAGTGGTTGCAAGAACACGTCAGAAAGCACAGCAGATCAGATTGGGGTGGCACACAGTAAGAATTGTGGTTACCCAGTTGCAAAAAACATAGCTGTAAGGAAATACAAAAAGTCCTTTAAAAGAGTAGATTAGGCCTCCCAACGGCTACTCGGGAGTAGACCCCCCCTCAGTGACAAATGAGTACAACCTGTTGGCTTACTCATGAGTAGACCCCTGTCAGTTTACTCACGAGTAGACCCAGGTAAGTTTACTCATGAGTAGACCTGGTCGGCTTAATCGCCAGGGTACCACCCCTCGGCTTACTCGTGAGTAGACCCCATCAACTTACTCGTGAGTAGACCCCTGTTGGCTCATTCACAAGTAGACTTATGGAATTACTATACCAATTTGGGGAACTCTCTGGATGCAAAATTAATTGTGCCATGTCCTTTGGGAAATGGCCCCACTCTCATAGTGATATGCACTGGCCCTTTACTTGGAAAACAGACTCTGTGAAAGACTTAGGTATTCTAATTACTAAACAACCTATTCTAATTATCCTAACTAACTTGGATAATGAAGATAGACTTCCTCCGCTGGGCTGACCTTCTGCTTTGTTTGTGGGCAAGAAAGCAGTTGTACAAATGAATGTTATGCCTAGATGTATTTATACTTTTAGTTCACTAAACTAGTTTGAACTAGTTTTCAGCTTTTTGTTACCAAATACTCAGTGGTTGCAAGAACACGTCAGAAAGCACAGCAGATCAGATTGGGGTGGCACACAGTAAGAATTTTGGTTACCCAGTTGCAAAAAACATAGCTGTAAGGAAATACAAAAAGTCCTTTAAAAGAGTAGATTAGGCCTCCCAACGGCTACTCGGGAGTAGACCCCCCCTCAGTGACAAATGAATTCAACCTGTTGGCTTACTCATGAGTAGACCCCTGTCAGTTTACTCACGAGTAGACCCAGGTAAGTTTACTCATGAGTAGACCTGGTCGGCTTAATCGCCAGGGTACCACCCCTCGGCTTACTCACGAGTAGACCCCATCAACTTACTCGTGAGTAGACCCCTGTTGGCTCATTCACAAGTAGACTTATAGAATTACTATACCAATTTGGGGAACTCTCTGGATGCAAAATTAATTGTGCCATGTCCTTTGGGAAATGGCCCCACTCTCATAGGGATATGCACTGGCCCTTTACTTCGAAAACAGACTCTGTGAAAGACTTAGGTATTCTAATTACTAAACAACCTATTCTGATTATCCTAACTAACTTGGATAATGAAGATAGACTTCCTCCGCTGGGCTGACCTTCTGCTTTGTTTGTGGGCAAGAAAGCAGTTGTACAAATGAATGTTATGCCTAGATGTATTTATACTTTTAGTTCACTAAACTAGTTTGAACTAGTTTTCAGCTTTTTGTTACCAAATACTCAGTGGTTGCAAGAACACGTCAGAAAGCACAGCAGATCAGATTGGGGTGGCACACAGTAAGAATTGTGGTTACCCAGTTGCAAAAAACATGGCTGTAAGGAAATACAAAAAGTCCTTTAAAAGAGTAGATTAGGCCTCCCAACGGCTACTCGGGACCCCCCTCAGTGACAAATGAGTACACCCTGTTGGCTTACTCATGAGTAGACCCCTGTTAGTTTACTCATGAGTAGACCCAGGTAAGTTTACTCATGAGTAGACCTGGTCGGCTTAATCGCCAGGGTACCACCACTCGGCTTACTCACGAGTAGACTCCATCAACTTACTCATGAGTAGACCGCTGTTGGCTCATTCACAAGTAGACCTATGGAATTACTATACCAATTTGGGGAACTCTCTGGATGCAAAATTAATTGTGCCATGTCCTTTGGGAAATGGCCCCACTCTCATAGTGATATGCACTGGCCCTTTACTTGGAAAACAGACTCTGTGAAAGACTTAGGTATTCTAATTACTAAACAACCTATTCTAATTATCCTAACTAACTTGGATAATGAAGATAGACTTCCTCCGCTGGGCTGACCTTCTGCTTTGTTTGTGGGCAAGAAAGCAGTTGTACAAATGAATGTTATGCCTAGATGTATTTATACTTTTAGTTCACTAAACTAGTTTGAACTAGTTTTCAGCTTTTCGTTACAAAATACTCAGTGGTTGCAAGAACACGTCAGAAAGCACAGCAGATCAGATTGGGGTGGCACACAGTAAGAATTGTGGTTACCCAGTTGCAAAAAACATAGCTGTAAGGAAATACAAAAAGTCCTTTAAAAGAGTAGATTAGGCCTCCCAACGGCTACTCGGGAGTAGACCCCCCCTCAGTGACAAATGAGTACAACCTGTTGGCTTACTCATGAGTAGACCCCTGTCAGTTTACTCACGAGTAGACCCAGGTAAGTTTACTCATGAGTAGACCTGGTCGGCTTAATCGCCAGGGTACCACCCCTCGGCTTACTCACGAGTAGACCCCATCAACTTACTCGTGAGTAGACCCCTGTTGGCTCATTCACAAGTAGACTTATGGAATTACTATACCAATTTGGGGAACTCTCTGGATGCAAAATTAATTGTGCCATGTCCTTTGGGAAATGGCCCCACTCTCATAGTGATATGCACTGGCCCTTTACTTGGAAAACAGACTCTGTGAAAGACTTAGGTATTCTAATTACTAAACAACCTATTCTGATTATCCTAACTAACTTGGATAATGAAGATAGACTTCCTCCGCTGGGCTGACCTTCTGCTTTGTTTGTGGGCAGGAAAGCAGTTGTACAAATGAATGTTATGCCTAGATGTATTTATACTTTTAGTTCACTAAACTAGTTTGAACTAGTTTTCAGCTTTTTGTTACCAAATACTCAGTGGTTGCAAGAACACGTCAGAAAGCACAGCAGATCAGATTGGGGTGGCACACAGTAAGAATTTTGGTTACCCAGTTGCAAAAAACATGGCTGTAAGGAAATACAAAAAGTCCTTTAAAAGAGTAGATTAGGCCTCCCAACGGCTACTCGGGAGTAGACCCCCCCTCAGTGACAAATGAGTACACCCTGTTGGCTTACTCAAGAGTAGACCCCTGTCAGTTTACTCACGAGTAGACCCAGGTAAATATACTCATGAGTAGACCTGGTCGGCTTAATCACGAGGGTACCACCCCTCGGCTTACTCACGAGTAGACCCCATCAACTTACTTGTGAGTAGACCCCTGTTGGCTCATTCACAAGTAGACTTATTGAATTACGATACCAATTTGGGGAACTCTCTGGATGCAAAATTAATTGTGCCATGTCCTTTGGGAAAAGGCCCCACTCTCATAGGGATATGCACTGGCCCTTTACTTCGAAAACAGACTCTGTGAAAGACTTAGGTATTCTAATTACTAAACAACCTATTCTGATTATCCTAACTAACTTGGATAATGAAGATAGACTTCCTCCGCTGGGCTGACCTTCTGCTTTGTTTGTGGGCAAGAAAGCAGTTGTACAAATGAATGTTATGCCTAGATGTATTTATACTTTTAGTTCACTAAACTAGTTTGAACTAGTTTTCAGCTTTTCGTTACAAAATACTCAGTGGTTGCAAGAACACGTCAGAAAGCACAGCAGATCAGATTGGGGTGGCACACAGTAAGAATTTTGGTTACCCAGTTGCAAAAAACATAGCTGTAAGGAAATACAAAAAGTCCTTTAAAAGAGTAGATTAGGCCTCCCAACGGCTACTCGGGAGTAGACCCCCCCTCAGTGACAAATGAATTCAACCTGTTGACTTACTCATGAGTAGACCCCTGTCAGTTTACTCATGAGTAGACCCAGGTAAGTTTACTCATAAGTAGACCTGGTCGGCTTAATCGCCAGGGTACCACCACTCGGCTTACTCACGAGTAGACTCCATCAACTTACTCGTGAGTAGACCGCTGTTGGCTCATTCACAAGTAGACCTATGGAATTACTATACCAATTTGGGGAACTCTCTGGATGCAAAATTAATTGTGCCATGTCCTTTGGGAAATGGCCGCACTCTCATAGTGATATGCACTGGCCCTTTACTTGGAAAACAGACTCTGTGAAAGACTTAGGTATTCTAATTACTAAACAACCTATTCTGATTATCCTAACTAACTTGGATAATGAAGATAGACTTCCTCCACTGGGCTGACCTTCTGCTTTGTTTGTGGGCAGGAAAGCAGTTGTACAAATGAATGTTATGCCTAGATGTATTTATACTTTTAGTTCACTAAACTAGTTTGAACTAGTTTTCAGCTTTTTGTTACCAAATACTCAGTGGTTGCAAGAACACGTCAGAAAGCACAGCAGATCAGATTGGGGTGGCACACTGTAAGAATTGTGGTTACCCAGTTGCAAAAAACATGGCTGTAAGGAAATACAAAAAGTCCTTTAAAAGAGTAGATTAGGCCTCCCAACGGCTACTCGGGAGTAGACCCCCCTCAGTGACAAATGAGTACACCCTGTTGGCTTACTCATGAGTAGACCCCGTCAGTTTACTCATGAGTAGACCCAGGTAAGTTTACTCATGAGTAGACCTGGTCGGCTTAATCGCCAGGGTACCACCACTCGGCTTACTCACGAGTAGACTCCATCAACTTACTCATGAGTAGACCGCTGTTGGCTCATTCACAAGTAGACCTATGGAATTACTATACCAATTTGGGGAACTCTCTGGATGCAAAATTAATTGTGCCATGTCCTTTGGGAAATGGCCCCACTCTCATAGGGATATGCACTGGCCCTTTACTTGGAAAACAGACTCTGTGAAAGACTTAGGTATTCTAATTACTAAACAACCTATTCTAATTATCCTAACTAACTTGGATAATGAAGATAGACTTCCTCCGCTGGGCTGACCTTCTGCTTTGTTTGTGGGCAAGAAAGCAGTTGTACAAATGAATGTTATGCCTAGATGTATTTATACTTTTAGTTCACTAAACTAGTTTGAACTAGTTTTCAGCTTTTCGTTACCAAATACTCAGTGGTTGCAAGAACACGTCAGAAAGCACAGCAGATCAGATTGGGGTGGCACACAGTAAGAATTGTGGTTACCCAGTTGCAAAAAACATAGCTGTAAGGAAATACAAAAAGTCCTTTAAAAGAGTAGATTAGGCCTCCCAACGGCTACTCGGGAGTAGACCCCCCTCAGTGACAAATGAGTACACCCTGTTGGCTTACTCATGAGTAGACCCCTGTCAGTTTACTCACGAGTAGACCCAGGTAAGTTTACTCATGAGTAGACCTGGTCGGCTTAATCGCCAGGGTACCACCCCTCGGCTTACTCATGAGTAGACCCCATCAACTTACTCGTGAGTAGACCCCTGTTGGCTCATTCACAAGTAGACTTATAGAATTACTATACCAATTTGGGGAACTCTCTGGATGCAAAATTAATTGTGCCATGTCCTTTGGGAAATGGCCCCACTCTTATAGGGATATGCACTGGCCCTTTACTTCGAAAACAGACTCTGTGAAAGACTTAGGTATTCTAATTACTAAACTACCTATTCTGATTATCCTAACTAACTTGGATAATGAAGATAGACTTCCTCCGCTGGGCTGACCTTCTGCTTTGTTTGTGGGCAAGAAAGCAGTTGTACAAATGAATGTTATGCCTAGATGTATTTATACTTTTAGTTCACTAAACTAGTTTGAACTAGTTTTCAGCTTTTCGTTACAAAATACTCAGTGGTTGCAAGAACACGTCAGAAAGCACAGCAGATCAGATTGGGGTGGCACACAGTAAGAATTGTGGTTACCCAGTTGCAAAAAACATAGCTGTAAGGAAATACAAAAAGTCCTTTAAAAGAGTAGATTAGGCCTCCCAACGGCTACTCGGGACCCCCCTCAGTGACAAATGAGTACACCCTGTTGGCTTACTCATGAGTAGACCCCTGTCAGTTTACTCATGAGTAGACCCAGGTAAGTTTACTCATGAGTAGACCTGGTCGGCTTAATCGCCAGGGTACCACCACTCGGCTTACTCACGAGTAGACTCCATCAACTTACTCATGAGTAGACCGCTGTTGGCTCATTCACAAGTAGACCTATGGAATTACTATACCAATTTGGGGAACTCTCTGGATGCAAAATTAATTGTGTCATGTCCTTTTGGAAATGGCCCCACTCTCATAGTGATATGCACTGGCCCTTTACTTGGAAAACAGACTCTGTGAAAGACTTAGGTATTCTAATTACTAAACAACCTATTCTAATTATCCTAACTAACTTGGATAATGAAGATAGACTTCCTCCGCTGGGCTGACCTTCTGCTTTGTTTGTGGGCAAGAAAGCAGTTGTACAAATGAATGTTATGCCTAGATGTATTTATACTTTTAGTTCACTAAACTAGTTTGAACTAGTTTTCAGCTTTTCGTTACAAAATACTCAGTGGTTGCAAGAACACGTCAGAAAGCACAGCAGATCAGATTGGGGTGGCACACAGTAAGAATTTTGGTTACCCAGTTGCAAAAAACATAGCTGTAAGGAAATACAAAAAGTCCTTTAAAAGAGTAGATTAGGCCTCCCAACGGCTACTCGGGAGTAGACCCCCCCTCAGTGACAAATGAATTCAACCTGTTGGCTTACTCATGAGTAGACCCCTGTCAGTTTACTCACGAGTAGACCCAGGTAAGTTTACTCATGGGTAGACCTGGTCGGCTTAATCGCCAGGGTACCACCCCTCGGCTTACTCACGAGTAGACCCCATCAACTTACTCGTGAGTAGACCCCTGTTGGCTCATTCACAAGTAGACTTATAGAATTACTATACCAATTTGGGGAACTCTCTGGATGCAAAATTAATTGTGCCATGTCCTTTGGGAAATGGCCCCACTCTCATAGGGATATGCACTGGCCCTTTACTTCGAAAACAGACTCTGTGAAAGACTTAGGTATTCTAATTACTAAACAACCTATTCTGATTATCCTAACTAACTTGGATAATGAAGATAGACTTCCTCCGCTGGGCTGACCTTCTGCTTTGTTTGTGGGCAAGAAAGCAGTTGTACAAATGAATGTTATGCCTAGATGTATTTATACTTTTAGTTCACTAAACTAGTTTGAACTAGTTTTCAGCTTTTCGTTACAAAATACTCAGTGGTTGCAAGAACACGTCAGAAAGCACAGCAGATCAGATTGGGGTGGCACACAGTAAGAATTTTGGTTACCCAGTTGCAAAAAACATAGCTGTAAGGAAATACAAAAAGTCCTTTAAAAGAGTAGATTAGGCCTCCCAACGGCTACTCGGGAGTAGACCCCCCCTCAGTGACAAATGAATTCAACCTGTTGGCTTACTCATGAGTAGACCCCTGTCAGTTTACTCACGAGTAGACCCAGGTAAGTTTACTCATGAGTAGACCTGGTCGGCTTAATCGCCAGGGTACCACCCCTCGGCTTACTCACGAGTAGACCCCATCAACTTACTCGTGAGTAGACCCCTGTTGGCTCATTCACAAGTAGACCTATGGGATTACTATACCAATTTGGGGAACTCTCTGGATGCAAAATTAATTGTGCCATGTCCTTTGGGAAATGGCCCCACTCTCATAGGGATATGCACTGGCCCTTTACTTCGAAAACAGACTCTGTGAAAGACTTAGGTATTCTAATTACTAAACAACCTATTCTGATTATCCTAACTAACTTGGATAATGAAGATAGACTTCCTCCGCTGGGCTGACCTTCTGCTTTGTTTGTGGGCAAGAAAGCAGTTGTACAAATGAATGTTATGCCTAGATGTATTTATACTTTTAGTTCACTAAACTAGTTTGAACTAGTTTTCAGCTTTTCGTTACAAAATACTCAGTGGTTGCAAGAACACGTCAGAAAGCACAGCAGATCAGATTGGGGTGGCACACAGTAAGAATTTTGGTTACCCAGTTGCAAAAAACATAGCTGTAAGGAAATACAAAAAGTCCTTTAAAAGAGTAGATTAGGCCTCCCAACGGCTACTCGGGAGTAGACCCCCCCTCAGTGACAAATGAATTCAACCTGTTGGCTTACTCATGAGTAGACCCCTGTCAGTTTACTCACGAGTAGACCCAGGTAAGTTTACTCATGAGTAGACCTGGTCGGCTTAATCGCCAGGGTACCACCACTCGGCTTACTCACGAGTAGACTCCATCAACTTACTCATGAGTAGACCGCTGTTGGCTCATTCACAAGTAGACCTATGGAATTACTATACCAATTTGGGGAACTCTCTGGATGCAAAATTAATTGTGCCATGTCCTTTGGGAAAAGGCCCCACTCTCATAGGGATATGCACTGGCCCTTTACTTGGAAAACAGACTCTGTGAAAGACTTAGGTATTCTAATTACTAAACAACCTATTCTGATTATCCTAACTAACTTGGATAATGAAGATAGACTTCCTCCGCTGGGCTGACCTTCTGCTTTGTGGGCAAGAAAGCAGTTGTACAAATGAATGTTATGCCTAGATGTATTTATACTTTTAGTTCACTAAACTAGTTTGAACTAGTTTTCAGCTTTTCGTTACAAAATACTCAGTGGTTGCAAGAACACGTCAGAAAGCACAGCAGATCAGATTGGGGTGGCACACAGTAAGAATTTTGGTTACCCAGTTGCAAAAAACATAGCTGTAAGGAAATACAAAAAGTCCTTTAAAAGAGTAGATTAGGCCTCCCAACGGCTACTCGGGAGTAGACCCCCCCTCAGTGACAAATGAATTCAACCTGTTGGCTTACTCATGAGTAGACCCCTGTCAGTTTACTCACGAGTAGACCCAGGTAAGTTTACTCATGAGTAGACCTGGTCGGCTTAATCGCCAGGGTACCACCCCTCGGCTTACTCACGAGTAGACCCCATCAACTTACTCGTGAGTAGACCCCTGTTGGCTCATTCACAAGTAGACCTATGGGATTACTATACCAATTTGGGGAACTCTCTGGATGCAAAATTAATTGTGCCATGTCCTTTGGGAAATGGCCCCACTCTCATAGGGATATGCACTGGCCCTTTACTTCGAAAACAGACTCTGTGAAAGACTTAGGTATTCTAATTACTAAACAACCTATTCTGATTATCCTAACTAACTTGGATAATGAAGATAGACTTCCTCCGCTGGGCTGACCTTCTGCTTTGTTTGTGGGCAAGAAAGCAGTTGTACAAATGAATGTTATGCCTAGATGTATTTATACTTTTAGTTCACTAAACTAGTTTGAACTAGTTTTCAGCTTTTCGTTACAAAATACTCAGTGGTTGCAAGAACACGTCAGAAAGCACAGCAGATCAGATTGGGGTGGCACACAGTAAGAATTGTGGTTACCCAGTTGCAAAAAACATAGCTGTAAGGAAATACAAAAAGTCCTTTAAAAGAGTAGATTAGGCCTCCCAACGGCTACTCGGGAGTAGACCCCCCCTCAGTGACAAATGAGTACAACCTGTTGGCTTACTCATGAGTAGACCCCTGTCAGTTTACTCACGAGTAGACCCAGGTAAGTTTACTCATGAGTAGACCTGGTCGGCTTAATCGCCAGGGTACCACCCCTCGGCTTACTCGTGAGTAGACCCCATCAACTTACTCGTGAGTAGACCCCTGTTGGCTCATTCACAAGTAGACTTATGGAATTACTATACCAATTTGGGGAACTCTCTGGATGCAAAATTAATTGTGCCATGTCCTTTGGGAAATGGCCCCACTCTCATAGTGATATGCACTGGCCCTTTACTTGGAAAACAGACTCTGTGAAAGACTTAGGTATTCTAATTACTAAACAACCTATTCTAATTATCCTAACTAACTTGGATAATGAAGATAGACTTCCTCCGCTGGGCTGACCTTCTGCTTTGTTTGTGGGCAAGAAAGCAGTTGTACAAATGAATGTTATGCCTAGATGTATTTATACTTTTAGTTCACTAAACTAGTTTGAACTAGTTTTCAGCTTTTCGTTACAAAATACTCAGTGGTTGCAAGAACACGTCAGAAAGCACAGCAGATCAGATTGGGGTGGCACACAGTAAGAATTTTGGTTACCCAGTTGCAAAAAACATAGCTGTAAGGAAATACAAAAAGTCCTTTAAAAGAGTAGATTAGGCCTCCCAACGGCTACTCGGGAGTAGACCCCCCCTCAGTGACAAATGAATTCAACCTGTTGGCTTACTCATGAGTAGACCCCTGTCAGTTTACTCACGAGTAGACCCAGGTAAGTTTACTCATGAGTAGACCTGGTTGGCTTAATCGCCAGGGTACCACCCCTCGGCTTACTCACGAGTAGACCCCATCAACTTACTCGTGAGTAGACCCCTGTTGGCTCATTCACAAGTAGACTTATAGAATTACTATACCAATTTGGGGAAATCTCTGGATGCAAAATTAATTGTGCCATGTCCTTTGGGAAATGGCCCCACTCTCATAGGGATATGCACTGGCCCTTTACTTCGAAAACAGACTCTGTGAAAGACTTAGGTATTCTAATTACTAAACAACCTATTCTGATTATCCTAACTAACTTGGATAATGAAGATAGACTTCCTCCGCTGGGCTGACCTTCTGCTTTGTTTGTGGGCAAGAAAGCAGTTGTACAAATGAATGTTATGCCTAGATGTATTTATACTTTTAGTTCACTAAACTAGTTTGAACTAGTTTTCAGCTTTTTGTTACCAAATACTCAGTGGTTGCAAGAACACGTCAGAAAGCACAGCAGATCAGATTGGGGTGGCACACAGTAAGAATTGTGGTTACCCAGTTGCAAAAAACATGGCTGTAAGGAAATACAAAAAGTCCTTAAAAAAAAGTGTATATTAGGCCTCCCAACGGCTACTCGGGACCCCCCTCAGTGACAAATGAGTACACCCTGTTGGCTTACTCATGAGTAGACCCCTGTCAGTTTACTCATGAGTAGACCCAGGTAAGTTTACTGATGAGTAGACCTGGTCGGCTTAATCGCCAGTGTACCACCACTCGGCTTACTCACGAGTAGACTCCATCAACTTACTCATGAGTAGACCGCTGTTGGCTCATTCACAAGTAGACCTATGGAATTACTATACCAATTTGGGGAACTCTCTGGATGCAAAATTAATTGTGCCATGTCCTTTGGGAAATGGCCCCACTCTCATAGTGATATGCACTGGCCCTTTACTTGGAAAACAGACTCTGTGAAAGACTTAGGTATTCTAATTACTAAACAACCTATTCTAATTATCCTAACTAACTTGGATAATGAAGATAGACTTCCTCCGCTGGGCTGACCTTCTGCTTTGTTTGTGGGCAAGAAAGCAGTTGTACAAATGAATGTTATGCCTAGATGTATTTATACTTTTAGTTCACTAAACTAGTTTGAACTAGTTTTCAGCTTTTCGTTACAAAATACTCAGTGGTTGCAAGAACACGTCAGAAAGCACAGCAGATCAGATTGGGGTGGCACACAGTAAGAATTTTGGTTACCCAGTTGCAAAAAACATAGCTGTAAGGAAATACAAAAAGTCCTTTAAAAGAGTAGATTAGGCCTCCCAACGGCTACTCGGGAGTAGACCCCCCCTCAGTGACAAATGAATTCAACCTGTTGGCTTACTCATGAGTAGACCCCTGTCAGTTTACTCACGAGTAGACCCAGGTAAGTTTACTCATGAGTAGACCTGGTCGGCTTAATCGCCAGGGTACCACCCCTCGGCTTACTCACGAGTAGACCCCATCAACTTACTCGTGAGTAGACCCCTGTTGGCTCATTCACAAGTAGACTTATAGAATTACTATACCAATTTGGGGAACTCTCTGGATGCAAAATTAATTGTGCCATGTCCTTTGGGAAATGGCCCCACTCTCATAGGGATATGCACTGGCCCTTTACTTCGAAAACAGACTCTGTGAAAGACTTAGGTATTCTAATTACTAAACAACCTATTCTGATTATCCTAACTAACTTGGATAATGAAGATAGACTTCCTCCGCTGGGCTGACCTTCTGCTTTGTTTGTGGGCAAGAAAGCAGTTGTACAAATGAATGTTATGCCTAGATGTATTTATACTTTTAGTTCACTAAACTAGTTTGAACTAGTTTTCAGCTTTTTGTTACCAAATACTCAGTGGTTGCAAGAACACGTCAGAAAGCACAGCAGATCAGATTGGGGTGGCAAACAGTAAGAATTTTGGTTACCCAGTTGCAAAAAACATGGCTGTAAGGAAATACAAAAAGTCCTTTAAAAGAGTAGATTAGGCCTCCCAACGGCTACTCGGGACCCCCCTCAGTGACAAATGAGTACACCCTGTTGGCTTACTCATGAGTAGACCCCTGTCAGTTTACTCACGAGTAGAACCAGGTAAGTTTACTCACGAGTAGACCTGGTCGGCTTAATCACGAGGGTACCACCCCTCGGCTTACTCACGAGTAGACCCCATCAACTTACTCATGAGTAGACCCCTGTTATCTCATTCACAAGTAGACTTATGGAATTACTATACCAATTTGGGGAACTCTCTGGATGCAAAATTAATTGTGCCATGTCCTTTGGGAAATGGCCCCACTCTCATAGTGATATGCACTGGCCCTTTACTTGGAAAACAGACTCCGTGAAAGACTTAGGTATTCTAATTACTAAACAACCTATTGTGATTATCCTAACTAACATGGATAATGAAGATAGACTTCCTCCACTGGGCTGACCTTCTGCTTTGTTTGTGGGCAAGAAAGCAGTTGTACAAATGAATGTTATGCCTAGATGTATTTATACTTTTAGTTCACTAAGCTAGTTTGAACTAGTTTTCAGGTTTTTGTTACCAAATACTCAGTGGTTGCAAGAACACGTCAGAAAGAACAGCAGATCAGATTGGGGTGGCACACAGTAAGAATTGTGGTTACCCAGTTACAAAAAACATAGCTGTAAGGAAATACAAAAAGTCCTTTAAAAGAGTAGATTAGGCCTCCCAACGGCTACTCGGGAGTAGACCCCCCCTCAGTGACAAATGAGTACACCCTTTTGGCTTACTCATGAGTAGACCCCTGTCAGTTTACTCATGAGTAGACCCAGGTAAGTTTACTCATGAGTAGACCTGGTCGGCTTAATCACGAGGGTACCACCCCTCGGCTTACTCACGAGTAGACCCCATCAACTTACTCGTGAGTAGACCCCTGTTGGCTCATTCACAAGTAGACTTATGGAATTACTATACCAATTTGGGGAACTCTCTGGATGCAAAATTAATTGTGCCATGTCCTTTGGGAAATGGCCCCACTCTCATAGTGATATGCACTGGCCCTTTACTTGGAAAACAGACTCTGTGAAAGACTTAGGTATTCTAATTACTAAACAACCTATTGTGATTATCCTAACTAACTTGGATAATGAAGATAGACTTCCTCCGCTGGGCTGACCTTCTGCTTTGTTTGTGGGCAAGAAAGAAGTTGTACAAATGAATGTTATGCCTAGATGTATTTATACTTTTAGTTCACTAAGCTAGTTTGAACTAGTTTTCAGGTTTTTGTTACCAAATACTCAGTGGTTGCAAGAACACGTCAGAAAGAACAGCAGATCAGATTGGGGTGGCACACAGTAAGAATTGTGGTTACCCAGTTACAAAAAACATAGCTGTAAGGAAATACAAAAAGTCCTTTAAAAGAGTAGATTAGGCCTCCCAACGGCTACTCGGGAGTAGACCCCCCCTCAGTGACAAATGAGTACACCCTTTTGGCTTACTCATGAGTAGACCCCTGTCAGTTTACTCATGAGTAGACCCAGGTAAGTTTACTCATGAGTAGACCTGGTCGGCTTAATCACGAGGGTACCACCCCTCGGCTTACTCACGAGTAGACCCCATCAACTTACTCGTGAGTAGACCCCTGTTGGCTCATTCACAAGTAGACTTATGGAATTACTATACCAATTTGGGGAACTCTCTGGATGCAAAATTAATTGTGCCATGTCCTTTGGGAAATGGCCCCACTCTCATAGTGATATGCACTGGCCCTTTACTTGGAAAACAGACTCTGTGAAAGACTTAGGTATTCTAATTACTAAACAACCTATTCTGATTATCCTAACTAACTTGGATAATGAAGATAGACTTCCTCCGCTGGGCTGACCTTCTGCTTTGTTTGTGGGCAAGAAAGCAGTTGTACAAATGAATGTTATGCCTAGATGTATTTATACTTTTAGTTCACTAAACTAGTTTGAACTAGTTTTCAGCTTTTTGTTACCAAAGACTCAGTGGTTGCAAGAACACGTCAGAAAGCACAGCAGATCAGATTGGGGTGGCACACAGTAAGAATTGTGGTTACCCAGTTGCAAAAAACATAGCTGTAAGGAAATACAAAAAGTCCTTTAAAAGAGTAGATTAGGCCTCCCAACGGCTACTCGGGAGTAGACCCCCCCAGTGACAAATGAATACACCCTTTTGGCTTACTCATGAGTAGACCCCTGTCAGTTTACTCACGAGTAGAACCAGGTAAGTTTACTCACGAGTAGACCTGGTCGGCTTAATCACGAGGGTACCACCCCTCGGCTTACTCACGAGTAGACCCCATCAACTTACTCATGAGTAGACCCCTGTTATCTCATTCACAAGTAGACTTATGGAATTACTATACCAATTTGGGGAACTCTCTGGATGCAAAATTAATTGTGCCATGTCCTTTGGGAAATGGCCCCACTCTCATAGTGATATGCACTGGCCCTTTACTTGGAAAACAGACTCCGTGAAAGACTTAGGTATTCTAATTACTAAACAACCTATTGTGATTATCCTAACTAACATGGATAATGAAGATAGACTTCCTCCACTGGGCTGACCTTCTGCTTTGTTTGTGGGCAAGAAAGCAGTTGTACAAATGAATGTTATGCCTAGATGTATTTATACTTTTAGTTCACTAAGCTAGTTTGAACTAGTTTTCAGGTTTTTGTTACCAAACACTCAGTGGTTGCAAGAACACGTCAGAAAGAACAGCAGATCAGATTGGGGTGGCACACAGTAAGAATTGTGGTTACCCAGTTACAAAAAACATAGCTGTAAGGAAATACAAAAAGTCCTTTAAAAGAGTAGATTAGGCCTCCCAACGGCTACTCGGGAGTAGACCCCCCCTCAGTGACAAATGAGTACACCCTTTTGGTTTACTCATGAGTAGACCCCTGTCAGTTTACTCATGAGTAGACCCAGGTAAGTTTACTCATGAGTAGACCTGGTCGGCTTAATCACGAGGGTACCACCCCTCGGCTTACTCACGAGTAGACCCCATCAACTTACTCGTGAGTAGACCCCTGTTGGCTCATTCACAAGTAGACTTATGGAATTACTATACCAATTTGGGGAACTCTCTGGATGCAAAATTAATTGTGCCATGTCCTTTGGGAAATGGCCCCACTCTCATAGTGATATGCACTGGCCCTTTACTTGGAAAACAGACTCTGTGAAAGACTTAGGTATTCTAATTACTAAACAACCTATTGTGATTATCCTAACTAACTTGGATAATGAAGATAGACTTCCTCCGCTGGGCTGACCTTCTGCTTTGTTTGTGGGCAAGAAAGAAGTTGTACAAATGAATGTTATGCCTAGATGTATTTATACTTTTAGTTCACTAAGCTAGTTTGAACTAGTTTTCAGGTTTTTGTTACCAAATACTCAGTGGTTGCAAGAACACGTCAGAAAGAACAGCAGATCAGATTGGGGTGGCACACAGTAAGAATTGTGGTTACCCAGTTACAAAAAACATAGCTGTAAGGAAATACAAAAAGTCCTTTAAAAGAGTAGATTAGGCCTCCCAACGGCTACTCGGGAGTAGACCCCCCCTCAGTGACAAATGAGTACACCCTTTTGGCTTACTCATGAGTAGACCCCTGTCAGTTTACTCATGAGTAGACCCAGGTAAGTTTACTCATGAGTAGACCTGGTCGGCTTAATCACGAGGGTACCACCCCTCGGCTTACTCACGAGTAGACCCCATCAACTTACTCGTGAGTAGACCCCTGTTGGCTCATTCACAAGTAGACTTATGGAATTACTATACCAATTTGGGGAACTCTCTGGATGCAAAATTAATTGTGCCATGTCCTTTGGGAAATGGCCCCACTCTCATAGTGATATGCACTGGCCCTTTACTTGGAAAACAGACTCTGTGAAAGACTTAGGTATTCTAATTACTAAACAACCTATTCTGATTATCCTAACTAACTTGGATAATGAAGATAGACTTCCTCCGCTGGGCTGACCTTCTGCTTTGTTTGTGGGCAAGAAAGCAGTTGTACAAATGAATGTTATGCCTAGATGTATTTATACTTTTAGTTCACTAAACTAGTTTGAACTAGTTTTCAGCTTTTTGTTACCAAAGACTCAGTGGTTGCAAGAACACGTCAGAAAGCACAGCAGATCAGATTGGGGTGGCACACAGTAAGAATTGTGGTTACCCAGTTGCAAAAAACATAGCTGTAAGGAAATACAAAAAGTCCTTTAAAAGAGTAGATTAGGCCTCCCAACGGCTACTCGGGAGTAGACCCCCCCAGTGACAAATGAATACACCCTTTTGGCTTACTCATGAGTAGACCCCTGTCAGTTTACTCACGAGTAGAACCAGGTAAGTTTACTCACGAGTAGACCTGGTCGGCTTAATCACGAGGGTACCACCCCTCGGCTTACTCACGAGTAGACCCCATCAACTTACTCATGAGTAGACCCCTGTTATCTCATTCACAAGTAGACTTATGGAATTACTATACCAATTTGGGGAACTCTCTGGATGCAAAATTAATTGTGCCATGTCCTTTGGGAAATGGCCCCACTCTCATAGTGATATGCACTGGCCCTTTACTTGGAAAACAGACTCCGTGAAAGACTTAGGTATTCTAATTACTAAACAACCTATTGTGATTATCCTAACTAACATGGATAATGAAGATAGACTTCCTCCACTGGGCTGACCTTCTGCTTTGTTTGTGGGCAAGAAAGCAGTTGTACAAATGAATGTTATGCCTAGATGTATTTATACTTTTAGTTCACTAAGCTAGTTTGAACTAGTTTTCAGGTTTTTGTTACCAAACACTCAGTGGTTGCAAGAACACGTCAGAAAGAACAGCAGATCAGATTGGGGTGGCACACAGTAAGAATTGTGGTTACCCAGTTACAAAAAACATAGCTGTAAGGAAATACAAAAAGTCCTTTAAAAGAGTAGATTAGGCCTCCCAACGGCTACTCGGGAGTAGACCCCCCCTCAGTGACAAATGAGTACACCCTTTTGGTTTACTCATGAGTAGACCCCTGTCAGTTTACTCATGAGTAGACCCAGGTAAGTTTACTCATGAGTAGACCTGGTCGGCTTAATCACGAGGGTACCACCCCTCGGCTTACTCACGAGTAGACCCCATCAACTTACTCGTGAGTAGACCCCTGTTGGCTCATTCACAAGTAGACTTATGGAATTACTATACCAATTTGGGGAACTCTCTGGATGCAAAATTAATTGTGCCATGTCCTTTGGGAAATGGCCCCACTCTCATAGTGATATGCACTGGCCCTTTACTTGGAAAACAGACTCTGTGAAAGACTTAGGTATTCTAATTACTAAACAACCTATTGTGATTATCCTAACTAACTTGGATAATGAAGATAGACTTCCTCCGCTGGGCTGACCTTCTGCTTTGTTTGTGGGCAAGAAAGCAGTTGTACAAATGAATGTTATGCCTAGATGTATTTATACTTTTAGTTCACTAAGCTAGTTTGAACTAGTTTTCAGGTTTTTGTTACCAAATACTCAGTGGTTGCAAGAACACGTCAGAAAGAACAGCAGATCAGATTGGGGTGGCACACAGTAAGAATTGTGGTTACCCAGTTACAAAAAACATAGCTGTAAGGAAATACAAAAAGTCCTTTAAAAGAGTAGATTAGGCCTCCCAACGGCTACTCGGGAGTAGACCCCCCCTCAGTGACAAATGAGTACACCCTTTTGGCTTACTCATGAGTAGACCCCTGTCAGTTTACTCATGAGTAGACCCAGGTAAGTTTACTCATGAGTAGACCTGGTCGGCTTAATCACGAGGGTACCACCCCTCGGCTTACTCACGAGTAGACCCCATCAACTTACTCGTGAGTAGACCCCTGTTGGCTCATTCACAAGTAGACTTATGGAATTACTATACCAATTTGGGGAACTCTCTGGATGCAAAATTAATTGTGCCATGTCCTTTGGGAAATGGCCCCACTCTCATAGTGATATGCACTGGCCCTTTACTTGGAAAACAGACTCTGTGAAAGACTTAGGTATTCTAATTACTAAACAACCTATTGTGATTATCCTAACTAACTTGGATAATGAAGATAGACTTCCTCCGCTGGGCTGACCTTCTGCTTTGTTTGTGGGCAAGAAAGCAGTTGTACAAATGAATGTTATGCCTAGATGTATTTATACTTTTAGTTCACTAAACTAGTTTGAACTAGTTTTCAGCTTTTTGTTACCAAAGACTCAGTGGTTGCAAGAACACGTCAGAAAGCACAGCAGATCAGATTGGGGTGGCACACAGTAAGAATTGTGGTTACCCAGTTGCAAAAAACATAGCTGTAAGGAAATACAAAAAGTCCTTTAAAAGAGTAGATTAGGCCTCCCAACGGCTACTCGGGAGTAGACCCCCCCAGTGACAAATGAATACACCCTTTTGGCTTACTCATGAGTAGACCCCTGTCAGTTTACTCACGAGTAGAACCAGGTAAGTTTACTCACGAGTAGACCTGGTCGGCTTAATCACGAGGGTACCACCCCTCGGCTTACTCACGAGTAGACCCCATCAACTTACTCATGAGTAGACCCCTGTTATCTCATTCACAAGTAGACTTATGGAATTACTATACCAATTTGGGGAACTCTCTGGATGCAAAATTAATTGTGCCATGTCCTTTGGGAAATGGCCCCACTCTCATAGTGATATGCACTGGCCCTTTACTTGGAAAACAGACTCCGTGAAAGACTTAGGTATTCTAATTACTAAACAACCTATTGTGATTATCCTAACTAACATGGATAATGAAGATAGACTTCCTCCACTGGGCTGACCTTCTGCTTTGTTTGTGGGCAAGAAAGCAGTTGTACAAATGAATGTTATGCCTAGATGTATTTATACTTTTAGTTCACTAAGCTAGTTTGAACTAGTTTTCAGGTTTTTGTTACCAAACACTCAGTGGTTGCAAGAACACGTCAGAAAGAACAGCAGATCAGATTGGGGTGGCACACAGTAAGAATTGTGGTTACCCAGTTACAAAAAACATAGCTGTAAGGAAATACAAAAAGTCCTTTAAAAGAGTAGATTAGGCCTCCCAACGGCTACTCGGGAGTAGACCCCCCCTCAGTGACAAATGAGTACACCCTTTTGGCTTACTCATGAGTAGACCCCTGTCAGTTTACTCACGAGTAGACCCAGGTAAGTTTACTCACGAGTAGACCTGGTCGGCTTAATCACGAGGGTACCACCCCTCGGCTTACTCACGAGTAGACCCCATCAACTTACTCGTGAGTAGACCCCTGTTGGCTCATTCACAAGTAGACTTATGGAATTACTATACCAATTTGGGGAACTCTCTGGATGCAAAATTAATTGTGCCATGTCCTTTGGGAAATGGCCCCACTCTCATAGTGATATGCACTGGCCCTTTACTTGGAAAACAGACTCTGTGAAAGACTTAGGTATTCTAATTACTAAACAACCTATTGTGATTATCCTAACTAACTTGGATAATGAAGATAGACTTCCTCCGCTGGGCTGACCTTCTGCTTTGTTTGTGGGCAAGAAAGAAGTTGTACAAATGAATGTTATGCCTAGATGTATTTATACTTTTAGTTCACTAAGCTAGTTTGAACTAGTTTTCAGGTTTTTGTTACCAAATACTCAGTGGTTGCAAGAACACGTCAGAAAGAACAGCAGATCAGATTGGGGTGGCACACAGTAAGAATTGTGGTTACCCAGTTACAAAAAACATAGCTGTAAGGAAATACAAAAAGTCCTTTAAAAGAGTAGATTAGGCCTCCCAACGGCTACTCGGGAGTAGACCCCCCCTCAGTGACAAATGAGTACACCCTTTTGGCTTACTCATGAGTAGACCCCTGTCAGTTTACTCATGAGTAGACCCAGGTAAGTTTACTCATGAGTAGACCTGGTCGGCTTAATCACGAGGGTACCACCCCTCGGCTTACTCACGAGTAGACCCCATCAACTTACTCGTGAGTAGACCCCTGTTGGCTCATTCACAAGTAGACTTATGGAATTACTATACCAATTTGGGGAACTCTCTGGATGCAAAATTAATTGTGCCATGTCCTTTGGGAAATGGCCCCACTCTCATAGTGATATGCACTGGCCCTTTACTTGGAAAACAGACTCTGTGAAAGACTTAGGTATTCTAATTACTAAACAACCTATTCTGATTATCCTAACTAACTTGGATAATGAAGATAGACTTCCTCCGCTGGGCTGACCTTCTGCTTTGTTTGTGGGCAAGAAAGCAGTTGTACAAATGAATGTTATGCCTAGATGTATTTATACTTTTAGTTCACTAAACTAGTTTGAACTAGTTTTCAGCTTTTTGTTACCAAAGACTCAGTGGTTGCAAGAACACGTCAGAAAGCACAGCAGATCAGATTGGGGTGGCACACAGTAAGAATTGTGGTTACCCAGTTGCAAAAAACATAGCTGTAAGGAAATACAAAAAGTCCTTTAAAAGAGTAGATTAGGCCTCCCAACGGCTACTCGGGAGTAGACCCCCCCAGTGACAAATGAATACACCCTTTTGGCTTACTCATGAGTAGACCCCTGTCAGTTTACTCACGAGTAGAACCAGGTAAGTTTACTCACGAGTAGACCTGGTCGGCTTAATCACGAGGGTACCACCCCTCGGCTTACTCACGAGTAGACCCCATCAACTTACTCATGAGTAGACCCCTGTTATCTCATTCACAAGTAGACTTATGGAATTACTATACCAATTTGGGGAACTCTCTGGATGCAAAATTAATTGTGCCATGTCCTTTGGGAAATGGCCCCACTCTCATAGTGATATGCACTGGCCCTTTACTTGGAAAACAGACTCCGTGAAAGACTTAGGTATTCTAATTACTAAACAACCTATTGTGATTATCCTAACTAACATGGATAATGAAGATAGACTTCCTCCACTGGGCTGACCTTCTGCTTTGTTTGTGGGCAAGAAAGCAGTTGTACAAATGAATGTTATGCCTAGATGTATTTATACTTTTAGTTCACTAAGCTAGTTTGAACTAGTTTTCAGGTTTTTGTTACCAAACACTCAGTGGTTGCAAGAACACGTCAGAAAGAACAGCAGATCAGATTGGGGTGGCACACAGTAAGAATTGTGGTTACCCAGTTACAAAAAACATAGCTGTAAGGAAATACAAAAAGTCCTTTAAAAGAGTAGATTAGGCCTCCCAACGGCTACTCGGGAGTAGACCCCCCCTCAGTGACAAATGAGTACACCCTTTTGGTTTACTCATGAGTAGACCCCTGTCAGTTTACTCATGAGTAGACCCAGGTAAGTTTACTCATGAGTAGACCTGGTCGGCTTAATCACGAGGGTACCACCCCTCGGCTTACTCACGAGTAGACCCCATCAACTTACTCGTGAGTAGACCCCTGTTGGCTCATTCACAAGTAGACTTATGGAATTACTATACCAATTTGGGGAACTCTCTGGATGCAAAATTAATTGTGCCATGTCCTTTGGGAAATGGCCCCACTCTCATAGTGATATGCACTGGCCCTTTACTTGGAAAACAGACTCTGTGAAAGACTTAGGTATTCTAATTACTAAACAACCTATTGTGATTATCCTAACTAACTTGGATAATGAAGATAGACTTCCTCCGCTGGGCTGACCTTCTGCTTTGTTTGTGGGCAAGAAAGCAGTTGTACAAATGAATGTTATGCCTAGATGTATTTATACTTTTAGTTCACTAAGCTAGTTTGAACTAGTTTTCAGGTTTTTGTTACCAAATACTCAGTGGTTGCAAGAACACGTCAGAAAGAACAGCAGATCAGATTGGGGTGGCACACAGTAAGAATTGTGGTTACCCAGTTACAAAAAACATAGCTGTAAGGAAATACAAAAAGTCCTTTAAAAGAGTAGATTAGGCCTCCCAACGGCTACTCGGGAGTAGACCCCCCCTCAGTGACAAATGAGTACACCCTTTTGGCTTACTCATGAGTAGACCCCTGTCAGTTTACTCATGAGTAGACCCAGGTAAGTTTACTCATGAGTAGACCTGGTCGGCTTAATCACGAGGGTACCACCCCTCGGCTTACTCACGAGTAGACCCCATCAACTTACTCGTGAGTAGACCCCTGTTGGCTCATTCACAAGTAGACTTATGGAATTACTATACCAATTTGGGGAACTCTCTGGATGCAAAATTAATTGTGCCATGTCCTTTGGGAAATGGCCCCACTCTCATAGTGATATGCACTGGCCCTTTACTTGGAAAACAGACTCTGTGAAAGACTTAGGTATTCTAATTACTAAACAACCTATTGTGATTATCCTAACTAACTTGGATAATGAAGATAGACTTCCTCCGCTGGGCTGACCTTCTGCTTTGTTTGTGGGCAAGAAAGCAGTTGTACAAATGAATGTTATGCCTAGATGTATTTATACTTTTAGTTCACTAAACTAGTTTGAACTAGTTTTCAGCTTTTTGTTACCAAAGACTCAGTGGTTGCAAGAACACGTCAGAAAGCACAGCAGATCAGATTGGGGTGGCACACAGTAAGAATTGTGGTTACCCAGTTGCAAAAAACATAGCTGTAAGGAAATACAAAAAGTCCTTTAAAAGAGTAGATTAGGCCTCCCAACGGCTACTCGGGAGTAGACCCCCCCAGTGACAAATGAATACACCCTTTTGGCTTACTCATGAGTAGACCCCTGTCAGTTTACTCACGAGTAGAACCAGGTAAGTTTACTCACGAGTAGACCTGGTCGGCTTAATCACGAGGGTACCACCCCTCGGCTTACTCACGAGTAGACCCCATCAACTTACTCATGAGTAGACCCCTGTTATCTCATTCACAAGTAGACTTATGGAATTACTATACCAATTTGGGGAACTCTCTGGATGCAAAATTAATTGTGCCATGTCCTTTGGGAAATGGCCCCACTCTCATAGTGATATGCACTGGCCCTTTACTTGGAAAACAGACTCCGTGAAAGACTTAGGTATTCTAATTACTAAACAACCTATTGTGATTATCCTAACTAACATGGATAATGAAGATAGACTTCCTCCACTGGGCTGACCTTCTGCTTTGTTTGTGGGCAAGAAAGCAGTTGTACAAATGAATGTTATGCCTAGATGTATTTATACTTTTAGTTCACTAAGCTAGTTTGAACTAGTTTTCAGGTTTTTGTTACCAAACACTCAGTGGTTGCAAGAACACGTCAGAAAGAACAGCAGATCAGATTGGGGTGGCACACAGTAAGAATTGTGGTTACCCAGTTACAAAAAACATAGCTGTAAGGAAATACAAAAAGTCCTTTAAAAGAGTAGATTAGGCCTCCCAACGGCTACTCGGGAGTAGACCCCCCCTCAGTGACAAATGAGTACACCCTTTTGGCTTACTCATGAGTAGACCCCTGTCAGTTTACTCACGAGTAGACCCAGGTAAGTTTACTCACGAGTAGACCTGGTCGGCTTAATCACGAGGGTACCACCCCTCGGCTTACTCACGAGTAGACCCCATCAACTTACTCGTGAGTAGACCCCTGTTGTCTCATTCACAAGTAGACTTATGGAATTACTATACCAATTTGGGGAACTCTCTGGATGCAAAATTAATTGTGCCATGTCCTTTGGGAAATGGCCCCACTCTCATAGTGATATGCACTGGCCCTTTACTTGGAAAACAGACTCTGTGAAAGACTTAGGTATTCTAATTACTAAACAACCTATTCTGATTATCCTAACTAACTTGGATAATGAAGATAGACTTCCTCCGCTGGGCTGACCTTCTGCTTTGTTTGTGGGCAAGAAAGCAGTTGTACAAATGAATGTTATGCCTAGATGTATTTATACTTTTAGTTCACTAAGCTAGTTTGAACTAGTTTTCAGGTTTTTGTTACCAAATACTCAGTGGTTGCAAGAACACGTCAGAAAGAACAGCAGATCAGATTGGGGTGGCACACAGTAAGAATTGTGGTTACCCAGTTACAAAAAACATAGCTGTAAGGAAATACAAAAAGTCCTTTAAAAGAGTAGATTAGGCCTCCCAACGGCTACTCGGGAGTAGACCCCCCCTCAGTGACAAATGAGTACACCCTTTTGGCTTACTCATGAGTAGACCCCTGTCAGTTTACTCATGAGTAGACCCAGGTAAGTTTACTCATGAGTAGACCTGGTCGGCTTAATCACGAGGGTACCACCCCTCGGCTTACTCACGAGTAGACCCCATCAACTTACTCGTGAGTAGACCCCTGTTGGCTCATTCACAAGTAGACTTATGGAATTACTATACCAATTTGGGGAACTCTCTGGATGCAAAATTAATTGTGCCATGTCCTTTGGGAAATGGCCCCACTCTCATAGTGATATGCACTGGCCCTTTACTTGGAAAACAGACTCTGTGAAAGACTTAGGTATTCTAATTACTAAACAACCTATTGTGATTATCCTAACTAACTTGGATAATGAAGATAGACTTCCTCCGCTGGGCTGACCTTCTGCTTTGTTTGTGGGCAAGAAAGCAGTTGTACAAATTAATGTTATGCCTAGATGTATTTATACTTTTAGTTCACTAAACTAGTTTGAACTAGTTTTCAGCTTTTTGTTACCAAAGACTCAGTGGTTGCAAGAACACGTCAGAAAGCACAGCAGATCAGATTGGGGTGGCACACAGTAAGAATTGTGGTTACCCAGTTGCAAAAAACATAGCTGTAAGGAAATACAAAAAGTCCTTTAAAAGAGTAGATTAGGCCTCCCAACGGCTACTCGGGAGTAGACCCCCCCAGTGACAAATGAGTACAACCTTTTGGCTTACTCATGAGTAGACCCCTGTCAGTTTACTCTCGAGTAGACCCAGGTAAGTTTACTCATGAGTAGACCTGGTTGTCTTAATCACGAGGGTACCACCCCTCGGCTTACTCATGAGTAGACCCCATCAACTTACTCATGAGTAGACCCCTGTTATCTCATTCACAAGTAGACTTATGGAATTACTATACCAATTTGGGGAACTCTCTGGATGCAAAATTAATTGTGCCATGTCCTTTGGGAAATGGCCCCACTCTCATAGTGATATGCACTGGCCCTTTACTTGGAAAACAGACTCCGTGAAAGACTTAGGTATTCTAATTACTAAACAACCTATTGTGATTATCCTAACTAACATGGATAATGAAGATAGACTTCCTCCGCTGGGCTGACCTTCTGCTTTGTTTGTGGGCAAGAAAGCAGTTGTACAAATGAATGTTATGCCTAGATGTATTTATACTTTTAGTTCACTAAGCTAGTTTGAACTAGTTTTCAGGTTTTTGTTACCAAATACTCAGTGGTTGCAAGAACACGTCAGAAAGAACAGCAGATCAGATTGGGGTGGCACACAGTAAGAATTGTGGTTACCCAGTTACAAAAAACATAGCTGTAAGGAAATACAAAAAGTCCTTTAAAAGAGTAGATTAGGCCTCCCAACGGCTACTCGGGAGTAGACCCCCCCTCAGTGACAAATGAGTACACCCTTTTGGCTTACTCATGAGTAGACCCCTGTCAGTTTACTCATGAGTAGACCCAGGTAAGTTTACTCATGAGTAGACCTGGTCGGCTTAATCACGAGGGTACCACCCCTCGGCTTACTCACGAGTAGACCCCATCAACTTACTCGTGAGTAGACCCCTGTTGGCTCATTCACAAGTAGACTTATGGAATTACTATACCAATTTGGGGAACTCTCTGGATGCAAAATTAATTGTGCCATGTCCTTTGGGAAATGGCCCCACTCTCATAGTGATATGCACTGGCCCTTTACTTGGAAAACAGACTCTGTGAAAGACTTAGGTATTCTAATTACTAAACAACCTATTGTGATTATCCTAACTAACTTGGATAATGAAGATAGACTTCCTCCGCTGGGCTGACCTTCTGCTTTGTTTGTGGGCAAGAAAGCAGTTGTACAAATGAATGTTATGCCTAGATGTATTTATACTTTTAGTTCACTAAACTAGTTTGAACTAGTTTTCAGCTTTTTGTTACCAAAGACTCAGTGGTTGCAAGAACACGTCAGAAAGCACAGCAGATCAGATTGGGGTGGCACACAGTAAGAATTGTGGTTACCCAGTTGCAAAAAACATAGCTGTAAGGAAATACAAAAAGTCCTTTAAAAGAGTAGATTAGGCCTCCCAACGGCTACTCGGGAGTAGACCCCCCCAGTGACAAATGAATACACCCTTTTGGCTTACTCATGAGTAGACCCCTGTCAGTTTACTCACGAGTAGAACCAGGTAAGTTTACTCACGAGTAGACCTGGTCGGCTTAATCATGAGGGTACCACCCCTCGGCTTACTCACGAGTAGACCCCATCAACTTACTCATGAGTAGACCCCTGTTATCTCATTCACAAGTAGACTTATGGAATTACTATACCAATTTGGGGAACTCTCTGGATGCAAAATTAATTGTGCCATGTCCTTTGGGAAATGGCCCCACTCTCATAGTGATATGCACTGGCCCTTTACTTGGAAAACAGACTCCGTGAAAGACTTAGGTATTCTAATTACTAAACAACCTATTGTGATTATCCTAACTAACATGGATAATGAAGATAGACTTCCTCCACTGGGCTGACCTTCTGCTTTGTTTGTGGGCAAGAAAGCAGTTGTACAAATGAATGTTATGCCTAGATGTATTTATACTTTTAGTTCACTAAGCTAGTTTGAACTAGTTTTCAGCTTTTTGTTACCAAATACTCAGTGGTTGCAAGAACACGTCAGAAAGAACAGCAGATCAGATTGGGGTGGCACACAGTAAGAATTGTGGTTACCCAGTTACAAAAAACATAGCTGTAAGGAAATACAAAAAGTCCTTTAAAAGAGTAGATTAGGCCTCCCAACGGCTACTCGGGAGTAGACCCCCCCTCAGTGACAAATGAGTACACCCTTTTGGCTTACTCATGAGTAGACCCCTGTCAGTTTACTCATGAGTAGACCCAAGTAAGTTTACTCATGAGTAGACCTGGTCGGCTTAATCACGAGGGTACCACCCCTCGGCTTACTCACGAGTAGACCCCATCAACTTACTCGTGAGTAGACCCCTGTTGGCTCATTCACAAGTAGACTTATGGAATTACTATACCAATTTGGGGAACTCTCTGGATGCAAAATTAATTGTGCCATGTCCTTTGGGAAATGGCCCCACTCTCATAGTGATATGCACTGGCCCTTTACTTGGAAAACAGACTCTGTGAAAGACTTAGGTATTCTAATTACTAAACAACCTATTCTGATTATCCTAACTAACTTGGATAATGAAGATAGACTTCCTCCGCTGGGCTGACCTTCTGCTTTGTTTGTGGGCAAGAAAGCAGTTGTACAAATGAATGTTATGCCTAGATGTATTTATACTTTTAGTTCACTAAACTAGTTTGAACTAGTTTTCAGCTTTTTGTTACCAAAGACTCAGTGGTTGCAAGAACACGTCAGAAAGCACAGCAGATCAGATTGGGGTGGCACACAGTAAGAATTGTGGTTACCCAGTTGCAAAAAACATAGCTGTAAGGAAATACAAAAAGTCCTTTAAAAGAGTAGATTAGGCCTCCCAACGGCTACTCGGGAGTAGACCCCCCCTCAGTGACAAATGAGTACACCCTTTTGGCTTACTCATGAGTAGACCCCTGTCAGTTTACTCACGAGTAGAACCAGGTAAGTTTACTCACGAGTAGACCTGGTCGGCTTAATCACGAGGGTACCACCCCTCGGCTTACTCACGAGTAGACCCCATCAACTTACTCATGAGTAGACCCCTGTTATCTCATTCACAAGTAGACTTATGGAATTACTATACCAATTTGGGGAACTCTCTGGATGCAAAATTAATTGTGCCATGTCCTTTGGGAAATGGCCCCACTCTCATAGTGATATGCACTGGCCCTTTACTTGGAAAACAGACTCCGTGAAAGACTTAGGTATTCTAATTACTAAACAACCTATTGTGATTATCCTAACTAACATGGATAATGAAGATAGACTTCCTCCACTGGGCTGACCTTCTGCTTTGTTTGTGGGCAAGAAAGCAGTTGTACAAATGAATGTTATGCCTAGATGTATTTATACTTTTAGTTCACTAAGCTAGTTTGAACTAGTTTTCAGGTTTTTGTTACCAAATACTCAGTGGTTGCAAGAACACGTCAGAAAGAACAGTAGATCAGATTGGGGTGGCACACAGTAAGAATTGTGGTTACCCAGTTACAAAAAACATAGCTGTAAGGAAATACAAAAAGTCCTTTAAAAGAGTAGATTAGGCCTCCCAACGGCTACTCGGGAGTAGACCCCCCCTCAGTGACAAATGAGTACACCCTTTTGGCTTACTCATGAGTAGACCCCTGTCAGTTTACTCATGAGTAGACCCAGGTAAGTTTACTCATGAGTAGACCTGGTCGGCTTAATCACGAGGGTACCACCCCTCGGCTTACTCACGAGTAGACCCCATCAACTTACTCGTGAGTAGACCCCTGTTGGCTCATTCACAAGTAGACTTATGGAATTACTATACCAATTTGGGGAACTCTCTGGATGCAAAATTAATTGTGCCATGTCCTTTGGGAAATGGCCCCACTCTCATAGTGATATGCACTGGCCCTTTACTTGGAAAACAGACTCTGTGAAAGACTTAGGTATTCTAATTACTAAACAACCTATTCTGATTATCCTAACTAACTTGGATAATGAAGATAGACTTCCTCCGCTGGGCTGACCTTCTGCTTTGTTTGTGGGCAAGAAAGCAGTTGTACAAATGAATGTTATGCCTAGATGTATTTATACTTTTAGTTCACTAAACTAGTTTGAACTAGTTTTCAGCTTTTTGTTACCAAATACTGAGTGGTTGCAAGAACACGTCAGAAAGCACAGCAGATCAGATTGGGGTGGCACACAGTAAGAATTGTGGTTACCCAGTTGCAAAAAACATAGCTGTAAGGAAATACAAAAAGTCCTTTAAAAGAGTAGATTAGGCCTCCCAACGGCTACTCGGGAGTAGACCCCCCCTCAGTGACAAATGAGTACACCCTTTTGGCTTACTCATGAGTAGACCCCTGTCAGTTTACTCACGAGTAGAACCAGGTAAGTTTACTCACGAGTAGACCTGGTCGGCTTAATCACGAGGGTACCACCCCTCGGCTTCCTCACGAGTAGACCCCATCAACTTACTCATGAGTAGACCCCTGTTGGCTCATTCACAAGTAGACTTATGGAATTACTATACCAATTTGGGGAACTCTCTGGATGCAAAATTAATTGTGCCATGTCCTTTGGGAAATGGCCCCACTCTCATAGTGATATGCACTGGCCCTTTACTTGGAAAACAGACTCTGTGAAAGACTTAGGTATTCTAATTACTAAACAACCTATTCTGATTATCCTAACTAACATGGATAATGAAGATAGACTTCCTCCGCTGGGCTGACCTTCTGCTTTGTTTGTGGGCAAGAAAGCAGTTGTACAAATGAATGTTATGCCTAGATGTATTTATACTTTTAGTTCACTAAACTAGTTAGAACTAGTTTTCAGCTTTTTGTTACCAAATACTGAGTGGTTGCAAGAACACGTCAGAAAGCACAGCAGATCAGATTGGGGTGGCACACAGTAAGAATTGTGGTTACCCAGTTGCAAAAAACATAGCTGTAAGGAAATACAAAAAGTCCTTTAAAAGAGTAGATTAGGCCTCCCAACGGCTACTCGGGAGTAGACCCCCCCTCAGTGACAAATGAGTACACCCTTTTGGCTTACTCATGAGTAGACCCCTGTCAGTTTACTCATGAGTAGACCCAGGTAAGTTTACTCATGAGTAGACCTGGTCGGCTTAATCACGAGGGTACCACCCCTCGGCTTACTCACGAGTAGACCCCATCAACTTACTCGTGAGTAGACCCCTGTTGGCTCATTCACAAGTAGACTTATGGAATTACTATACCAATTTGGGGAACTCTCTGGATGCAAAATTAATTGTGCCATGTCCTTTGGGAAATGGCCCCACTCTCATAGTGATATGCACTGGCCCTTTACTTGGAAAACAGACTCTGTGAAAGACTTAGGTATTCTAATTACTAAACAACCTATTCTGATTATCCTAACTAACTTGGATAATGAAGATAGACTTCCTCCGCTGGGCTGACCTTCTGCTTTGTTTGTGGGCAAGAAAGCAGTTGTACAAATGAATGTTATGCCTAGATGTATTTATACTTTTAGTTCACTAAACTAGTTTGAACTAGTTTTCAGCTTTTTGTTACCAAATACTGAGTGGTTGCAAGAACACGTCAGAAAGCACAGCAGATCAGATTGGGGTGGCACACAGTAAGAATTGTGGTTACCCAGTTGCAAAAAACATAGCTGTAAGGAAATACAAAAAGTCCTTTAAAAGAGTAGATTAGGCCTCCCAACGGCTACTCGGGAGTAGACCCCCCCTCAGTGACAAATGAGTACACCCTTTTGGCTTACTCATGAGTAGACCCCTGTCAGTTTACTCACGAGTAGAACCAGGTAAGTTTACTCACGAGTAGACCTGGTCGGCTTAATCACGAGGGTACCACCCCTCGGCTTCCTCACGAGTAGACCCCATCAACTTACTCATGAGTAGACCCCTGTTGGCTCATTCACAAGTAGACTTATGGAATTACTATACCAATTTGGGGAACTCTCTGGATGCAAAATTAATTGTGCCATGTCCTTTGGGAAATGGCCCCACTCTCATAGTGATATGCACTGGCCCTTTACTTGGAAAACAGACTCTGTGAAAGACTTAGGTATTCTAATTACTAAACAACCTATTGTGATTATCCTAACTAACTTGGATAATGAAGATAGACTTCCTCCGCTGGGCTGACCTTCTGCTTTGTTTGTGGGCAAGAAAGCAGTTGTACAAATGAATGTTATGCCTAGATGTATTTATACTTTTAGTTCACTAAACTAGTTTGAACTAGTTTTCAGCTTTTTGTTACCAAAGACTCAGTGGTTGCAAGAACACGTCAGAAAGCACAGCAGATCAGATTGGGGTGGCACACAGTAAGAATTGTGGTTACCCAGTTGCAAAAAACATAGCTGTAAGGAAATACAAAAAGTCCTTTAAAAGAGTAGATTAGGCCTCCCAACGGCTACTCGGGAGTAGACCCCCCCAGTGACAAATGAATACACCCTTTTGGCTTACTCATGAGTAGACCCCTGTCAGTTTACTCACGAGTAGAACCAGGTAAGTTTACTCACAAGTAGACCTGGTCGGCTTAATCACGAGGGTACCACCCCTCGGCTTACTCACGAGTAGACCCCATCAACTTACTCATGAGTAGACCCCTGTTATCTCATTCACAAGTAGACTTATGGAATTACTATACCAATTTGGGGAACTCTCTGGATGCAAAATTAATTGTGCCATGTCCTTTGGGAAATGGCCCCACTCTCATAGTGATATGCACTGGCCCTTTACTTGGAAAACAGACTCCGTGAAAGACTTAGGTATTCTAATTACTAAACAACCTATTGTGATTATCCTAACTAACATGGATAATGAAGATAGACTTCCTCCACTGGGCTGACCTTCTGCTTTGTTTGTGGGCAAGAAAGCAGTTGTACAAATGAATGTTATGCCTAGATGTATTTATACTTTTAGTTCACTAAGCTAGTTTGAACTAGTTTTCAGGTTTTTGTTACCAAATACTCAGTGGTTGCAAGAACACGTCAGAAAGAACAGCAGATCAGATTGGGGTGGCACACAGTAAGAATTGTGGTTACCCAGTTACAAAAAACATAGCTGTAAGGAAATACAAAAAGTCCTTTAAAAGAGTAGATTAGGCCTCCCAACGGCTACTCGGGAGTAGACCCCCCCTCAGTGACAAATGAGTACACCCTTTTGGCTTACTCATGAGTAGACCCCTGTCAGTTTACTCATGAGTAGACCCAGGTAAGTTTACTCATGAGTAGACCTGGTCGGCTTAATCACGAGGGTACCACCCCTCGGCTTACTCACGAGTAGACCCCATCAACTTACTCGTGAGTAGACCCCTGTTGGCTCATTCACAAGTAGACTTATGGAATTACTATACCAATTTGGGGAACTCTCTGGATGCAAAATTAATTGTGCCATGTCCTTTGGGAAATGGCCCCACTCTCATAGTGATATGCACTGGCCCTTTACTTGGAAAACAGACTCTGTGAAAGACTTAGGTATTCTAATTACTAAACAACCTATTCTGATTATCCTAACTAACTTGGATAATGAAGATAGACTTCCTCCGCTGGGCTGACCTTCTGCTTTGTTTGTGGGCAAGAAAGCAGTTGTACAAATGAATGTTATGCCTAGATGTATTTATACTTTTAGTTCACTAAACTAGTTTGAACTAGTTTTCAGCTTTTTGTTACCAAATACTGAGTGGTTGCAAGAACACGTCAGAAAGCACAGCAGATCAGATTGGGGTGGCACACAGTAAGAATTGTGGTTACCCAGTTGCAAAAAACATAGCTGTAAGGAAATACAAAAAGTCCTTTAAAAGAGTAGATTAGGCCTCCCAACGGCTACTCGGGAGTAGACCCCCCCTCAGTGACAAATGAGTACACCCTTTTGGCTTACTCATGAGTAGACCCCTGTCAGTTTACTCATGAGTAGACCCAGGTAAGTTTACTCATGAGTAGACCTGGTCGGCTTAATCATGAGGGTACCACCCCTCGGCTTACTCACGAGTAGACCCCATCAACTTACTCGTGAGTAGACCCCTGTTGGCTCATTCACAAGTAGACTTATGGAATTACTATACCAATTTGGGGAACTCTCTGGATGCAAAATTAATTGTGCCATGTCCTTTGGGAAATGGCCCCACTCTCATAGTGATATGCACTGGCCCTTTACTTGGAAAACAGACTCTGTGAAAGACTTAGGTATTCTAATTACTAAACAACCTATTCTGATTATCCTAACTAACTTGGATAATGAAGATAGACTTCCTCCGCTGGGCTGACCTTCTGCTTTGTTTGTGGGCAAGAAAGCAGTTGTACAAATGAATGTTATGCCTAGATGTATTTATACTTTTAGTTCACTAAACTAGTTAGAACTAGTTTTCAGCTTTTTGTTACCAAATACTGAGTGGTTGCAAGAACACGTCAGAAAGCACAGCAGATCAGATTGGGGTGGCACACAGTAAGAATTGTGGTTACCCAGTTGCAAAAAACATAGCTGTAAGGAAATACAAAAAGTCCTTTAAAAGAGTAGATTAGGCCTCCCAACGGCTACTCGGGAGTAGACCCCCCCTCAGTGACAAATGAGTACACCCTTTTGGCTTACTCATGAGTAGACCCCTGTCAGTTTACTCACGAGTAGACCCAGGTAAGTTTACTCACGAGTAGACCTGGTCGGCTTAATCACGAGGGTACCACCCCTCGGCTTACTCACGAGTAGACCCCATCAACTTACTCGTGAGTAGACCCCTGTTGGCTCATTCACAAGTAGACTTATGGAATTACTATACCAATTTGGGGAACTCTCTGGATGCAAAATTAATTGTGCCATGTCCTTTGGGAAATGGCCCCACTCTCATAGTGATATGCACTGGCCCTTTACTTGGAAAACAGACTCTGTGAAAGACTTAGGTATTCTAATTACTAAACAACCTATTGTGATTATCCTAACTAACTTGGATAATGAAGATAGACTTCCTCCGCTGGGCTGACCTTCTGCTTTGTTTGTGGGCAAGAAAGCAGTTGTACAAATGAATGTTATGCCTAGATGTATTTATACTTTTAGTTCACTAAGCTAGTTTGAACTAGTTTTCAGGTTTTTGTTACCAAACACTCAGTGGTTGCAAGAACACGTCAGAAAGAACAGCAGATCAGATTGGGGTGGCACACAGTAAGAATTGTGGTTACCCAGTTACAAAAAACATAGCTGTAAGGAAATACAAAAAGTCCTTTAAAAGAGTAGATTAGGCCTCCCAACGGCTACTCGGGAGTAGACCCCCCCTCAGTGACAAATGAGTACACCCTTTTGGCTTACTCATGAGTAGACCCCTGTCAGTTTACTCATGAGTAGACCCAGGTAAGTTTACTCATGAGTAGACCTGGTCGGCTTAATCACGAGGGTACCACCCCTCGGCTTACTCACGAGTAGACCCCATCAACTTACTCGTGAGTAGACCCCTGTTGGCTCATTCACAAGTAGACTTATGGAATTACTATACCAATTTGGGGAACTCTCTGGATGCAAAATTAATTGTGCCATGTCCTTTGGGAAATGGCCCCACTCTCATAGTGATATGCACTGGCCCTTTACTTGGAAAACAGACTCTGTGAAAGACTTAGGTATTCTAATTACTAAACAACCTATTGTGATTATCCTAACTAACTTGGATAATGAAGATAGACTTCCTCCGCTGGGCTGACCTTCTGCTTTGTTTGTGGGCAAGAAAGCAGTTGTACAAATTAATGTTATGCCTAGATGTATTTATACTTTTAGTTCACTAAACTAGTTTGAACTAGTTTTCAGCTTTTTGTTACCAAAGACTCAGTGGTTGCAAGAACACGTCAGAAAGCACAGCAGATCAGATTGGGGTGGCACACAGTAAGAATTGTGGTTACCCAGTTACAAAAAACATAGCTGTAAGGAAATACAAAAAGTCCTTTAAAAGAGTAGATTAGGCCTCCCAACGGCTACTCGGGAGTAGACCCCCCCTCAGTGACAAATGAGTACACCCTTTTGGCTTACTCATGAGTAGACCCCTGTCAGTTTACTCATGAGTAGACCCAGGTAAGTTTACTCATGAGTAGACCTGGTCGGCTTAATCACGAGGGTACCACCCCTCGGCTTACTCACGAGTAGACCCCATCAACTTACTCGTGAGTAGACCCCTGTTGGCTCATTCACAAGTAGACTTATGGAATTACTATACCAATTTGGGGAACTCTCTGGATGCAAAATTAATTGTGCCATGTCCTTTGGGAAATGGCCCCACTCTCATAGTGATATGCACTGGCCCTTTACTTGGAAAACAGACTCTGTGAAAGACTTAGGTATTCTAATTACTAAACAACCTATTCTGATTATCCTAACTAACTTGGATAATGAAGATAGACTTCCTCCGCTGGGCTGACCTTCTGCTTTGTTTGTGGGCAAGAAAGCAGTTGTACAAATTAATGTTATGCCTAGATGTATTTATACTTTTAGTTCACTAAACTAGTTTGAACTAGTTTTCAGCTTTTTGTTACCAAATACTCAGTGGTTGCAAGAACACGTCAGAAAGCACAGCAGATCAGATTGGGGTGGCACACAGTAAGAATTGTGGTTACCCAGTTGCAAAAAACATAGCTGTAAGGAAATACAAAAAGTCCTTTAAAAGAGTAGATTAGGCCTCCCAACGGCTACTCGGGAGTAGACCCCCCCTCAGTGACAAATGAGTACACCCTTTTGGCTTACTCATGAGTAGACCCCTGTCAGTTTACTCACGAGTAGAACCAGGTAAGTTTACTCACGAGTAGACCTGGTCGGCTTAATCACGAGGGTACCACCCCTCGGCTTCCTCACGAGTAGACCCCATCAACTTACTCATGAGTAGACCCCTGTTGGCTCATTCACAAGTAGACTTATGGAATTACTATACCAATTTGGGGAACTCTCTGGATGCAAAATTAATTGTGCCATGTCCTTTGGGAAATGGCCCCACTCTCATAGTGATATGCACTGGCCCTTTACTTGGAAAACAGACTCTGTGAAAGACTTAGGTATTCTAATTACTAAACAACCTATTGTGATTATCCTAACTAACTTGGATAATGAAGATAGACTTCCTCCGCTGGGCTGACCTTCTGCTTTGTTTGTGGGCAAGAAAGCAGTTGTACAAATGAATGTTATGCCTAGATGTATTTATACTTTTAGTTCACTAAACTAGTTTGAACTAGTTTTCAGCTTTTTGTTACCAAAGACTCAGTGGTTGCAAGAACACGTCAGAAAGCACAGCAGATCAGATTGGGGTGGCACACAGTAAGAATTGTGGTTACCCAGTTGCAAAAAACATAGCTGTAAGGAAATACAAAAAGTCCTTTAAAAGAGTAGATTAGGCCTCCCAACGGCTACTCGGGAGTAGACCCCCCCCAGTGACAAATGAATACACCCTTTTGGCTTACTCATGAGTAGACCCCTGTCAGTTTACTCACGAGTAGAACCAGGTAAGTTTACTCACGAGTAGACCTGGTCGGCTTAATCACGAGGGTGCCACCCCTCGGCTTACTCACGAGTAGACCCCATCAACTTACTCATGAGTAGACCCCTGTTATCTCATTCACAAGTAGACTTATGGAATTACTATACCAATTTGGGGAACTCTCTGGATGCAAAATTAATTGTGCCATGTCCTTTGGGAAATGGCCCCACTCTCATAGTGATATGCACTGGCCCTTTACTTGGAAAACAGACTCCGTGAAAGACTTAGGTATTCTAATTACTAAACAACCTATTGTGATTATCCTAACTAACATGGATAATGAAGATAGACTTCCTCCACTGGGCTGACCTTCTGCTTTGTTTGTGGGCAAGAAAGCAGTTGTACAAATGAATGTTATGCCTAGATGTATTTATACTTTTAGTTCACTAAGCTAGTTTGAACTAGTTTTCAGGTTTTTGTTACCAAATACTCAGTGGTTGCAAGAACACGTCAGAAAGAACAGCAGATCAGATTGGGGTGGCACACAGTAAGAATTGTGGTTACCCAGTTACAAAAAACATAGCTGTAAGGAAATACAAAAAGTCCTTTAAAAGAGTAGATTAGGCCTCCCAACGGCTACTCGGGAGTAGACCCCCCCTCAGTGACAAATGAGTACACCCTTTTGGCTTACTCATGAGTAGACCCCTGTCAGTTTACTCATGAGTAGACCCAGGTAAGTTTACTCATGAGTAGACCTGGTCGGCTTAATCACGAGGGTACCACCCCTCGGCTTACTCACGAGTAGACCCCATCAACTTACTCGTGAGTAGACCCCTGTTGGCTCATTCACAAGTAGACTTATGGAATTACTATACCAATTTGGGGAACTCTCTGGATGCAAAATTAATTGTGCCATGTCCTTTGGGAAATGGCCCCACTCTCATAGTGATATGCACTGGCCCTTTACTTGGAAAACAGACTCTGTGAAAGACTTAGGTATTCTAATTACTAAACAACCTATTCTGATTATCCTAACTAACTTGGATAATGAAGATAGACTTCCTCCGCTGGGCTGACCTTCTGCTTTGTTTGTGGGCAAGAAAGCAGTTGTACAAATTAATGTTATGCCTAGATGTATTTATACTTTTAGTTCACTAAACTAGTTTGAACTAGTTTTCAGCTTTTTGTTACCAAATACTGAGTGGTTGCAAGAACACGTCAGAAAGCACAGCAGATCAGATTGGGGTGGCACACAGTAAGAATTGTGGTTACCCAGTTGCAAAAAACATAGCTGTAAGGAAATACAAAAAGTCCTTTAAAAGAGTAGATTAGGCCTCCCAACGGCTACTCGGGAGTAGACCCCCCCTCAGTGACAAATGAGTACACCCTTTTGGCTTACTCATGAGTAGACCCCTGTCAGTTTACTCACGAGTAGAACCAGGTAAGTTTACTCACGAGTAGACCTGGTCGGCTTAATCACGAGGGTACCACCCCTCGGCTTCCTCACGAGTAGACCCCATCAACTTACTCATGAGTAGACCCCTGTTGGCTCATTCACAAGTAGACTTATGGAATTACTATACCAATTTGGGGAACTCTCTGGATGCAAAATTAATTGTGCCATGTCCTTTGGGAAATGGCCCCACTCTCATAGTGATATGCACTGGCCCTTTACTTGGAAAACAGACTCCGTGAAAGACTTAGGTATTCTAATTACTAAACAACCTATTGTGATTATCCTAACTAACATGGATAATGAAGATAGACTTCCTCCACTGGGCTGACCTTCTGCTTTGTTTGTGGGCAAGAAAGCAGTTGTACAAATGAATGTTATGCCTAGATGTATTTATACTTTTAGTTCACTAAGCTAGTTTGAACTAGTTTTCAGCTTTTTGTTACCAAATACTCAGTGGTTGCAAGAACACGTCAGAAAGAACAGCAGATCAGATTGGGGTTGCACACAGTAAGAATTGTGGTTACCCAGTTACAAAAAACATAGCTGTAAGGAAATACAAAAAGTCCTTTAAAAGAGTAGATTAGGCCTCCCAACGGCTACTCGGGAGTAGACCCCCCCTCAGTGACAAATGAGTACACCCTTTTGGCTTACTCATGAGTAGACCCCTGTCAGTTTACTCATGAGTAGACCCAGGTAAGTTTACTCATGAGTAGACCTGGTCGGCTTAATCATGAGGGTACCACCCCTCGGCTTACTCACGAGTAGACCCCATCAACTTACTCGTGAGTAGACCCCTGTTGGCTCATTCACAAGTAGACTTATGGAATTACTATACCAATTTGGGGCACTGTCTGGATGCAAAATTAATTGTGCCATGTCCTTTGGGAAATGGCCCCACTCTCATAGTGATATGCACTGGCCCTTTACTTGGAAAACAGACTCTGTGAAAGACTTAGGTATTCTAATTACTAAACAACCTATTGTGATTATCCTAACTAACTTGGATAATGAAGATAGACTTCCTCCGCTGGGCTGACCTTCTGCTTTGTTTGTGGGCAAGAAAGCAGTTGTACAAATGAATGTTATGCCTAGATGTATTTATACTTTTAGTTCACTAAACTAGTTTGAACTAGTTTTCAGCTTTTTGTTACCAAATACTGAGTGGTTGCAAGAACACGTCAGAAAGCACAGCAGATCAGATTGGGGTGGCACACAGTAAGAATTGTGGTTACCCAGTTGCAAAAAACATAGCTGTAAGGAAATACAAAAAGTCCTTTAAAAGAGTAGATTAGGCCTCCCAACGGCTACTCGGGAGTAGACCCCCCCTCAGTGACAAATGAGTACACCCTTTTGGCTTACTCATGAGTAGACCCCTGTCAGTTTACTCATGAGTAGACCCAGGTAAGTTTACTCATGAGTAGACCTGGTCGGCTTAATCATGAGGGTACCACCCCTCGGCTTACTCACGAGTAGACCCCATCAACTTACTCGTGAGTAGACCCCTGTTGGCTCATTCACAAGTAGACTTATGGAATTACTATACCAATTTGGGGAACTCTCTGGATGCAAAATTAATTGTGCCATGTCCTTTGGGAAATGGCCCCACTCTCATAGTGATATGCACTGGCCCTTTACTTGGAAAACAGACTCTGTGAAAGACTTAGGTATTCTAATTACTAAACAACCTATTCTGATTATCCTAACTAACTTGGATAATGAAGATAGACTTCCTCCGCTGGGCTGACCTTCTGCTTTGTTTGTGGGCAAGAAAGCAGTTGTACAAATGAATGTTATGCCTAGATGTATTTATACTTTTAGTTCACTAAACTAGTTTGAACTAGTTTTCAGCTTTTTGTTACCAAATACTGAGTGGTTGCAAGAACACGTCAGAAAGCACAGCAGATCAGATTGGGGTGGCACACAGTAAGAATTGTGGTTACCCAGTTGCAAAAAACATAGCTGTAAGGAAATACAAAAAGTCCTTTAAAAGAGTAGATTAGGCCTCCCAACGGCTACTCGGGAGTAGACCCCCCCTCAGTGACAAATGAGTACACCCTTTTGGCTTACTCACGAGTAGACCCCTGTCAGTTTACTCACGAGTAGACCCAGGTAAGTTTACTCACGAGTAGACCTGGTCGGCTTAATCACGAGGGTACCACCCCTCGGCTTACTCACGAGTAGACCCCATCAACTTACTCGTGAGTAGACCCCTGTTGGCTCATTCACAAGTAGACTTATGGAATTACTATACCAATTTGGGGAACTCTCTGGATGCAAAATTAATTGTGCCATGTCCTTTGGGAAATGGCCCCACTCTCATAGTGATATGCACTGGCCCTTTACTTGGAAAACAGACTCTGTGAAAGACTTAGGTATTCTAATTACTAAACAACCTATTGTGATTATCCTAACTAACTTGGATAATGAAGATAGACTTCCTCCGCTGGGCTGACCTTCTGCTTTGTTTGTGGGCAAGAAAGCAGTTGTACAAATGAATGTTATGCCTAGATGTATTTATACTTTTAGTTCACTAAGCTAGTTTGAACTAGTTTTCAGGTTTTTGTTACCAAATACTCAGTGGTTGCAAGAACACGTCAGAAAGAACAGCAGATCAGATTGGGGTGGCACACAGTAAGAATTGTGGTTACCCAGTTACAAAAAACATAGCTGTAAGGAAATACAAAAAGTCCTTTAAAAGAGTAGATTAGGCCTCCCAACGGCTACTCGGGAGTAGACCCCCCCTCAGTGACAAATGAGTACACCCTTTTGGCTTACTCATGAGTAGACCCCTGTCAGTTTACTCATGAGTAGACCCAGGTAAGTTTACTCATGAGTAGACCTGGTCGGCTTAATCACGAGGGTACCACCCCTCGGCTTACTCACGAGTAGACCCCATCAACTTACTCGTGAGTAGACCCCTGTTGGCTCATTCACAAGTAGACTTATGGAATTACTATACCAATTTGGGGAACTCTCTGGATGCAAAATTAATTGTGCCATGTCCTTTGGGAAATGGCCCCACTCTCATAGTGATATGCACTGGCCCTTTACTTGGAAAACAGACTCTGTGAAAGACTTAGGTATTCTAATTACTAAACAACCTATTGTGATTATCCTAACTAACTTGGATAATGAAGATAGACTTCCTCCGCTGGGCTGACCTTCTGCTTTGTTTGTGGGCAAGAAAGCAGTTGTACAAATTAATGTTATGCCTAGATGTATTTATACTTTTAGTTCACTAAACTAGTTTGAACTAGTTTTCAGCTTTTTGTTACCAAAGACTCAGTGGTTGCAAGAACACGTCAGAAAGCACAGCAGATCAGATTGGGGTGGCACACAGTAAGAATTGTGGTTACCCAGTTACAAAAAACATAGCTGTAAGGAAATACAAAAAGTCCTTTAAAAGAGTAGATTAGGCCTCCCAACGGCTACTCGGGAGTAGACCCCCCCTCAGTGACAAATGAGTACACCCTTTTGGCTTACTCATGAGTAGACCCCTGTCAGTTTACTCATGAGTAGACCCAGGTAAGTTTACTCATGAGTAGACCTGGTCGGCTTAATCACGAGGGTACCACCCCTCGGCTTACTCACGAGTAGACCCCATCAACTTACTCGTGAGTAGACCCCTGTTGGCTCATTCACAAGTAGACTTATGGAATTACTATACCAATTTGGGGAACTCTCTGGATGCAAAATTAATTGTGCCATGTCCTTTGGGAAATGGCCCCACTCTCATAGTGATATGCACTGGCCCTTTACTTGGAAAACAGACTCTGTGAAAGACTTAGGTATTCTAATTACTAAACAACCTATTCTGATTATCCTAACTAACTTGGATAATGAAGATAGACTTCCTCCGCTGGGCTGACCTTCTGCTTTGTTTGTGGGCAAGAAAGCAGTTGTACAAATGAATGTTATGCCTAGATGTATTTATACTTTTAGTTCACTAAACTAGTTTGAACTAGTTTTCAGCTTTTTGTTACCAAATACTCAGTGGTTGCAAGAACACGTCAGAAAGCACAGCAGATCAGATTGGGGTGGCACACAGTAAGAATTGTGGTTACCCAGTTGCAAAAAACATAGCTGTAAGGAAATACAAAAAGTCCTTTAAAAGAGTAGATTAGGCCTCCCAACGGCTACTCGGGAGTAGACCCCCCCTCAGTGACAAATGAGTACACCCTTTTGGCTTACTCATGAGTAGACCCCTGTCAGTTTACTCACGAGTAGAACCAGGTAAGTTTACTCACGAGTAGACCTGGTCGGCTTAATCACGAGGGTACCACCCCTCGGCTTCCTCACGAGTAGACCCCATCAACTTACTCATGAGTAGACCCCTGTTGGCTCATTCACAAGTAGACTTATGGAATTACTATACCAATTTGGGGAACTCTCTGGATGCAAAATTAATTGTGCCATGTCCTTTGGGAAATGGCCCCACTCTCATAGTGATATGCACTGGCCCTTTACTTGGAAAACAGACTCTGTGAAAGACTTAGGTATTCTAATTACTAAACAACCTATTGTGATTATCCTAACTAACTTGGATAATGAAGATAGACTTCCTCCGCTGGGCTGACCTTCTGCTTTGTTTGTGGGCAAGAAAGCAGTTGTACAAATGAATGTTATGCCTAGATGTATTTATACTTTTAGTTCACTAAACTAGTTTGAACTAGTTTTCAGCTTTTTGTTACCAAAGACTCAGTGGTTGCAAGAACACGTCAGAAAGCACAGCAGATCAGATTGGGGTGGCACACAGTAAGAATTGTGGTTACCCAGTTGCAAAAAACATAGCTGTAAGGAAATACAAAAAGTCCTTTAAAAGAGTAGATTAGGCCTCCCAACGGCTACTCGGGAGTAGACCCCCCCCAGTGACAAATGAATACACCCTTTTGGCTTACTCATGAGTAGACCCCTGTCAGTTTACTCACGAGTAGAACCAGGTAAGTTTACTCACGAGTAGACCTGGTCGGCTTAATCACGAGGGTGCCACCCCTCGGCTTACTCACGAGTAGACCCCATCAACTTACTCATGAGTAGACCCCTGTTATCTCATTCACAAGTAGACTTATGGAATTACTATACCAATTTGGGGAACTCTCTGGATGCAAAATTAATTGTGCCATGTCCTTTGGGAAATGGCCCCACTCTCATAGTGATATGCACTGGCCCTTTACTTGGAAAACAGACTCCGTGAAAGACTTAGGTATTCTAATTACTAAACAACCTATTGTGATTATCCTAACTAACATGGATAATGAAGATAGACTTCCTCCACTGGGCTGACCTTCTGCTTTGTTTGTGGGCAAGAAAGCAGTTGTACAAATGAATGTTATGCCTAGATGTATTTATACTTTTAGTTCACTAAGCTAGTTTGAACTAGTTTTCAGGTTTTTGTTACCAAATACTCAGTGGTTGCAAGAACACGTCAGAAAGAACAGCAGATCAGATTGGGGTGGCACACAGTAAGAATTGTGGTTACCCAGTTACAAAAAACATAGCTGTAAGGAAATACAAAAAGTCCTTTAAAAGAGTAGATTAGGCCTCCCAACGGCTACTCGGGAGTAGACCCCCCCTCAGTGACAAATGAGTACACCCTTTTGGCTTACTCATGAGTAGACCCCTGTCAGTTTACTCATGAGTAGACCCAGGTAAGTTTACTCATGAGTAGACCTGGTCGGCTTAATCACGAGGGTACCACCCCTCGGCTTACTCACGAGTAGACCCCATCAACTTACTCGTGAGTAGACCCCTGTTGGCTCATTCACAAGTAGACTTATGGAATTACTATACCAATTTGGGGAACTCTCTGGATGCAAAATTAATTGTGCCATGTCCTTTGGGAAATGGCCCCACTCTCATAGTGATATGCACTGGCCCTTTACTTGGAAAACAGACTCTGTGAAAGACTTAGGTATTCTAATTACTAAACAACCTATTGTGATTATCCTAACTAACTTGGATAATGAAGATAGACTTCCTCCGCTGGGCTGACCTTCTGCTTTGTTTGTGGGCAAGAAAGCAGTTGTACAAATTAATGTTATGCCTAGATGTATTTATACTTTTAGTTCACTAAACTAGTTTGAACTAGTTTTCAGCTTTTTGTTACCAAATACTGAGTGGTTGCAAGAACACGTCAGAAAGCACAGCAGATCAGATTGGGGTGGCACACAGTAAGAATTGTGGTTACCCAGTTGCAAAAAACATAGCTGTAAGGAAATACAAAAAGTCCTTTAAAAGAGTAGATTAGGCCTCCCAACGGCTACTCGGGAGTAGACCCCCCCTCAGTGACAAATGAGTACACCCTTTTGGCTTACTCATGAGTAGACCCCTGTCAGTTTACTCACGAGTAGAACCAGGTAAGTTTACTCACGAGTAGACCTGGTCGGCTTAATCACGAGGGTACCACCCCTCGGCTTCCTCACGAGTAGACCCCATCAACTTACTCATGAGTAGACCCCTGTTGGCTCATTCACAAGTAGACTTATGGAATTACTATACCAATTTGGGGAACTCTCTGGATGCAAAATTAATTGTGCCATGTCCTTTGGGAAATGGCCCCACTCTCATAGTGATATGCACTGGCCCTTTACTTGGAAAACAGACTCCGTGAAAGACTTAGGTATTCTAATTACTAAACAACCTATTGTGATTATCCTAACTAACATGGATAATGAAGATAGACT